>NC_045429.1:52145253-52469142 GCF_902635505.1 Sarcophilus harrisii
CTCTAAGATTTCATAATTCTCTAATTGAGTTGTACCTTGTCTAAAACCACCACCTCCTAAAAGGGACCCACATGTGCAGAAATGTTTATGGTAGCCCTTTTTGTAGTGGCCACAAACTGGAGACTGGGTGGATGCCCATCAATTGGCTGAATAAGTTATGGTATATGAATGTTATGGAATATTATTGTTCTATAAGAAACAATCAGCAGGATGATTTCAGAAAGGCCTGGAGAGACTTACAGAGATTGATGAAAGTGGTTCTGATCAATAAAGAGATGATTCAGGCCAGTTCCAATGATCTTGTGATGAAGAGAGCCATCTACACCCAGATAGAGAACTGTGGGAACTGAGTGTGGTTCAGAACATAACATTCTCACTTTTTGCTGTTGTTTTCTTGCATTTTATTTTTCTTTCTGATTTTTTTTCTGGTTTGATTCTTGTGCAGCAAGATAATTGTATAAATATGTATGCATGTATTGGATTTAACATATATTTCCCCCATGTTTAACATATATTGGACTACTTGCCATCTATGGGAGGACTTGGGGGTAGGGGGTAAAAACTGGAAAATAAGCTTTTGCAAGGGTTAATGTCCAAGAATTATCCATGCATATGTTTTGAAAAATAAAACAAATAAAAATAAAATAAAATCACCACCTCCACATTCTTTTCTTTCCCTTCACTTTATCCTATCAGCAACATTGCTATTTACCTGAAAGTGACTTTAAAAGGCAGTAACCAGAATGTTTTTCCTTACTGATACAGTGATCAAACTCTTGACATCAACAATTCCAACATGTGGTTTGACGTTGAATATTCCTCTTATAAAAGAATTTACTTTATTTTCTTGAAGCCAGGTTATTTTTCTAGATAGTCTTTGTTAGATGCTCATAGTACTTGTCGAACTAAAAAGAGTGTTCCATTAAACTTTTCATAAATCTCTGTGCTTTTGTAGAATGAAGGGAGGGAATGAGGGGAGCGACAGAGGAATATAAGTGAGGAAAGATGATGTAAAAGTTAGTGGAATCAAATGGGATCAAGCCTCCAGGGATTTGTGTCTCCTCACTGTACTCTTTGGTGCAGGACCCATCTTTTCCCCTCTTAGTTGTTTTGTATTTTGCATTGACTAGCGCTTTGTGAGTTCAGATGTGTTCCTTTTTCCTTTGGGATTTCCTTTTTACAAACCTCATGCTTTCTCTACCACTGTACTCCCCATGGACCGCGGTTCACCTCACAGAATCATCACACTATTGCTGGTGCTGGGTAGCAGTTTCCCTGCCACAAAGACGCTCCAAGAGACTAAAGTTGTAAGTTAAATGCAAACACAGAACTTAGAGGGTGGTCTCAGATCCCTCCCCTTTGGCCCATTGCACCACAGAGGGGGCTGGCTCCAGGACAGTGTGGGAAAGCTCTCTTGGTGGAAAAAAAAAAAAAAAAAGTGTGGGGCCATAGGCAACATTTCCCTTTAGTGGAGGGGATTTCTGTTTGATTATGCTAGTAATCCCATGTGGTGGCCGGAATACAAAGGCAAACGGTTTTGCCTCCTCTGACCCAGTGGGTAGCCGGAGTTCTGTTAACTGTTGATGAATTGGGCCTGGAAGGGAGGAGAGGAGTGGTAAAGCTAGAACAGGGAGATGCTGGGATAAAGTTTGCTAAAAAATAATAGGAGCAGGCCAAAAAAAAAAAAAAAAAAGGCAGGGGAGTCTGGTGAGCTCAGTTCTGTCCTTCCTTCACCTCTGTCCTCTGTAGTTTGACCACTGCATGTGTGTCTCTGCGGCCTTTTGCCACGTGATAGGGGAATAAGCGCTCCCTGGCCCCCATCCAGGAGAAGGCTGGTAGCACTGACTTCGGGGTGAAATGCCCACGTCTTGATTTGATTGCAGTTTTCCCATTTGAGCAGCACCCATGTCTGTCTCAAAGCCCAAGAAAAGGAGTACACAATATTTGACAAAAAGAATGACTCCTTTTCCCAGCCAGGCCGGCTTCCATTCATTTGTCTTTATTTTCTGAATTTTCTCCCACCATAAATCCTTTTCCCCTTTCCTTTTCCCTTTACCTATTAAAATGTCTTTAGTCAGCCCATGGCAGCACTCTTGTCTCTGGGCTGTTTGTATCTTGCTGTCTTGGCTCCATGAGCTTCTTCTAGGGTTCTTTGTTTTGCTATTTCTTTTCTCTCTCCCCTTAAATTGTGTCCTGCCCCATCCTCCATTTTCAAAATCTGGGTTTTGTTTTTCTTTGTTAGAATCAGAACTTCTTAGGCTTCAGGTTGTACTTCCTGGGCCTGCTTTTCTCTGTCTTTATGAGATATTATTTTCCTTTTTGTCACTTTTCAAATAAAATTGTTAACCTTGTAAACCCAATCAGAATAGCATGTTTCTCTCTCTCTCTCTCTCTCTCTCTCTCTCTCTCTCTCTCTCTCTCTCTGTCTCTCTCTCTCTCTCTCTCTGTCTCTCTCTCTCTCTCTCTCTGTCTCTCTCTCTTTTTCTCTCTCTCCCTCTCCCTCTTTTTTCTCTTTTTCTCTCTGTCTCTTTCTTTTTCTTTTTTCTCTTGAGTCACTTTGGACCAGTGCAGAGGAGAGAGCCTGTGAATATGGAGGCCCAAAGAGTTGCCAATTTTTTCTTTAAGTTCTCTTTAGGGCTGCGTGTGTGTGTGTTGACCCTTGGTAAGCACTATTTAGCTCTTAGATGCTCCTCGGAGAAGAGAAAGGTACTTTTTGGAGGGAGATGGCCCGATTGCTTTTGAGGCAGAGGAAGCAAGGGCTTGTTCTGGGCCTGGCCTCCCACTAACATTTTCTCCAATCTCACTTTACCTCCAGCAAGAAGGAGAGCTGACAACTCACAACAATGGCCCTTTTTCTTCTCAGAGGGCCAGTGTTTTGATAGTGTCAGGTTACACCCCTACCTCCCCCCTTGCCCATTTATAAACTTGACATGGGCAACATGATGTAATGTTATTTTTCAGGATTGCAATGAGGGAATTTTTTGCCCCAGGTCAACAGAATTCTGGTTGATTTTTTGCTTAAATGAACCATGGCAGGGCATCATTTATGAGCTCCTGGTTAGAGAAGAAGGTAGGGTGGTGGATTGTGTTGGGGAGCTGGTAAAAAAGCCCGCATCTTTGCTGGTAGTAATGATTATTATTTTCCAATCATGCTTTTACCTGGAAACCCTAAGCTAGCTTCTCTCTGCTGAGAAGGGTCAAAGCAAAAAGAGGCCCCTGCTTCTCTTTGTTACTTCTCTTCCCACTGGTTTCCTTGCTATTTTTTGTTCAAACTGTCTACCAAGGAAGGTTTATCTCTTATAGCAGCTGAGATGAAACCACCTTGGAGCAGCTTGGCGACCACCAGAGTTTTAGGAGACACTGTAGGACTTTGCTGGCCTATTTATTTATTATTGTTATTTTTTTTAATTTAATTTTATTTTTTGCTGGCCTATTTAGTCTGTCTCCACTAATTTCTCTTCCACTCGCGTGTCTCCTACTTGCACAGTTCTGCCTGGACCAGGTGGGACATTTGAGCAGAATGGGTAAAAGAACAGAACTCAGCTATTTCCATGCCCACAGGCCCTGTAGGCAAAGCCAACTTTGATATTTACACTAAGGGCTGCTTTTGGCCTCCTGGGGCCTGTATTTTCTGCCCTCTCCTTGACAAATCAGTTTGAAACCACTATTTCCTTCCTATTCAAGACCTACTTCAAAAGTAGTTATTTTTCCCTGTGATTTCAGAAGCCTTTTTGAAGAAAGATACAAACTTTTCCTTTTTGAGTACTCATTGGAGAAAAATAGCATTATAGAGGGGAAAATGACCAAGTCCTGCGTTCAGTTGCTAGTATCTGTGTGACTTTAGAAAAGTCTCTTTACCTTAAATTGAATATCAGTTTCTGTTTCTGCAAAATGGGGATACTCATTACCACCTTTCACACAATTGTGAGGGTTTCATTGAGTGAATGCTATAGGAATAAAAACACTCCCTTCTCCCTTGGTCTTCCTGGAGATGACTAACTTTTGTCTCAGGAAATACAACATAGCATCAAACTGACATATTTTCCAGTGAAATTTCAGGCTGATGTGATTACCTAAGCCTCCATCTATCTAATATGGAGTAATGTTTCCTTGGTGCTATATGTGGTGGACACTGCTCAGACTTGCTCTCTGTCTACTCGTAAGCCTGGGATAGTGTTCACATGACATTCAACTGGGATTTCTAAGAAGATTTTAAGACGCATATTTTGTGCTTGCATTTTTTTTCTCATTTTTTCCCTTTTTGATCTGACTTTTCTTGTGCAGCAAGATTATTGTATGAATATGTATACATATATTGGATTTAACATATATTTTAACATGTTTAAGAAATATTGGATTACTTGCCATCTAGGAGAAGGGGTGGGGAGAATGAGGGGAAAATTTGGAACACAAGGTTTTGTAAGGGTCAATGTTGAAAAATTACCCATGCATATTTTTTGAAAATCTAAAGCTTTAATAATAATAATAAAAAAGACACTACTTTGTTCCCTGTGGAACAAAGAAAGGGCATACCTCTTGAACTTTGAATGAGATAGCTGGAATTATCTTTTCGAGGCATTATTACAGGGGCTGCTATTGAATAAAACTAAACATCCCAAATGAAGTCCAAAAAAGTGGATACCAGAGACTCATAAAGGCACAAAAGTGTCAAATTTTAATTTCAAATACAAGTCCATGGAGACAGTCATGAGAACTTCTCTTAGCTTTGGGAAAAACTTTCCTATTTTCTTATGCCCACTCTTCTACCATTCTATCCCCCCAAGGGAAATTATTCCTGTTAACTAGCTTTGTTATTCTGTTAATTTTGGCTGGTTCTTTTTGAATGTTTCTTCCCAGTTTGGGGGGCCAGATCTCAGGTATCTCAGATTTAATGCCACAGACTGACATGCATGACCTTGATCACTGACTTCATAAATTATTGGAGCAGAAAAGACTTTTGAGGGCTTTTAATAATCACTGAAGAGACCAAGTGGATGTTCAAGGAAGTTACAGAGAGGTTGTATCAGAATCAGTATCAGAAATCAGTTCTTCTTATCCCCAGTATAGTTTTCAGTCTAACCTCAAATCGCATGTTCCTTACATATCATTTTCCTATGAATGTATAAGAATTTCATTAAAAATGATTTCTGCTTACTTTGGAAATTAATAGCTTTTATCTAGACACAATAACCAAACATAGTAGAGTGGAAGAAAAAGAGTAAAATAGGATGACTAGAGACTGCTTTTATCTTTCACTGAATGATCAGGCAGATAAGAATAAAAAAATAAATAATTCTTAAGTCTTTAGCCCCATAGTTAGCCTTTTCTTAAAATTAAAACAAAAAAAAATGGATTGTTGTTGTATTTTTTCCCCAGCATTGATATAGGAGTGGGGCACAGTTAGTTGATAAAAAAAACAAATTTCAGTGCCTTGGAATGATGTGAAATTCACATTACTTTTAGTCATTCATTATTTATAGACCACACTGGTCAAAGAATTGGAGAACCATAAAGCATCTTAAAGGTTATCTATTCCAACCTCCTTGACTAATGGATGACTCCCCACTGTAGAAGATTCTCCACAAGCAGTCATCTCCAATGATGGGGGGAGGAGGAGGGAACTAGGTGACACAGTGAGTAAAATGCTTGACCTGAAATCAGGAAAATCTGACTTGAAATCTGTCCTCAGACATTAACTAGCTGTGTGAATCAGGGCAAGTCACTTAACCCTCCTTGCTGCCTCAGTTTCCTCATCTATAAAATGAGCTGGAGAAGAAAATGGCAAACCATTCCAGTATCTCTGCCAAGAAAACCCCCCAAAGGGTTAAGAAGACTTGGACATGAGTGAAAAACAAAATAGTGATGATGGGGAACTCCTTTTATATGGAAGCAGTCTATTCTTTGTTGCTTTCTCGGTTTGTTTTAGTTTCACTTGAGACTAAAACAGCCATGTAAATAGCCATGAGATATGTTTACAAGTTGGCTATTCCTTCCTTTGCTCTTCTCTTCATTTCTCTCTCTTCTCACGCCTAGTTTCTTTCCCCACTGGTAACAGAACCTGGAAGACTATAAAGTAATTTACCTTAGTGCCCTCCAGGAGGAAAAATTTCTTATTTGGGACCAATGACTATTTATGAGCTTGAGCTAATGCAACTTTAGACTCTGAGAATCACATATATTTGAAGGACTTTTTTTTCGGATTATATTATTCCTAATTGTGACATGGAGATAATAGGAGCTGAAATTCCAGATTTCTGAAATGATGGAGCCAAACTGACCTTTTCTGTAATCAACCGACCCTCCCCAAACTGAGATCAATCCCCCCTCCCCACTCTAAAGCTTAAAATTACCTTAAGCCTTTTGGAACACTATCTATCTATTTAATGCACCCTTCAAGGTTGCCAAAACAACTGGGCTGACTTTTGCATAGTCCGATTATGTGTGTCTTTGGGGCACTGCTTCTTTCAATTAGTAGACTCACATTTAATTTGTGTCCCTCCACAGCCAACTAAAACCAAAAGACAGTTACAAATGGCCTGTCACAAGAAGGGTGGAGCAAAATTGAGAGGAGGGCAGTGTAGATGAGGGAAAGCCTCTTTGTGAATGATCACCACACCCTATTGACTTTGGGATTTGGTTTCCTCAGCCCGGATGTAGGTAGAAGGGTCACCACTAAGGTTAAGAGCCAAGGACCTATAGGGAGGCTGAGGAATACTAGGCTCCTTCACTGAGGTGCCTTCCAGGTGGTCACCATGGAAATCCCTTTTCCTAGGGCCTCTTAGGATAAGCTCCAAGTATGTTCATGGGGCATCTGGTCATGGAAAAAGACATGGAAGAAATCTCCTTGGTCTGGCTTCTTGACCTGCTATGAGACTCTCAATACAAGGTCAAGGGGACTATTTGGTGTCCCCTACTTAGAGAATTAGAAAATTAATGGTAAAGAGTTAGAGAAAATGAAGAAGGTGAAGGGCAGAGGTGAAGTCAAGGCAGAAAAGGGCTCAGTGTCTGTTATTCCTAAAAACCCTCCCCCCACTTTAAAAAAATGCTTTAGAATTTGGCTTGAACTTTTTACTTGGGGTTATAATGTGGAATAAGAAGCTTAGGCATGCATGAACAAGGTCCTTCTTACTGAGATACAGGGCCCTGTGAGATCTTTTTTTTTTTTTTTTTTTTTTTCTTGAAAGAAGGGAATTAAACTGACTTTCACAAATCTGCCATCACAAATCTGACAACTCCTGTCAACCTTAGGATACGTTTTGATGTATGGCATGTGAAAAGGAAAAAGTTATGATCTAAGTTGAGTGATAACTTTTTATTACATGGCAATGGGTATATCTCACTTAATGGAACTGAAGCTATACTTATATAGAAAAATATAAGTATAAAGTGACTTTCAATTAATTGAATTATGCTTTCTCTTACAATAGGTTTTTTTAAATGATATTTTGAACAATTGCCTTCAACCCAAATATTTTAAGTTCGATCAAGAATATTCTTTTAAAAGATCTATAATAATATTTGGGGCAAATATAAGATGGAAATAATACACACACAGACAAAAGCCAAAATTGTATATTTTTGTTTTTCTTTGGGGTGGAGAGATAATACCCCAGAGGATTACCTGCTCCTTTAAATACTCCAATCCAGAAAACAAATCTCTGTTAGCTTCCCAACGAGATAAGATGGAATCTTCCCTCCCAAGCTTATGAGCTAAAGGTTATTGGCTGAGTATAGGTGACTCTTAATTGTTTATTTCACTAAGAGTTTTTAAACTGAGCCTGGTGTCTGTGGCTAGTTAGCTCAGTTGTTTAGAGTTAATGAGGCCAAGGTCACTGGTTCAACCCCCATATGAGTCAGCTAGCTCTGCTCTGTTCTTCTGCCACAGACTTCACCCTTAACCCCATCCAGCTGTCTCATAAATGCGCACTGCTGGTCCAAGAGAGACAGAGTAAGGAGGGATGGAGGAAGCCGATCCATCACTACCAGCCCAGTCAGTGAGCATTTATGAAGCGCCAACTATGTGCCAAACTGTAATAAGCCTGGGGCTGGGAGGCACATGATGTCAGGGAAATCTTATGTCAGAACCCAGAAGCCTGGCTTAAGCCTAAGGTCTTTACTGGCTATGGAAGAATTTAAGTAAATCACTCATTTATTTCAGTCTAGTTTCCTTAGCAGAATGTTGCTAATAAAAATGTTTAGATTCTTTTAAAAAAGACATTTTGCTGATATTTCAAGGATTTTTAATATCATCTTTATGGAACACTCAACCACCATAATAATAATTATATATATATAAAGTGCTTTAAAATGTGCAAAAAACCCTAACATGTTAATTTATTTTATTCAACAACCTTTTGAAGTATAAATTATTATTATCTCTATTTTACAGATGAGGAATACATATACCTAACTCATCTACACCTTAGTAAATAGTCTTGAAGAGGTATTGTGACCAAAATTGTCATCATCCCTGGTGAAGGATCTCTCTGAACTTAGTTCTGCTAGTCCTTAGAAAAGACATGCAATTCATAGCTAGCTTAGTAGAACTTTGATTCTGCTAAATCGTTTTCAGTAACACAGGCTATCTTGGGAGGAATATTTTAGCCAGAGTGGCTCTTTAATCCATTCTCTCTTTTTTTTGGTGGTAGGGAGAATAGATGAAGTGACTTTCCCTAGTTCACACAGCTACTAAATGATAGATGTCTGAGGAAAGATTTGAACTCAGGTCCTCCTGAATCTAAGGCCAGAGTTCTATTTACTTTGCCACCTAGCTGCTCCTATTGTTCTATTTTTTTTTTTTTTTTAGAATAGGCAATATTTTTTATTTTATTAAAGCTTTTTATTTTCAAAGCATGCATGGATAATTTTTCAACATTGAACCTTGCAAAACCTTGTGTTCCAAATTTTCTCCCTCTTCCCTCGATCCCCTCCCTTAGATGGCAAGTAATCCAATATATGTTTAACATATTACATTCTTCTGTATATATTTCTACAATTATACTGCACAAGAAAAATCAGATCCAAAAAGAAAAAAAAAAGTGGAAAAGAAAACAAAATGCAAGCAAACAACAAAAAGAGTGAAAATGCTTTGTTGTGATCCATACTCAGTTCCCACAGTCTTCTCTCTGGGTGTAGATGGCTTTCTTCATCACAAGATCATTGGAACTCGTCTGAATCATCTCATTCTTGAAAAGAGACACATATTGATCTGTTCTTAAAACAACAACAAAAAAGACAAAAACAAAAATAAAAACAACTGAACCAGGAGTGGTCCAGAGGTGACACTCTTCCCATCATGTAGAACACAATTACTGAAAGGATTAAAGGATTAGTTTCTAGATGTCTAGAAATTTGAGTTTCCCTTAAGCAAGCTCTACCTCTTCTACTGAAGCTCTTTTGCTTCTGTTATTTTATTTTGGGGTTATTTCTGTAAATTGGATAGAAACATGGATCATGTGCTTTACAGATGAGGAGAAATGAAGCACAGAGAGGTTGCATACTTGCCAGAGGTCACACAGTAAGTAATTAACAGAACAGGGACTAGAACCCAGATCGCCTCAGTCCAACTCCCCCTCCCCCCCCAACTTTTTTTTTTTTTTTCCAACAGTCTATGCTGCCTCCCAGTGGACAAAACATTTGCCTGGGAATTGTAAATTTCTAAATTCTAGTGTCTTCAAGCAAGGGTTTTCTCTATCACTAGTGACATTGCTTTTGACCAGCTGCCTTATAATGTGCACAACTTTTTTTTTTTCTTACTGGAGAGAACAAATAAAAAAAAGAATAACTTCTTAACATGCAACTTTCATTATTCATGGACAAATTTGGAGTCCTTTGTAAATTCTGTATAGACTTTCTACAAGGGAAACTTATAAGTAGGGGAATACAGCCAAAGAGAAATTGTGTGATCCAGCCTCCTTCCTGGTTTGGGATAAAATCCAGTGTGATTTGACCCAAGCAAGGCTAAAGTGTTCCTGCGTTCGTTGCATATGGTCACTAAGGAGAGACTGTTCCTTCATCCCACTTCTCAGGTTGTGCTATTCTGGTGGGCCTTCAAGGAACTAACTTTGTGAGGTCACTAGAGTAGAGAGGAAAGGAGGAGGAATTTTTAAAAGAATTATTAGCTCCGGTTTAATGATTTTTATCTTCTATTTTCTAATACTATTTAGACCTTGCTCTTCTGTGGAACAGCAGAGCAGCCGGAATGATCAGGGTTTTTACCAATTTCTGCTTCAGTAATTCTATCACGTGCCTGAGGGATTCATCAGAGGTAAATAACCAAGTTAGGAACTCCCTGGGCTTTGCCATCTCTAGTATTTCTGAAGTAGTGAGGAGCCTGGCCTGCTACTGAGGAAGCGACTAATTCCAGAGCTTTCAGAGCAATAGACTTGCATTTCACATAGGTTATGAAATCTAGGTGTTTGCCCCCTACCAACCCAGATCTTTGTAAGCCAATGTTCTAGCTTGATTTGGTTTTCCCTTTCCCCCTGTCCCTGACTCTTGACTTTCCAAGTCCATGTATGATGTCTTCTTCCATCACAATGGAAGCATCCAGAGGACAGGTACTCTCTTGTTTCCTTATATTTGTACTCTTAGTTCCTCCGAACAATGTCCAACTTATAAGAAGCCTTATCTGTCTGATGGTCTGAGCTTGTGTCTCTCTCTCATTCTTGTCTATCTATCTTATGTCTCTATCTGTCTAGTTCCATATCATCTCCTTATATCTGTCTATATGTCAGTCTGTTTATCTGTTTGGTCATCTAGCTCTTTTCTGTTTCTCATCTCTCTAGCAATCTATACCACCATCTTTCTCTCTTTGTCTCTCTGTGCCTCCCTCTGTGTGCTTCTCTCTGTCTCTGTCTCTTTCTATTTCTGTTTTTCTTTATACCTGTCTATCTCTACAATCTTTATTATATTTTAAATTTTGACTTGAGATATTTAGAGAAACAAGGAGAGAAGAGAATCAGATTAGCTAGTTGGCAGAGGGGGGAATTGCAAAATCTCCAGTGGAGTTTAGAGAGCCCTGAATTCCACGTGACCACTGGTAAATAAGTCACTTAGCCCCTTTTAGCCTCAGTTTCCTTACTTGTAAAATGACAATATTATCTTTCGTTTCGACTTAAGAAAAAAGTTTGTAGTAGAAACCAAATGAGATAAAGTGTAAAAAAATGTTTTGCAAACTTTAAAATGTTTTAAAAGTCAGATTTAATAGTAATAATAATGTTATATGATAAACAAATGGGAGAAATTGGAATTATACATTATATTCTGATATGTAAATCACTCCTCAATTTTAGGAGCATTTCTTATTAGAGAAGTTGCTGCTCTTTGCAGCTATTTGTAAGGCTTTCATAGAGATTGCAGAACTTGAAACTGCGGGTAGAAATTATAGGCAGGGAGGTTTTCAGTTCAGGACAAAGTTATTACTAAGAGAGCTGTCCAGAGATGGAAGGGATCACTCTATGAGGGAGTCCATTCCCTTCCCTTCCCTAGCAGCGGCTAGATGACAATTTATCAGAGATACAGTGGAGGTGATTCATGCATCAAGCATGGGGTGGGATCAGATGAGCCCTTAAAATCTCTTCCAGCTCTGAGATTCCATGATCCCATGAGTGTATTTTCTATCATTCGCTGCCCTTGTCTCCCTGAGGATATAGATGCGTACATGTGCAAGCTGAAATTTAGTAGGGTACCAGAGTGTTCACCAGCCCGATCAAGCCCTCCCTTCCTCCCTGCTCCCAAAGCCTGAGCCAAGCAGAGGGCAGGGGATTGGAAACACACTGCACAAACTTGGCAGGGAAACTAAGACCGTTAAGTGAAGGCTAATTGGAAGCTGCCCCAAACTGCACTCTGCTGGAACTATTTACAATATCTTTCAAGCAGTGACTTATTGGGTTATTCACTAAAGGGTGGAAGGGGGGATGGGGAGGAGACAGGGAGTGGCAAGGGGTGGGAAATGACCTGATAGACTAGCCACTTGGAAGAAGACATTGTCTGCTTTTAAAACCCAGGATCTTAACTCTTTGTGTTTGTAAATCACTGAGGCACATGTGCAAGTTGTCTCTGTAGAAAGACATTGTCTACAGCATAGTGGAGAGAACAGTGGTCTTAGAGTCTGAACTCTTGAATTTGAGCCCTGGTCTGCAAAACTATGTGACCTTACAAAAGTCTCTGAACCTCAGTTTTTCTCATCTGTAAAATGGGCATTGCAAAAATCACTACAATCTGGTCTTACTGTTGTGAATGAAACTTTTGTAAACTCTGAAGTCCTTGGAAAAATCCGAGGAGTTATTTTTTATTGTGTTTTACATGCTATTTCTTCCATTTGATTACCCCACATCTTTTCCAGTTATATGGGGATTTTATATTTATTTACTAATTATTCCTCTTCTTTCTCCCTGTTTTTGTTGGTAGAAATACAGAATTTCCTGCTTTTCTCCCAGGATCTTCACTACTTCATTAATATTCCATGTAGTATTACTATTGTTTTGTTGTAGTATTATAGAGACATCTTTGCATAATTGATTACACAGTTGGCACTGTAGTCAGGAAGACTAGATTTCAAATTCCTCCTCTGATTCCTCCTGGCTATGTGACCCAAGGTAAGTCAGCTAAACTCTTGGTACCTAGAACACTTTCCTAGGACAACAAATGATTGAAGAGATGTAATCCACGTCAGCATTAAGGAGTTTCCTTTCCAAAGGTTCCCTATACCAATGATATCACAGATTTGGTCCTCAATTTTTTCTACTCCCCCTTCCTTGACCAAATGATGATGATGGTAATGATGGTGATTATTCTTAACCCTGATTGTCTCAGTTTCTTATTCTTTAAAATGAGCTGAAGAAGGAAATGGCAAGCCACTCAAATATCTTTGCCAAATGATATAGACAGAATTAAAATGGATCAATAGGAACAATACCACCAAAATGTCACTTCAACCTTATTCTACCTATTCAAGGAAAAAGAGTTAGATTTGAAGTCAGAATAAAGTGACTTCATGTAGACTTCCTAGCTGAGCAATCTTTTTGAGCCTCAGTTCCCTCATCTCTAAAATGGGAATACCTGTTTTAAGCATGCAAGTACATTGTTGAGAGAAGAATGATAAAGTGATTTTAAATTAATTCATTAACTTTAAAATGTTACATAAACACCAACTATTATTGTTATGACCTAAGGCCTAGACTATTTTGGAAGTCAATTGAAATGTAAAGCAGTATACAATGGTCAGCCATTATCATTCTTTTTGCTCTCTCATGCTCTTCTTAGACCTTTTCTTCTCTCCTCCATATCCTTACTTAGACACATGGACACCTACTTGGATGGAGGTGTTGAGAGCATCAGTGATGGTCATATTAGAGGCAATAAAGCAGATAATCAGAAGAGCTGTGCCCAACAGATCAGAGAAGCAATTCCCTTATCCTATAAATCTTACCTATGTGTGAAGTAGACAAAGGGCACAGGAGGAGGGCTATTCCTTCTTTAGATATCACCCCTTTATGATGCCATTAACTGATACTTTGCTAATTTGCTAATCATTGGATCAGGACTTGGCTTGTTTACCCATCTCCAAAGGGAGAATGATGAATAATGAGCAACTATAAACTTAGAACATTGGGAGAATTCTCAGTTTTGGATTTGGGGTGAGAGAGCCTTGCTTCAAATTCTACCTATGCCACCTATTACCTATGTTCTTTTGGGTAAGTCACTTGACCTCTTTAAGTCCTGATTTCCTCAATAGTTTCTTTTTATCAAATTCATTTCATTATCAAATGAAGGGGTTCAACTTAATAACCTCTAAGATTCTTTTCAACTTTAAATCTATGATGTCTTGAACCTACTTAAGATAACAAACTGTTTTTCTACATATCCATTTATATTTAACCACCATATATGCTAATTAACATAAATGTTTTAGCTATGGAAACTGGTCCCACAAGACTCCCTTACTGGGCAGTACTTTGTTAATTCTAGTTACTGTGTGACCTTGATAGTCAAAACAAAACAAAACAAAAATTCCATTAACATTTAGAAATTCACTTAGAATTTTACCAGTTTTCCATGCAATTTAGTTTGAATTTGGTGAACTTATATTGTATCTTGTTAGTAAACCTCAGATATTTCTCATTCTTGCTATTCATTCTACCTTTTCTTCTTATCTTTTCCTTGCTTTTTTCCTCACCCCCATTCTCCTACCCCCAATTCTCAACATGTAAATAAATAGTTACTTGGATCCAGCAATAGGAGAGTGCCAACTTGCTAATATTTGCCCAGCAGATAAGATCCATGGGAAAAAGTTGTGAAAGGTTACCAAGCAGAATTCTCTTAAAGACTAGACAGTGAACTTTAGGCTGCCTCTTCTTAAATTTCTAACTCAGTGCCTTTTCTTAGACTGGAAGATCATATGAATATTAGATTTAAAACCAAAAGGGATCCTAGAAGTCATCTAGGTTAATTCCCTCATTGTATAGACAAGGAAATGAGGCCCAGGGGCATTAAGTGATTTATCTAAGGTCAAACAGGTAGATTAAGTATCAGAGAAGGAATCTGAACCTATGTTCTTTGATTTTAGAGTTAGTGGGTTTTTTTTAATTTTTAAAAAATCATTTGACAGCCCTTATGGTTACCATTCTTATGCACCCTAATAACAACACTTGAATAATACATCTTTCATAACATGTTCAGTCTCTTTTGTTCTAAGTAAAAATACCTGGTGTTTACTCTCAGGAATTGTATATGATTAGAAAGGACATGTTGGTTCTCTGTTTGAATAGAGGAATCTTTATCTATTTGTTCATACATCTAGGGCCAGGGAGTGTCCCTAGTGACTTGAAGTACTAAGGCACATAGCCCCCATAACCCTACTTTGAAGCCTTGAGGATTTTGGTTGGAGGAACTGATCCCATTTTCTCTTCATTAGCTTTTTGGGAGAGTGTAGAGGAGTATATAAGGAGTAGTAGCACAGATAGGACTTTGACAGTCTCTTCCATCAGAATACAATGTTGAGACTAATCAAGGACACTTTAGAAGGGATTCCTGAATCAGTGGAATGATCAACTGAACAAGCATAGAATCTGGGGAAAAAACATCAAACAGTTCTTGCCTAACCAAGGGATTATGTCATATGCATAGGTGAACTAATACAAAATATTTACAAAGACGTGTATCTATAGACATTTTGTTTTTGGGGTAGGAGAAGGTAAGAAAGACCTCCTGTAACTGAACCTGGAAGAATTGTAAAGAAGAGATGGGAGAGCATTCCAGGTATGTGTGAGATAGTGGAAAAGTTCCTGAGGATCCTTTAAGCTTTATGATTCCATCAGCCTATAATTATAGTGATCTGATTCAAGATTTGAGGATTTTATTATTTTTTTACAGTACTGGGTTCAGTTTGGCCTTGGATTTAAACATTTTAGATAGAAGACTCTAGGATTAGCATCCCCCACTACTTCCTAACTCAGTCCCAAGACTCTATCTTAACACAAACAGGCCTTGACTTGGTGGCACGGCCACAAGAGCTGCTGTCACTAAGTTCATAACTAGCAATGCAACAGTGTAAATAGTTAATTCAGGTGTCAAACTGGGATAACCCAGCCTGGAAAGCTGACTGTATCCCCTAAACTTATCTGCTCTTCACTGTCTCACTGGCCTTTATCAGCAGTGAAGTCCAAGTATTCTTTTTTTTTTTTTTTAAATAAAGGCTCAGTAGTTAAAATCACTAAATGGAAGAAAAATATATCATTGTGAGCAGTTGGTTTAATGCCAAGAGTCATCAGACACCTTCCTTTTTTCTCCCAGAATTCTCTCCACTTTACTCATTCTGTGACATACATCCCCCGCTGTGCCTGACCTTGAAAGCACTTTGGGAAGATGGTTATGATTATAGGTGGAAGGTAGACCTAAAATGTGGCGATGCTCTCTGTTGCTCTCTCCAGCATCCCAGCCCCAAAGCCATTGAGCAATTTCCCCAAGAAGAGAGAGCAGGGAAAATGTAATGCATTTGGAACCCGAGGACCTGAATTTGAGTCTTGGCCCTGCCATTCACTCTCTGTCGTTTCACCTGCAAATTGAGTGGGTTGGACTAGGTCACCTCTAAAGTGCCTTCCAGCTCTAAATTTATGATCCTTTGATACCATAATTCTCACAATAAGTTCTGTTGTGCTTTGGGGAAGACTCCAGAGCCCCGAGGCCTTGACTTACCTCTGAGTCCTAGTCATTAGCGAATGTTTCCCCTTCTGCCGTCCTTCCTGGAGTGCTTTCCACTCTCCTTGGCTCTCTGACCTACCATAGAGGTGCATCTTTTGGATCAAGCTGTCTCCATTATTAAAGCTCTGCCTTCCCCATGCTATAATCAGCTCTCTCTCCCACTCCTCCTCACAGTTTTCCCAAAGAAAGAAAAATGATTATCTCAAAAAAAAAGTAGTTCATTGTGTTATTTTTTTTGAGTGTTATTGATGTGCATTGGATTTTACAATACAAATATTTACGGGTTACGTGATTCTGGAGAGCAATAGTCAATGTAGAAAAACCCTCCTTTAGCTAAGGGCATACAAGCCACATTCTTTCTCACAAAACACACACCCAGGATGGCCAATCTGTGGCCTGCTTTGACATTGTCATCACTGGCCCCGCTGTGCTCTTTCTTCTCCCAGTCAGTCGCACCTCCGGAGGTGAGACCTGCCCCATTACACACAAGATGATCGTCACTAACCCAGTGGGGGCAGAGAGATAGAGACATCTAGCAGCGGGTTAATAAAGGGCCTGGTGAGGAAGGGAAAAATGCCTCCCCCAGGTAGTTCGGATTCTCTGCTGTGCGGGCTGCCCACTGTCTCCTGCGGTCATGATTGGCTTATGATGGCCCAAGGGGAGGGGGCTGGAGGTAACCAGAGTAGGGAGGGACATTAGCAAGGAGATTCCCTCACTTGGTTTTCTCCTTTGCTGGGACACAGTAGATTTTTCTGGCAGCTGGCAAGCTGAGGGATGGGCAGGGCCCCTGGTCCCCCCCCCCCCCCCCCGAGCTGGGCCCTGCTCCCATTAGCTGGGTCTCTGTCCTGGGCTTTTTGCCCTGGTCTCTCCCGCCTCCGTCTCTGTGGCTCAGCCTCAGTGGCTTCCTCTCTGAGTTTAGCTCCTGCGGAGCCAGCCAGCCTCGTGCCTTTCATTACCACGTTAACAAACTCGAGTCGTGCCTAACGAGGACGCCTCATACGTTATGCTAATGATCAAGAGACATGTTAATGATATTTTAGAAGCCTAATTAGTGGAATATATAACTATATGCAATTTGGTAATGGACTGTGACAACAAGTTGTTAAAAGGGGGCTTGACAAATCCAGTTCCATGTGGCCTCAGACAAACAAGAGCTGAGAATGGATGAATGGAAATCCAACAGGGAGATATAGGGAGGAGGTGTGTGTATCTTTGGGGTTGGAAGCAGGCACACAAAGGGGCAAACTCAAATTACACTTGTGCATGGGTCAGCTTTTCAGATAATATGGTGATTGGAGTCCTTCCTTTGGAGGACCACAAAGTCAAATGAATGTCTCTGAAGGATTCTTGGAACTCTCCAACTTAAGTAAATGCAACTCTTGTCATTAGATTATTTAACATATATATAACCTAAGTTACTTTTTGTGGGACCAAAGAACAATCAAGAGAAATCAGGTCAACTGGGACACACAATTACCCCACCCCTCGTTAGTATATTGTTTCTCTGATAGGAGCAGAACAGGGCATTAATATCCATTGGCACAGTAGAGCTGTAATTAGCAATTCTGTGCATTTTACTTGCCTTCACTTCATTTGTAATTTTGTTTGGAGTCATGGAGACCCCCAGATTTCAGGAGGCGGATTCTAGGGGAAGGGCAAAAGTAGTGAGAAACTTACCTGGAATATGGCCATGGTTGTTCATAGGGGAACGATGGTAGGGAAGAAGGGAAATTATCACTTGGTAACTTCTCATTATAGCTAATTATTATTGCCAACTAAATGTTAAGCCTGGTTATTTATATGCTACCGAAGGACTAAACATACTGTCAGTGGCCCTCTAAATTTTTGTGTTCTCAGGTCAAAGCTATTTACTTGCCCTAGTTATGGCACAGTAGTTCTACACAATCAATCAGCCAATAGACTATCATTTTATTTCTGTGCTGGATACCTGGTTCCATATAGTGTGTTCTCTCCATGGTACTTTCTTTCTCTCACAGGCATTCTCTCACAGACAGGTTGCTTTTATCTTCTACAATGGATTTGGTTGGATAGTGTTATTTTTAAAGCAAATTCCCTTAACTTGATTTCTATTTTTCAAATGAATTCAGATAAAAGTAGGTAATACATTGGTGGGTGTTGGGAAGGAGCTCCCAAGACTAGAATGAAAACTTTTCATGAAAAAGAATTAATGTGATCAAGCTCTATCATTCTCAGAACTTTTGCAATCCCCACCCTACTTTTTTTTTGTCTGAATATTTAAAATGTCTAATAGAGCTGTGTTAGTAATACCATATTTCATCAATAGGTGTCACTATTCCAATACAAGTTTTCAATTTTAGGTTTCTTGTTCCAAAAGTAAAGTGAGCTGTTTATTAATATTCTTGATACTTTTGGTGCATATAAAGTCATAAAGAACACTACCTTCTTTTATGTAAATTATAATCTTTCTGTTCTTCACTTTTCAGCGATGAACCTCTCTATGTTTAGTCAAACTATTTTTATGGGACATAAATACAGATGCCTTTTCCTCTTGGAAGGACTTTTCTGAGATGATGCTCTATCAGCATAACCCCTCAGAAGCCAGCATCAGTCCCATGCTTGGATGAAATATTGACATAAATCTTTTGTGAACGATTGTACAGAGCCCTGGTCTTGGGCTTGGTCCTGTACATTAAGACAAGATGCTCTGTTACTAATGAGAAAGGAAGAGCAGAATAAAGATGATATTTGGGATTCTGTGGTTGAAGGGTCTGATGAGGGTATGGATGTCTTGGCAATGAAAGTATAGTTGATCACCTAGTGGTATTTAAATCAATAAATAAAGGATACTTAGGCCTTCTTGTTTATTGTTATATACATATATTTATATTATATATATATATAAATATATACATATATTTATAAAATCTCATTTTATCCTTCCAACAGTCCTCATTTTACAGATGAGCAAAGTGAGACAGACAGAAGTTAAGTCACTTTTTCAAGGTCACAGAGCTAATAAATGTCCAAGGCTAGTTTGGGGTTCAATTTTTCTTGACATCCCCTATAGAAATTTCATGGAACTTCAGGAATTTCTTTAACTGAAACAGATAAAGGTAGGCAAATCAACTTAGAGCAAAAACAGACAATATTCCATATAGGCAATGCTTGTTTAGCTATTTTTCAGTTGCTTCTGACTTTTTGTGACCTCATTTGGGATTTTCTTGGCAAACACACTGGAGTAATTTGCCAATTCCTTCTCCAGTTCATTTTACAGCTGAGGAAACTGAGGCAAACAGGGGTAAACAATTTGTTCAATGTCACACAACTAGGAAGTGTGGCTATATTTGAATACAGGACTTCCTGATTCCAGGCTCAGCACTCCATTCACTGTACCACCTAGCTGCCCAGAATGGGCAATGAGCAGCTTGTAAAAAGACATATTTTAAAAATTCTGACCATCTATATAAAAATACACATACACTCAGCCTTAGTCTTCTTATCTTTAAAATGGGGATAATGATAAAAAACCTACCAGGAGTATTGTGTGCATCAGATAAGGTAATATCAATAAAGCACTGTATCAACCTTAATGCACTGTATATGTGTTCTTCCTTATGTATTAAATCATTTAACTTATGCTTAGACTTCTACATATACTTTGATGAATCTATGTGATCCCACTCCCTCCAACTGTGTAGTAAGCAATTTACCCATGTCCTCTCCACTTAATCAACTTTAGTCCATTTCTTCTTATAAAATTCTCCATCACGAGTACCAGGGATCGCCTAACATGTTGTGAACCTTTCTCCATGTCTCTTGCCATTTTGTGAATACTACTAGTAAATCACATATCCCTAGTGATATGACTCTTGTGGTTCCTTGATCTAGTTATGTATCAATTTTTTTTAATCTGTAAAATGAGGATAATGATAGCACCTACCTTCCAGGGTTCTTATAAGGATCAAATAAAATAATAGTTGTAACATGTTTTGCAAATTTTAAAATACTAGAGAAATGGTAGCTGCTGTAATTACTGTTGTTACTCATGTGGCTGACCTACCACCTTTTCCTATTATATATGTGTATGTGTATGCACATTAGAAACAATTATTTGCATACATATATATGTATATACATTTACATAATAAAGGAAATCATCCCATATACATATTTAGACAGACATACATACAAATATATACACATAACAGGAAAAGGTGTTAGAATGCTAAACAGGCTCACATCCAACATTGGCTGAACAGGGAATTCTTTGTTTTCACTCACTGCCACAACTATCTTTTTAGATATGGGAGCTTTTGGATGCTGGCCATCCGGATTGGCTCCTGCAGGCCAGAGGACATATAGATATGTATATGTAGTCACACATGTGCCTTTAGCCATATATATTTCTCCTTTTCTGCTGCCTTCAATCTGATTGTGACTCTTTCCGGAAGTGAAATTTTGTAAATTCATTTTTAGATGTTTAGCATCTGTCTTTCTGAATGGGAAATCCCCTTGATTTGCTGAGTCTTCCCCCTTCTTCCTGGTGTTTGGCAGTGAAGATAGAAAGATCCTATATAACTAAAGGGTTTTGTTAGTAAATTTTACATTCCCCCCTCCCCATTTTAAATGAGAATTCATTTTTGGGAGGGAAGAGGAGAAAAGGAAAAGTGTACAGGAGAGCCAAGGGGAAAAGTACATTCCTTATCAGTGCCTTTCTCACTGATTTGTTTGAAGCTAGGAAAATTAGCAGCTGCTTTGATGCTCAAAAGACCTTTCATGTGTGTGTGTGTGTGTGTGTGTGTGTGTGTGTGTGTGTTAATATTAAGTTGAAATTCTTTGCTTACCACTTATTTGGTTTTTCTGCTAATAATGAAATTATAATGAGGCCCCTGATGGGATTTAAAAAAAAAAAAAAAAAAAAAAAAAACCTCACATGAATTATCCCATTTCCCACTCACCCTCCTTCTCCCTTTCAGTAAAACCTATTCTGCATAATAGGTCTTTGTCTCTGGCTTGCAGATAGGAATGAAGGAGGGCAGGAATCGGAAATGCCCCTATTGTTCTTGTGAGCAAATAGGCTATAAAGTTCTGGGAGGCCACAGTGTGCTTTCTCTCTGTCTCTCTCTCTCATTTTCTCCTCCATATCTCTTCACTCCTCTCTCCCCCTCTTCTTTCCTCCTTCCTTCCTTCCTATTTGATAGATACAGTTTATAGGTTTCACCATTTAAAATGCATTTTTCTTTTTCTTTTTTTTGATTTTTCTAAGGATCTGTGACTTTTTTTTATTGGGACCTAGTCAGATGAACCTGTAATTGCCTTGATTGGTGGGGAATAACAGGATATGGAACCTTGGGAAAATTTTGCTTGGGTTGATAAATATATCTACCATCCTATTTTACTAAATTATTATTATTATTTCCCTCCCTCCTCCTTTATTTGATTCCTTTCTAAGAGCCATTTTTCACTTTAGACTTGGGTAGATTCAGTAATGGAGCTAAATTCTCTGTTATTGATACTTTAGCTCTCATATGTACTTGAGTTTTCATATACAGAGTGGTAAAGGCAAACTATGTTTTGATTACCAATATCTACAGCAACCCCCAATACAAGTAATTTTCTAATGTTAAAAATATTTATAGAAAGTAAAATTCAGCTATTTTCTTCTTGGGTAACTATTTCAGTATTTGACAGCCCTCGCTTTTAGGAAGGGAAGAAGGAAACACGTATTTATTATGTAGCCACTGTGTGCTAGATATTATGCTAAGTGCTCCTGACAACAACACTGGGAGACCATTTAGCAGATGAGAAAACTGAGATAAGCAGGCTCATCAAGGTTACACATATAGAAAATATTCAAGGCTAGATTTGAATTCAGGTCACCCTGATATTATATCTAATGTTCTATCTACTATATCATCTCTCTGCCTCATAATAATTAATAAAACTAATCTATTATAATATTTTATTGAACTTTAAGGTTTCCTTATGTTATTTATTTCATTTAATAATGAAAGTTAATTAGATCTTATTACTATCATCCCCATTTTACAGATGAGGAAATAGACTGTGAGAGGTTAAACATCTTTCCCAGAGTCTTATTTCTTTTAAGTGTCTGGAGAAAAATTCACAAGCTTCAAGTCCAATCCTGTAACCACCATACTACCCATCCAATAGCACTTCATCCCTCAATCCACCTTAAATCTCTAGCACTTTAATGTCAGCCCATTGTTTCATATTATGTTTCCAGTTCAAAGATAATTGTTCATACATAGATTTCTGCATGTTGTCTCCCCATTAGTCTGCGAGTTCTTTGAGGGCAGGGGCTGCTTTTTGCCTTTATTTTAGTAAGCACATGATAGGTACTTAATAACTGACTGATTGGAGAGAAAAGGTAGAGGAATAATGTTTGATATCTACCCATTTGCTATCCCTGCTGCCATAAACAATACTGGCTTGCAACCCTGGGCAACCCTAGCCATCTCTCAGAGACAGGTTATAAGGCAGGTACTTTTGCCTTACTAGAAGAAGTGTCCTTATCCCACAACTCCCTTTACTAATGATATCAGAGTTTCATTCCTTATTGATAAGGATAGGATATTGATAAGGATAAAGAATATCAATATTCCTTCCTATCTCTTATTTCACTTGGACACACAACACCCCATGAGGCAGACATAGCAAGTAATTATTATTTCCCATTTTAACAGTTGTAGAAATAGCTCAGAGAGGTAGTAATTCACTTATGGCAATCCAGTCAGCAAATGGTGATGATGGGACAAAAAGCTAACTCTTAGGATTTTTCCCATGGCATATAGAAGTTAACCCTGTTCATGTACATGGTTCAATGAGAGACCACTCCCCAGATATCTTTAGCTTGGATCTTGGTTCTCAGAGTAGCATTAATAACTGGTTTTAGGGAGCTCACTTCTAATCATGATCTCCATAGGTTCCCCCTCTCCTCCTTCCTCCCCACCATTAAGAGTTATAATAAAGCAGGAGAATCTTTACAGTTGGTGATTTTATATCATAGATCAAAGATCAAAGCTGAGGAATACACAGCAACCGTAAAATTAACTGCTTTTTCAATTTTACAATGCTTTCAGTGATAGAGAATCATATAAATTTAATATTAATTAAACACTTAGCTTTTAACCTCCTCCTGCATCTACTTTTGGCTGGTTGCTAGAAAAAATTAATTGGGCATCTTAAATCTTGTGTTACTAAACGCTTTGACAGGAAGGGTTTCAAAAGCACTTCTAACTTCAGCAAAATGCACTTGGAACATTTGTCCTTCCACTCACCTAATTGAAAAGCTTTTTTTTTTTTTTTTTAACTTAAGGAAAATGAAACATTTGTCAATTAAAAAAAAAAAAAAAAAAGAAGGAAGTAGAGCTCATAGCGTGGGATTTTAACTTGGTTCCCTGATATACTTAGCTCATCGCAAAATAGAAACCAATAGTGTTCCATTAATATAAATGCCCTCTTGATCTTACATTAGTTGATATCAATATGTTGCTGGCCATTTGTTGGTCAATTTATACTGCTTGTATCCTCAGCAAATATCTCCTCTAGCATCATCCACGAAGGTTTATAGAGAAGATTCACCTTCACAATCATGAGCCACTTCTTTGAGGGTAGAGGTGAGCACATTTTGTGTTTCCAGGATGAGTCCCTCAGTAATACCAACCACAACACAGTGAAAATAAATATTGTATTTGGTGAGAATATTAAGAGATTAAAGGTATGGGGGGGGGCTGTGTTTGGGTCCTTTGGATAATTTTAATGCTGCTATGCAAATTATCCAGCAGAATGTAATCTCCCTGATGTCAAGAACTGTTTTAATTTTTTGTTTTTTGTTTCATTTGTATCCCTCTCACTTAGCACAGTGCCTGACACATAGTAGATATTAAATAATTTCTTGTTAATGGATTGAAGGTTTCATTATTTGCCTTTGTATCCCCATCATTAAGCACGATGTTGGCATACAGTAGACATTTAATAAATGCTTATTGAAAGTTTCATTTTTTGCCTTTGTATCCCCATCACTTAGCACAGTGCCTACCATACACTAGATACTTAATAAATGCTTATTGGTGGATTGAATGTTTCCTTTTTTGACTTTGTATGCCCATTACTTAGCACTGTGCCTAGCATACAGTAGACACTTAATAAATGCTTATTAGTGGATTGAATGTTTCCTTTTTTGACTTTGTATGCCCATTACTTAGCATAGTGCTTGGAACACAGTAGACATTTAATAATTGCTTGTGGATTGATTGTTTCATCTGTCTTTGAATCACAGCACTTTGACTGGCACTTGATTTGAACTACATTTGCTCTGATGATAGCAATAGTCTCCTTGGGCAGGCAGCAGTGTCCGTGCTTCCATAATGGCTGAATGAAAATCATGTGTATCCTCTACGCTATATCTCTGTAGTGCTTTTTCATCAAAGAGCTGAGAGCACTTTCATGCATATTATCTCATTTATTCTTACAACTTCACTAAGAGGTAGTTATACACATGTAATATAAGGCCTCAAAAGTTAACATTTCTGGGCTGCCTGCTGCGAGCATATATTTAAAGTTGGCAGTTGGACTTAGCAGGGTAACCTCAGTCAGCAGAGCTTAGACCCCCAAGAGAGTATACGTCTGCTCTTTGTTTAGACTCAGGTATCTGAGACAAATGCATATCTTGCCTTTTTGGCTATACTATTCTTAGCTGAACACCCATTGGGATCACTAATATGCATGTGTCCCACTTGAATCATTGTATAAAAATCCAAACTTGCAAAAGATAATATGTTAAAAGGTGATTATTAATATTAACAAGTATGCCTTTATCTTCAAAAAAGAAATCACAGCTGGTTTACACTAAATAGGTAACTTATAGTGTGTTTAAGAATATAATTTGGTTTTCTCTCAGTGTTACTAAAACACATCTATTGGGTAAAGTGAGATATATTATTAATAAAGTGACAATATTTTCTCTGTTACATTGATAGGCCCATGCCTTGAATCCATGGGGTAGTAGTATTTCCGGTTTTCAATTATTGATAGATTGGTAAATATATCTGTGTATATCTATCTATCAATTTATCTGTCAATCTTTCTACTATCTATCTCTATGTCTATCTGTATGCCTGTCTACCTACCTAGCTAGCTATTTATTTAATCTCAGCTCTTTATCTTCATTTATTTTTTTACCTTTATTTGTCTATCTCTTTATACCTCATATTATCTCTCTCTCTTTATACTTCTTCATCTATCTATATCTACCTACCTACCCATCTTTATGTCTCTATCTTTCTCTCTCTTTATACCCCTATCATTTAAAATCTCCATCCATCTATATAGTATGAAACTCTAGGATTTTTCTCATATTTAACAGTCTCATGGTTTTAGCCTCATAGAATCCCTAACTTCCTTCAAAATTCAGCTCAAATAACCTTTTACATGAAAACTGTCCAATGCCTTCATTTTAAAATTTCCTTGTATAGATTTTACATATACTTGAGTAACTGTTGTTTTTCCCCTGATAGAATGGAAGTTTCTTGAAGATCAAGGTTTTCATTATTGCTTTTTTATCATCACCACTTAGAATATAATTTATATAGTAGGTATTTAATAAATGCTTTTTAATCAAAAAATCTCAATTTACTGATTTCTTGAAGACTATCAGATGAAGTCAATATCTGAAAGTATTCTAAAAGGTTGCTTCTTCAACAATCGATTGTAATAATTTAAAAATAAATCCTATATATGTAAATGTGAGTGGATATATATATGGACATCTATCCTATCTATCTATCTGTCTGTCTGTCTGTTTGTCAGTTTGTGTACCTATCTGATCTCAGCTCGTTATCTCCTTCTGTCTTTCTACCTCTGTTTTTCTATCTCTCTTTATACTTCTACATGTCTATAACTATCTACCCACTTATCTTTATGCCTCTATCTTTCTCTTTATTTATATCTTTATCTCTCTTTATTACCCCTATCATCTGGTATCTCGACCTATCTATCTTTTTAAGCCTTTATCATCTATATCTCTGTTCATCTATCTCTTTATTTGGACATCTATCCATCTATCTCTCTTTATACCTCTATTTCTCTCTTTATACATCTGTCTGTTTATCTATCTCTGTCTCTGTTCATCCCTTTCTTTATACATTCTTTCTCTCTCTCATCTGTCTATACCTATCTCTATATAGCTATATAGATATGTGTCTATATACATACACACATGATGTGTGGGACACTATAAAAATTTTAGTGCCTTAGTTTGGGTCGACCGCCTTATTACTCACGAGTGAGCTATATAGGTCTTCCTTAACAAGTGGCAATAAAGACTTTATAGCCCCCCTTACACCATCACATATTTTTGTTTAGGCCACATATTGTGTTTTTCTTTTTAAGTCTCCCTTTGCTCTTGTCCCTCTCAAGTACCTTAGTTGCCATGGTAACAGTTATATCGTTGCTGTGGGTGGAGCTCAGCTACATCCTCATCTGAGGAAGGAAGGAATCTACGCAGATAGCCTGACCTCAAAAAGCCAAGAGTGACAGAGGTCCCTGGGCTGGACAACCTGTGGCATTTCACTTTGATTTTTGTATTAAGTCCTGTTTATCAGACTGCCCGACTGCGGCCTTGACTTAATAATTCCTTATATGTCCCCATGGTTCTCTCCTGCAGGAAAGGCAAGGATATCACACCTAAAATTTAATAACTGATAAATACATAAATGTGAAGTACTTTGAGTAAAGTTCCATTCTCTACAGATACTGATAGCCATTAAATGCGTCAATCTTATCAAGAATGAAAAAGTCAACAAAAATGAACAATGCCAAATTTTAGTGGTTCTTTCTTCTGAATTTACCCCACAAACACATCAAAAGTTTTGCTTTTACCGGGTTTTCTTTTTTAAATTAATATTTATGAATTATATTGGATCATTGGTAACTTTCTTTGCTTTGTCTTTCTTGGTTTAGGTTTTAACACTATATTTGTCTTATAAATATTGAGAAATGGCAAACTACTATCAATGTCTTTGTCAAGAAAACTCCAAATAAGTTTATGGAGAGTTGGACATGACTGAAAACAACTAGAAAACTACAAGAGTGTCTTATAAAAGTTGTCCTATACTGCACATTACCTTTTTTAGGTTTCCTACTATATTTCATTTTCCCTTTAGCATGTTTTCCATTTCAAGAGAGTTAAGTTGATGATTCCTTGAAAAAAATTTCTATTTTGCTGTAATATTGTCCCCAAATTCAATATAGCATCCTTGTGTAGGAGGTCAGTAATGAGGATTTTCCCTGGAATTAGTAAATTGTAAGGCTGGGATCCTTACCACTGCACTTTAGTTCTTGACTTCCCATGTAATAGATCTGTCTGTCCATCAGATGTTGAGTGAAAGGTAGGATTGTCTATACCTAATTGTTATGATCAAACATATTTATGTTGGGTATGCAATTTTGTAATTTTATATAAGATGTGGGCAATATATTGACTATATTTTTGGAAAGAAATATTCTATTGAAATGCTTCAATACAGTCACACACACATATAATATGAGAAATGCCATAAATAAAAGCAAATTCAGCAAATTAAATAATGTTAGCACCTAAAAAATTGTGAATATTTTCTTAATGGCATGCTGTATTTTCTTTAACAAAGCCAATGGATCAGGCCAGAGTCACCTTCTAGGTAATTGAGTACTTATGGATTGTCACATGACTAATTAATGACTTTTCTTAGACATATATTTCAGACTTGGAAGACTTTTTCTTTTTTGGTTGCCATTGGAGAAGACTCTGGTATTTTGTTTGTCCTGTTGCCTTTAAGGCTTAATATTAAATTGTCCCACAAAAATAGGCAATGGGGCAAATTAGGACATCAGTGATTTGATCTTTACTATAGTCTAGTTTTATATTCTTCATTCAATAAGCTGCTCCAAGGGACACTGATTTTGGGCAACTTATGCTATTGGCGTATACAGATTGTCAGTATATAACCTGTAATTTCTCGTCAATTAATCCAGCCACCAGTCAAGGTCTAAATAATTTTAACATGATTATTGTATTATCTCAGTACCAGGTGCTCAGCTAATTTTTTGATTAGGTACTTAATTTTTTATTCATAACCTGAGTTGTAAAATTGGAGCATTAAGAAATCGACATACTATAATATACAACAGTTTAGGAAAAATAAGAATAGGTTAGTCTAGTTTTTAAGTCTGCTTTCTAGTTATTATGATGTCATTGCAAAAGTAATTTGGGGAAACCAGATGGAATTCTTGAATTAGTCTTAAGGACCTGAAGAAGTTATAGTGGGAGAGAAAGGAACAGTAAATCAAACTTAGCCACACACTGACATACTTATTTCTTTGTAGGTTGAATAGAGTACCTAACTATCATCTTTATTTTATTTTTTGAAGGAGACACTGAAATAGCTTAGGTTCCAGATGAAAGTTCTCGTTAGAGCAAAACAGTTTTGTAAATCCTGTATCAGGGGGAGAATTTTTATATAGCCTTCAAAGTGATTTCTGGGCAAACCTGTTATCCTTTGAATGTAAACAATGACAGAAGCCTAGAAACACAGACCTTTTTTTTTTTTAAATCAGGAAACTAGGAGGGGAGGAAGAAAAGAGAAATAAATAGAAAGCATTGCTACCTCCAAATGGAAAATAAACACAAAGGGTAAGAGAATTCATTCATTGTTTAACTCAGGAAAAAGTATGCATAGGAAGTAAACCACATAGATACCAACAAGTCCACTTTTTAAATTAATTATTTTACTTATTGGAGAAGCTCATCACTGCTTAGCCTGTGGGCACATTTACAAGTATGATATAAAAAAGACAGTCCCTGCCATTACTGTTTACAATCTACAATAGATAACATATAAACAAGACATATTTTCACAGACACATGCATCCAGATACACTTTAAACAAACACCAGTAAACAATTAAAATGGATATTAAATTAGTAAGATAAAGATGGCTTTGTAACTAGCAATGGTAATAATACAGATTTCAGAATTAGATACAGATTTGGTTCTGATTTGGTTATTTCCATATTAAAGAAATAAAGAAAAACAGTTTTGCTTCAGCTTCAGCTGAGAATGTCCGGTATCTGCCTGTGGGTTAGTGTTCCCGTAGCCTAGCCTGGACAATGCTGAATAACACTGCTCACCTTTATGGGCCATCATCCGTATAGAGGCAAATTAGAGCGATGACATAAGCTACAAATCACAAGCTGTTGTTAACTTAAGTCTGAGCCACAGCATCATTTCATCCTGCTCCTCTTGGAGTTAATTTGATTTCCCTTACTACCTACCCTCCCCCCATCCCAGAACTCATACTCATATTCCATCGTTATTACTTTGGTGATGACCTAGTACCCTTCCACTGGGAAATCCCTGGGACTTTGCCATGGTTTTGGCCACTAAATAGCCTTTCCAGAACCCAAAGGGCGTAGGTGTATCGTTGCTGAAGTTGCAAAGACAAAGGAAGTGTACCATTCAGTGCTTCTATTGCCTTTTCCATCTTGGTTTTTATTTGGTATTCCTTTGTCTCGCACTGCTTATCTTTCTAAGGAATTAAAACGACCTTTACACAATATTGTGATTCTAATTGAGAGGTAGGTTAAAGCTAGTGGATCCATTTTCAAGTTCATCATGTATCACCTCTTGACTGAAACTGGGGATAGGAGGTTAAAACAATGACCTTGATTTTCTTGTCTCTGTAACATCCAGATATTTTCATGATTTCTAGATGCATTATTACAGTGGAACATATTGAAAGCCCACAGTAGGTTTGGCACTATACAAGCCCAGAGAGGCTTAAGGTCTAGTGCTCAATCTGTTGTGTTCCATCAACTTCCCCAAGACACATGTAACCAAAAATTTATAATGACTTAAAGACCAGGAGGGAATGTGGTGATTGCGGACACATATTGCGTTTATGATCTAGAACTCAGGCAACATTAACTCATTCCTCCTCATCACATCCTTTATGGTGGTGGAAGGTTGAATTTAGTCATTTAGCATGGGGCCTACCATGGTGTCAGAAGAATTCATAGAGAGGAACTTGAATGGTCTTTGTATGATTCCCTGTGCTATGTATCTAGTAGTGGATACTTATGTAAATGTTGCTTTATCTTATTCTGAACTACATTTTCCATCTCAGTATTATTACTTTTCTTATAATCCCCTTCCTTAAGAATATTTCTTATATGAAGCTTTGGGAAGGGTGTACGACAAGGGTCCTCAAATCACAGCCCGCGGGCCAGATGCGGCAGCTGAGGACGATTATCCCCCTCACCCAGGGCTATGAGGTTTCTTTATTTAAAGGCCCCCAAAACAAAGTTTTTGTTTTTACTATAGTCCCGCCCTCCAACAGTCTGAGGGACAGTGAACTGGCCCCCTATTTAAAAAGTTTGAGGACCCCTGGCTGTACGCTGTTGTTTTGAGGGTGTTACATTGTTGTTTTTGGGGTGTTACATTGTTGTTTTTGGGGTGTTACATTGTTGTTTTGAGGGTGTTACATTGTTGTTTTGGGGGTGTTACGTTGTTGTTTTGGGGGTGTTACGTTGTTGTTTTGAGGGTGTTACATTGTTGTTTGGGGGTGTTACATTGTTGTTTTGAGGGGGGTTTTAAGTGCCAAGTGAATTCTTTAGGGAGTGTTTCATATATATTAGGCTTCAAAGGAATAAATATGATCATTTCTCAGTACAAGTGTTTTCCATCTAAGTCATGTAATGAGCTTCAACATGAGTATGGGTCCCTTGTATAAGGATAAGTTGTGGGCCAGGAAGCATCTTTTCCTTCCTTCTTTCTTCACCAGTGGCTGAATCATATTTTCCTAAGTTAGGAGAAGCCTTCAAAATCATCTTGTCCAGCGTCTTCATCCAATTCCCTCAACTGATCAATCCACAGGCATTGATTATTAAGTTTTAACTTACTATCTTCTTCCAGACTATGTCTAGAGATTACATTTCATATTTATATCTTGTAGATGACTATTTACAGGGGCAGCTAGATGGCACCTGTGAATAGGTCTGAAGTCAGGAAAATCTGGGTTCAAATGTGGCCTCGGACATTTCCTAATTCTATGATGCAGGACAGGTGACTTAATCCTGTGGGCCTCAGTTTTCTCATCTGTAAAATGAGCTAGAAACAGAAATGGTGGGTCACTCCAGTACTTTTGCCAAGAAAACGCTAAATGGAGTCATGAAGAATCTGAAATGACTGAAGAACTACAACAAAAATAAAATTATTTATGTATTTTCTTAGTCTTAGAATATAAACTCCTTTAGAGCAGACCCAGTTTATATTCTTTATTTATTTATTTGTATTTCTTTATATTCACAGTATTTAGCACAGCACCTGGCACTTCATAAATATTTTAAAAATGGTTGTTGATTGATTATGCTGGGGCAATGTAGGGGCTGGTAAAAGCACGTTATATATGTCATCATATAGGCAAAAATTCTCTCTTTTTCCATGGCATTTTAGGGGATACTAGGACCATGAAGAAGAACCTGTGTGTTGATATATCTTTACTTCAGAGGGGAGAGGCGTATCTTGCCTTTGAGGTAGCTCTTCTCTTGGTTGCTCCTTAGGTCCTGGTTTTAAAAACTGGGAAGTGAGATTGGGGTTTGAGGCTTTAAGATGAGTGTGTGGCTTCTTGCAACTTTGTGGAGGTGAGTTTTGACACCTTGAGATGGAGCGCTCCCCTGTGAGAGCGTCCGCTGCACCTATGGGTGCCCCCTCCCCTCCCTGGGTGATGAACAGATTATCGGCCCTGTCTTCAGAGGGGAGAGCTCTGAAGGGAGATCTCTATCCAAGGCTTGGGGCTCTTTGAGAATTCTTTCCTTCTTCACTGGGAGGGAGGAGCAGAAGCAGGGAGATGGTGAAGGGAGTGGGGGGAGGAGATGGGGGAGAAAAGGAGGAACAACTGTAAAAAATGTTAATTTATTAATCACTGAATATATAGTAGTTCATCTGAAATGCTGTTGCTATGCCAACACCCTGGGAGTTTATTTTCTTAATCCAAGAGAGGAGATCTCAGTCCCCTGCTCCCCTGCTGTGTCATTTGAATATGCTGCTGCCACCATGGTATCTGTTTTAAGGGGGGGTGATGATAACAGGCAAGGGAGGGAGGGAAACTAGGCTAAACCACCAAAGCAGTCAAATGCAAAGCAGTAAGAGGCCTTTCTCAGTACGACTTAGTAAAAATGACACAAATTAATATACTCTACTTAAACCAGACCAAGATTAATGGTTCTCTTTCAGTGCAGCTTAGCCCAACTGTCACTCGACAGGCGTTTGTCGGACAAAATCAACACTAATCAACATTTATTCGTCTCTTGCCCTTGGGTCTGAGGAGCGCACGCGGGCTGCACCATTCTCCCGCTCATCTCGCCACGCTTTTCACCCTCCATCCAGCTTCGCCATATATCACCCTTCCTCGTTGTGCCGCTCCTACTACGGATCCACACGCTCAGCTATCAGGGTACATTAGAGGCATGATAGATTTTCTGTTTTAATTTACATCTATTATATTACAACATAACAGATTTTGATTCAGTGGAGACCACTGTCTCCTATAGCCAGACTCCTTGGGAGGATTTCTGCATTAACTTATTAAGGTTCGTTAGAATGTGGCTTCAAATAGACTCTTCTCTCTCTCTTTCTCTCTCTCTCTCTCTCTCTCTCTCTCTCTCTCTCTCTCTCTGTCTCTTTTTCTCTCTCTCTTACTTTCTCTTTCTTTCACTTTTCTCAGTTTATTTCTGAAGACTTGACTCCCTGTGTTGGGTCACATGAGAGCAGCCATATTTCTTCCCCTACTCCCTACTCCCAACCTTCCATTTGATCGAACCCTTAGGGAATAAAAATGAAGACTGTAAGTTTTCTCTCACTTTTCTCAGTTTATTTTGGAACACTTGTCTCCCTGTGTTGAATCACATCAGAGCAGCCATACTTTATCCCCTTGCCTCCAAATTTATGGGAATAAAAATGAAGATTACAAGTTTTGTCTTCCATGTATTCCTGATGTGGAGTAAATGGACCCTTCAAAATCACATGGTCCAGAGCTGTTGGAATATCTCTTTGCCCTTTCAACGTTTTTCCTTATTTCCATGCCTTGTGTGTACTAATCGCTTGGGTTGTTGGGCTAGTTATTTATTTTTCTTTAGAAATTGCATTATAGGAAAATCAGAATAATTTCTTCCCATCCCATGCAAAAGCAAATTACCAAAAATGCCAGACTAGGAAAATTGAGGAAGAAGTTTAGACTGATATGGAAACAGAAGCCTATGCCATGGAAGAACCTCCCCCAAACTATTCTATCTTAGTTTTATAAACAAGGTGGGTCTATATATTAGGATTGTTTTCTAGATGGAGCAAATATCTATGGAGACCTAATGGTATTTTAAGTACTTTTGAACTTCCTCAGAAAATTTCAGGGAAATGGTCCATTTTGCAAACTTATTTGTGGGATATCTTTGGGTAGGGTGGGGTAGGGGAACTGTGTTGCTTTCTATAATGGAATGGGTCTGGTCAGTTTTATTTTGTCTCTTCCCTCTTCTACTAGTCTTCAAGAAATTGCAAGTGCATGGGGAACAGTAACCTTGATTGATTGTGTTACTTTTTTTTTTTAATTGGTGATTCAGAGAAGTCAGATTTGGTGGTAAAGAGACACAGACTGAGAAACTAGGACAGTGGTTCTCAAAGTATGGCTAGAGAATCTTGGGGATCTCTGAAACCCTTTTAGAAGATATACAAATTCAAAAATAGTTTTTATTTCCAATATGATAAATGTCTATAAATATAATCCAGATAAACAAAAACTGTTTGGAGAAATCCTCAATAATTTTTAATAGGATAAAGATGCTGAAAACAAAAGTTTGAGAACCACTGGACTAGGGCATCTGATGAGTGCAGAAGAAGATTGCTTTATCTGTTTGTGCTTCAAGGAGCTCAACCTCATATTTGTAGGAGTCATTTAGAACTTGGAAGTTTGAATCTACAACTCTTGCTTATGCAGATAAAGACCAGAAAATTAAATAGCAATCTTTCCATTTGTCCTTTTTTTCTTCTACTTTTTGTTACTATCTCTGCATCTCTAGCACCAGCATAATCTCTTGCATATAGTAGATGATGAATAAATGTCTTTTGTTAAAAAGTTGTGATTGGTCAAAGCCCTAGGGAGACCTGCATTCCTACACATACTGAGCCACCCAGGTATCTGAAAGCCTTTGTATTTTCTAACTTGTCCTTTCCAGACTAGAATAGAGGTCTTTAGAGTACCAGGGGGCATTGAAAACATGGGCAGAATTGAGAGGTGTGTTCTTTATGCCCATCTGTGCATGTGGCCAGTGGAGTTTATGATGTGTTAGAAGGAGAGCTTGATGCTTTCATTTAAGTTTCTTATTACTCAGCAGTAAAGTAAATGACGCTTAGTATAACTTTGCACTTATAGGACTATAGCTCAATTTAAAAAACAAAACTCCACCAACAGGAGTGGCTCTGGAGCATGCTTGTGCTTTGGAAGCTGACCTCATTAATTTTAATGATGGGAAAAATTCTCCAGCTGGGGCTGAGGATAAAATGAGGAAAAAATTAAGTGAATTCTGAAAGGCCTTATTTGATGCATAGAAAGGAGTCAGAATGATGTCTCATTTTTGATTGGTCTTTTATGGAGCAAAAATGAATATTACAAGTTCTGTCTTGCATGCATTCCCGACATGTATTTAAGGTAATAAATAAGATATTTTCTTTTAGCATATAGTGAAAGAGTCCAGAAAATAGTATATTTCATTGATACCATTGAAAGCCAAGCCCAAGGCAGACACAGTAGATATTTGATCACTTCTAAAAAAGGCTTCTGTATACTAAATGGGCTAAACCAAATGGACGCTGAAAATGGTACTTCAAAGAAAAGCCTAGATTCTAACAAGCAAAGAAATGCATGATATGGTGACTGAAACCACTGTCTGCAAAAACAAGACATGCTAGTTCAAATACTTGCTGGGACACTAGTCTTAGTTTCCTCAGTTTCTTTATCTGTAAAATTTGAGACACAATCTATAAAGGAGAGCTTTATAAGTAGCCATTGCTTGTGAAAAATCAAGTGGTAAATTTACCTTAAACTCAAAAAAACTGATAAAAGTTGGTGTCTTCTCTTTTGCAAACTCTTCTAAGTTCTCTGTGTGAACGATCATATTTTTAAGTATTACTTGTAATGGCCAGTAGATAACTAATCCTTGTCCAGAATTTAGTTCATCTTTAAAATGCTGTTCACAAATAAAAAGCTAATTGAGCATTAACAAAGTTGTTTAGATGATGTACAAAAAAGGATCACTCCTTCTAAGCCTGCAAGTTTCTGACCATCTTCTTTGGCAAGGTCCTCTTTGACAAAAGACAAAGATGTAGGCTTTTGCATCCATCAGGTATGGCCCCAGGTGTAGTCAAAATGGGACTTCCTGACTAAGTAGAGCCATCTGGCTCTCAGTGGAATGTAAGGAGGGTGTCCATTAATATTTAGTGTTTCCCTTGAAATTCATCCTTTTCCAGAGAAAGCTTCAAGACAGAAGTCAAGGGCACTTATGTTGCTCCTCAGGGGGTGTGTGTATGTGTATGTGCTGGGAAAAGCTGGTGGTTGCCAAGTAGCAGGGAATGGACATAATCGTGTTACCTAGCAACAGCGGTAGCGTGGTCATTTGCGCCTGTTTCTGCACCTCTTCCTGTTTTGTCTATTGGAAAATACAGATGGCTTCTGTGAATCACTATCTGCCTTGACCACAACTGATGGAGGAGAACATTATGCACATGGTAGATAAATACAGAGGTGCCTTGGAAAATGTCTGCTTTCTGAGCTATGTAGGGCAAGGTATTTAATTCTCCATTGCATGAGTTGATTTTCTTATTTATGCAAGACCCTCGTACAGCACCAGAGGAGAAGACTTATGAAAGGTCTGGACTCCATGGGTACAGCCTGGGCTGTACCTGACAAGACTTTATCCTGCATGGGTGAATAGGAAGTAGTCAGGTTTTCTGATAAGAGTGAGAGAGACACAGAGAGAGAATGCAGGATGGGACTGAGAAAGAAAAGAAGAGCAGAGCGTGACTCCTGATTGTTCATCAAGGCCTGAGGAACAAAGCAGTTGGGAGAGATAAATGCAATCCAACTCTGCTGGCTTGCCCTTTCTCAGAACTCTGGCTATCACTCCTCACACATGACACTGCTCAGTGAGGTCACCTGCTTGCCTTTTCCAAAGCAGCTTGCGTGGAGGAGGCCTTCAGAATATCACAGTGTATCAGGCTGGTTTGGACCATCTTGGCAGATGTGTATGTATGGAGGGAATTAGAGTGAGGTTGGAAGGGGTGGGTGAAAGATGGTTCAAGAAACTGGGGTGTGAATTGAGATAAAAAGACAGAGACAGATAAATACAAAAAGAAAGAAAGAGAGAGAGAGAGACAGAGAGAGAGAGGGAGAGCAAGAGCATCTTGAGTGTTTTGGAGATGTAGTGCTGGTTAATGGCTGCTTGCCACTTTTCCCATTGGGAAGAAGAAAAGAAATCTGTGGCTATTTACATTCAGCTGGTCTTCTGTGATGTCCAAATGGGAGATTTTTCTGATTTTTTTCTTGTCTCTTTCCCCACAGTCATGAAAATGAAAGACTATAAGAAACAGGACAGTGAAGAATTGTGGGTAATTCTACCCATATGGTACTTGCTCAGTTCCCATTTATTCTTCATCTTAGCAATAGACTTAGAGAGGGTTCTTTCTTTTCAAACTATGAGAACTTCTACCTAGAGTCTAGCAGTCATTAATTTTTAGTGGTTTCTTTTATAAGTCTTGTGGAAAGGGTCATGGGATCATTATGTTCCTTTTTATAGATGAGAGGACCCAGGAACACTAATGAAGTGATTTTCCTGGTACTAAATGTTGGTACAAAGAAGAGATACAAATTAATGTATGAGAAGATAGAATCATAGGGAAAAAATCAGTCAGTCAATAAGCCTTTGTTAAGCACCTACTATGTGCCAGGCATTATGCTAAGGTCTGAGGATACAAAGATAAAAGACAGTTCCTGCTTTCAAGGAATTCACAGTACAATGAAGGAGAAAACATGCTGTTTCTATTTAAAATATTTAGATGTTATTATATATGATATGTTGAATATATATATATATATTTAAAATATATCTACTCTCTTTCTCTCTTTATCTATTTATACACACACACAGTAAGTAAGACATAATCTGAGAGTAAAGGCACCATGATTACGAGAACTAGAATTGGTTTCTTGTAGAAAAATGGGACTTCAGTTGAGACTTGAAGGAGGTCAGGGATGTCAGAACATGGCAGTGAGGAGGGAGAGGATTCTAAGCATGGGAATGGCCAGGTGGGAGATTGAGGATCATGTATGAGGAGTAGCTAGGAGGCCAGTGGCACTGGATCATGGAATATATGGAAGAGGAGTAAGGATGAAAAAGATGAGAAAAGCAGAAGGGGGCCAGGTTTTTTAGGGCTGTTGTAGGAGAATATTATGAAGCTGAGGTAGTCGCTGCGTTGGATAATTATAGACAGCAGGGTTAGGAATTCAGTGAGTTTTCCTTCTTTCTGCTAGAACACACTTTCTAATAGTAGAAGAGAAAGCAGGATGAATTCCAAGGAAAAGGAAGCTAGCTGTAGATCACCCGAGTTGCAATAAAGCACTGTAGATAGCAAGCATTTATTAAGTTCTTACCACGTGACAGTCACTGTATGGAGTATCAAAGAAACAAATAGAAAGGGAGTTCTTGCCTCCAAGCAGCTTGTATTCTGATGGAAGAAGATAATACATAAAAGGGAGCTGGGAAGTTGTGAGACAATTAAGGGGTACTCAAGGTGGGAAAGTGTTGGCAGAGCCCTTAAGATCTAGAATCATCTTGGAGAGAAATGGAATATTGTTCCCAGAATAGGATTTCCAAAACCTGGCACAGGGATATTGGAAAGCGAGAATGGAATCAGCACAATCTGGAAAGAGGTAAAGCAGGACCTAGTGGGCAAAATGGAGGCCCCGAAATGAATACACCAAATGGAGGAGGGAAGAGGGATATTGTGGGGTAAGAAGGCCCTTAAGAGAACTCTTACCAGCAGTTATTTTGACCTTTAAGACAATGCCCTCAAGAAAGAGTTGTGCTCTTGCAGTTAGTTATTCAGAACATTTCAGGACATAGAGTACCTCCATCTCATTCTCATGTACTTCATGTTGGGTAAATCATAATCTTTTCAGATCTCAGTTTCCTCATTAATAAAATGAGGGTATTGGACTAGAAGGCATCAAAAGTCTCTTTTCAGGATCTCAGGCAACTTCAACATATATTTTTTAAAAATGCTATTCTTCCTATTCCTGTTGTCCTTTTCTCTCCTTCCATGATTCCTTTTTGAGATCTCAGTTAAGAAAATGAGTTTTCTTTAACATGTTTGCCAAACAATATGACTTCAGTTGTAGGAAATATGATCAAAGAAATAGGGAAACTAGTAGATGGAGAGACTTTTTGATAGATGTGAGTCATTTTGCTCACTAGTGCTTTTTCATAGAGGTTCTAAAAATTTCCTTTCTTCCTTAGTGTGTAAGATCTCTAAAAACAAGAGAAGGTTTTTAACTATAGATGAAACAACCCCAAAAGTGGGGTGAATCAATGAACTTTAGCTTTTCCAGAAAAATTTTACACACTGACTTTGATTTTGTGTAATTATGGTTACTTTTCTTACTCATCTACCATTTTCTCCAAAGCGGGGATGAAAATAATTGTGGTCTTTAATTGTCAAAAACAAACAAAAAAACCCAACAATGACAAATCAGAAAAATCATTGTAAAATGAAATAAAACAAAAAACCTGGGAAACAGTTGATTATATTGCAATAAAGTAACATGACTGATGTGTGTGCAGAACACAATGCATATATACATGTGGGTACCTGTATGAATACATGGCTATGTAAGATATGTATATTGTATGTGACAGAAAACATCAGATCAAGTAAATATATGTGTGTGTTTATACAAACACTTGCACATACACTCGTAGTGTACGTTTACATGTTTGCACATAATATTTATTATGCTGTAGTATTTTTCTCCATCATTTTATCTAGAAATATTTGAATTGATTCCTTAGTTAACTAATTATATCTCTATATTCTATAATTAATAATAACAATATCCACTGTCACAATATCATTTACTTGTTGCTTACTTTAGAACTTAGGATATTTTCTCAAATTTCTCATTTTCTTCCCATCTCTATGAAGAAGGAAAGAGTAGGTAGATGTTACCTTAATGGGCAGTGAATATAGTTTCACCATGAAAGTATACAAATAAACACTCATAATCTCAAGTAAATCACATAATTTCCATTGCCTCAGTTTCCTCATCTGTAAAATGAAGTGATTGCACTCAGAAATTTCTATCTAATTGTCCCTTCAGCTCTAAATCCACTAAAGTTAAGTAATTTGGTCAAGAGCATAGAGTTAATAGGTGTTGTGTTAGATGTAGCTTTCAAAGCTCTTAGACTCTCAGTGATTTGCTCTGTTTATCAGCCAGCTATCTTTGCTTATGTTATCCTAGACTTCAGTGAGTATTTCTCCCCTTTGAAAGGCAAAATAACACAAATATGACTTAACAGGTGATTAACATTCTTTTGCAGAAGTGCCAAGGAAAATGGGCAAGGTGGTTAATTTGTCCAAGTGAATAATAGGGCAAGCTGGACCCTAAGGGTTGTTTAACCTTGCTATAGGAGGTCCATTGTGCTTAATAGATGCTCAATAAATATTTGTTGATTTGATTTTATTGTGACCACAGTAACTACATTCATTTCAAATCAGCAGGGATTTATTGACCATTTGCTGGGTGCCCCAGAAAAGCCTGGCCTTGTAGATGATTCAGAAGCAGTTTAAGACGTGACTCCTGTCCTCATAAAACTGCTGGACTTCTCTTAACTAGAATAGACTCATTTGACCATTTAATACCCAGGTATAACCACAAGTATTGAATATTGGAGAGGATCATGTGATCTTCATGGACTCTCAAGGGAAGTCACTCTTTTTGGAAGGTGACAGGACTAAATTAGAAGGCAACATCTTTTCTTTGTCCCTGACCTCACATGACTAGAGGTTAGGGTAGAAGATTGAGGTTTTTTTCCTGCAGTGATTATTATTTTTTAAGATTAAACCATGAAAACAACTGATTGATGGATTACTAATGATAACTGGGAGGTCCAGGCTGAGACTTCATTTCATCCGCATTTTTCACCAGGAGCCACCTGGGTATTAATTCTGCTGTTAATTTTGTTATTAGAGATCCAGTCAAACAAAAGGAGATGGCAAAGCTCGAGGATGGTTTAACCTTGATAAAACAGTGATTTCACCAAGGATGATGTTCTCCCATCTATCTTCATCCATCACGGTCCTCCTGAAATATGCTAATGAAGCCCACAGATAGGGAGGAGTAGAGAGCAGTTAAATGGGGCGTTGCAGACGCTCACTGTACGCCCATGACAGGGTGATGCTACTAACTGTCCAAATTTAGTACAGGAAGTCATACAAATGCTGACTCAGTTTCAGGGTGTGTGACAGATGATACTTAAGGGGTTCTTCGTAATTGAGAAATCAAGAGAAAAACTTGGGGGGTATATACAACAGAGAATTATGGGAAGGGTTTCTCTTGTGTCCCTCTTGCTCACTGTATGGTCAATCCATGAGAGATGAAAGAAGAGGAAAATCAGAACATTGAAAGAATTTGTTCTTAACTGTCAATACCAGAATGTACCTCCGGATGTTTTCATGATCCTCAGACAGATGTACATTGTGAAGATATCAATGTTAGTGCTCATGTACCTAGATGCAGTGTTCTGTTTTTGACTGGGTTAATGACTCCCAGACCTTTCCAATTAGATTGCAACTAAACAAGGATCTCTGTTAAGGTTGAAAGCACCAGGGAAAAAGATGTTTTGATGAAAAGAGGACAGAACTTAGAAAACCTGAGTAGAAGTTAAAATAATACCTTTTTTTTTTTTTTTTTTACCTTTGGCATGCAGTAAGTATCTAATAAATGCAAGTTTAGTGGAAGGCAAGGTGTAGAACATACAAAATTATTGAGCAGGTCAACTTTCTGGACTTTGGTTTCTGAAAGCCCTTCCCACCAATAACCTATGATTCTAGGTCACTATGGTGATTTGTTCTTGAGTTTCATAATATTTTAAAATTAGAAAGAAATTTTCAGACCCTTGTCTATTTCCTCAATTTACAGACGGAACTTTACAGACAGTTTACTCACTGACCCAAAAAAAACTAAGGAGCTCAGCTTAAGGTTATATAACTTGGGGACTTTCTTGCTTCACAATCATTTCAAAAATTCCCTCCTTTTCTCTTCCTCTCTCCTTTTCTTTTCCACCCATCCTTCTGCTTTGCCTCTTCCCTTTCATTTTTCTCTCTTTTTTCTCTCTTTTCCCTCTCATATCCTCTCATCTTCTCCCTGCCACATACCTATTTGCATTTCTTTCTTAATATATAACAATAATTCACTTCAGCAAACTTCCTAATGATTGTCCCTGATGCTCCTCCCCCAAGAATTCTCTTGTAACACAAACTTCTAGGTAAGTAAAAACAACATGTTGACCTTGTGTTAAGCTGTATACCTGATTCTATACCTATACTCCCCAATCTCTTTGCCAAGAGATTTCATTGTTCATCCTCTGAAGTCTCATTGGGTCACTCCATTCATTGATCAGTATTCTGAAATCTTTCCCTGTTGTCTTCCTTCATATCATTGGGATCATCATGTAAATTATTCTCCTAGTTAAGAGTTTATTTAACTCTTCTTAGGTATTTTTGAGTCTTTCATATTTGTTGTTTCTTGTTGTGAAATACTATTCTATCGTATTCACATAGCACAGTTTGTTCAGCTTTCCTTAGTCGACTTAAACCAACTTATTTTACATATTGGTCCCTTTCATGTATTTTGTAGTCCAACAAAATTGGTTTCCTCATTGTTCCTTATACATGACAATCTACCTTCCATCTCTCTGACTTTGTGAGCTGTCCCCCATGTCTGAAATATTTCTCCTCCTCATTTCAGTCTTTTAGAATCTCTAGTTTCCTTCAAAGATCAAATTATTTACTGTCTCTGTCTCTGTCTCTGTCTCTCTCTGTCTCTCTCTCTCTCTCTCTCTCTCTTTATATATATGTATATATATATATATATATATATATATATATATATATATATTCTTGATTCTGATTCTTCTGGCTGTTACCACCTTTTCCCTCATTTCCTTGTATTTGTTTATATTAATATTTGCTTTCATTTCCATAGAATATGCCCTTCTTGAGAGCAAGGATTGCTTCATATATGTCTTTGTAACTAGTCTTTGGCACATGGTATATAATAGAAATTTGTTGATTGATTGATTGAATATTACTGCAAAATTGCTATTATAATTTTTATTTTATATTCTCCTCATTTCCTTTCCATATAACAAATGTTTATTACATACTTACTATATGCCAAACACTATAATCTGGTTATGATGAAAAAATGAAACAGTCCATGCCCTCATGGAGTTTACATTCTTCTAGGGGAAATATAGCATAAGTGCTCATGTAAGTAAATTCAAAGCAATTTCAAGAGGGAGGTGATATTAATTGGCAAAGGGAAAGTGTGTGTGTGTGTGTGTGTGTGTGTGTGTGTGTGGGAACTGTGATTGGATACAGAAAGACCTTGTGTTGGAGGTGGCAACCTAAATGACCCTTGAAGGAAAATAGAATTCTAAGAGGTGGTGATAGAGTGGGAATCTTTTACTTCAGGTCAGGGAAAATAGACACTGTGTTTGAAATTACTTTAGCCTAAAACCTTGCACAGAGGAGGTATATGACAAATATTTTTAACTTGTTTTTATGTGGCATTCATAGTCCTAGCAGTTGCACAGAAAACATGCTCAGATTTTGGTCAGTTGATCTCTCCCTAGACAGTTTACTTTGTGCATTGTGTTTTGTGCTACATGAAAATACTCAATTGTTGTGCTTTCCATATATTTGGGTACAAAGACATTGTGTCTTCTGTAAGTGGATGGATCATATTTTCTAATGTTATCATTTGATCCTAAGTCAAAATAAAATAATCACAGAAACGTTTTTATTTTTTAGATTATTTATTGATCCATTTTTGTTTCCTATCATAGTTAAGTCAGTAAGCATTTTGTGTCAGGCACTTTGTGTCAGGTACCATCCCAAGAACTATTGGCTTCTCCAGATCCATACTAACCCAAACTAGATTACACTGAAGGCAAAGGAAATTATAATAAAATTATATTTTCTTTGTTACCAGACAAGCACATAGCATTCTTTAGACTTACCCAGGCAAGTATCTTCCTACAAGTCTGCATTAATCCCAAGTCAATCTTCCTCAAATGTAGTTGAACTTTCAAATGTGTAATGAACTTCTGATATCCCTGTCTTTAGATCTATAGAGTACCAACCATGACCCAGTTTGGGGGTAGAGCAGGATGATGACTGCTAGGAAAGGGAGAGGGAAGAAGAAGACTTACTTTCTATATTCACTAAAGATGTTGAGATAAATCAATTTTCTGAATAAATTGAAACTGAAATTCTTTATTCTATTATTAGATCTTAATTGTGAGTATTTATAATAAGAGCATCAATAATGTTAAAAATAAGACAAGTTATTTATCTATAAAAATAACACTTTAATAGATCATGTCCTACTAAATTTGCTCAAAAACTCCAAACTTTATAGATTGAAAAGCTGTTGAATTACAGAGATATAGCAGGAAAAAAAAATAAAAGAATGTAAAATTACATGCTTTCCTCATTGTTTGGTCTGCTTCTGCTATTGAAACTTTTCTCAAAGAGGCTTTCTATTATTTTACAGAAGATGAAGCCTACATCCCAACATTTCATCTAATAACAGAACAATAAAATCAAGCCAAGTATTTTATCTACTTGTGTAGGAGTCTGTGAGATTAGTAACATAAAAAAAATAACTGTATGGTTACTGTCCCAGAACTGTTTCTATCTAACCTCTAACAAATATAGAAAGAAATGATAATGATAAATAGTTCTGTACTTAGTATAGTGCCTGGCACATAGTAGGTACTTTACATATTGACTGATTGATAGATATTTATTATGTTTTAAAGTTTTATAAGCACTATGTGTGTAGTGCTTTGAAAGGTCTAACGGTTAAAGGCCTGCAACTACTAATGAATTGCATTGGGTCAGTATCCTGCCAAAGCAATAACATTGGTCCCTGGAATCAGCTGGGCATCCCTCATGGCCAAGCAAATCTGTCTTTTTAAGCTTCTTTTCCAGTTCCCATTCTAGGAAAGTTGATATACCATAAATCTTTCTCTTAATAAAGCAGTTTTTCAAATTTGACTTAGGATTGGGGTGGACTTGAGGCTCCTTTTTCTCTAAATGCAACAGTTGTTAATCATGGTGCATTAGGTGATGTATATCTCTCCTTTGTTTGTTTTTAATACAAGGGAGGACATAAATGAATGAGAGGGCTGTAGTGATCCCTTCTCCTTTCCATCGGGTTTGGTGTCGAGGTCATAGGAGGTGAAAGGACTTTAGATTACCAGACCTTAGGAAGGGCCCCATGGTCTCCTAATAACAGTTCAGTCCCTTGTCTCTTTGGGAAGATGAAATCATGAACCCAAGGTGTCAAGCAGCAGAAGCTGGACCTTTTGGCCCCTATCTGTCCTGGCTACATGGGGAGAAATAATTTTGCTACCCTTCCTCTCGTCCTTCTGTCACCATGCTTCTGTTCCTGATACACTGGGGGGCATTAACTCCCTGCAGGGGGAAAAAAGTTCACAAAAGAAATGAATTATGCATATGGAATTCATTTCCTTGATGAATAGGGAGTCCTTACCAACTCCATGGCTGCTTGATTTTAAGGCAAAGCGAAGGGAAGAAGTGGGGGGAGGTATGAGTGTTTAGTGAGATTGAAGAGAAAAAAAAAGGGGCAAGGGAGAGGAAGGAATAAAATGACAGTGGAAGGATTTAGATTTGAAATGTTTCTAGTTCATTAAGGGCTGCTTTGAAAATATTATATAACCTATTATTCACAGGCACAGATTACAGAGACAAGGGCAGCAGACATATTGAGGAATGGGTGAGGATCTTAATTGTGTTTCGATAAGATTGGGAAGGGGGCAAACTGAACTGTATTAGAGTATTTGAGTGAAAACTGGTTTATTTTGGGAGAGGACTGTGTGACACTTCAGATTTTATTTTCAAGTCTGGCCCTCATTTCCAGCCAGTTCTTTCCCTTTGGGGATGACATTTCAGTTGGAAAGGCAGGACAAAAGGGAAAGTAAGGAATAGTCAGGAGATACCCAACTGAGTCATTGTTTATGGCTCTTTTTTATAGTCTTATCGATATGCTGAAAGTACCAAGATTGAAAATGATCCATCCAATATCTTTAGTTCATATAACCCCAGGAGCAGATTGTCTACATGCCAGATTTCATCAACTACAATGGGAACCCTGACTATTATCAGCTCTAAAAAAGGATTCAAACTATATGAGGTTTTGGAAAGGGCTTTACAGACCCCTCTGTTTCCTACCATACCAAAGACCAGCGAATTCTTCCAAGAGACAACTTGGGTAAATATGGAGTCTTTGCCAGCTCACTTTCTACTCTTAATACCTTTTTTGGAGGAATAGAGGAGTTATAAAGAATTAGGGAAGATGAGGGGGACAGGGAAATGTTTCCTTTTTATCTTTTGGCATTTCTTCACAATTAAGTTTCTGTATGGTTTTTGGGAAAACAATGGACTCAGGGTCAAAGATTCTACTTCTTACCCTGGCTTTGACACTTAGTGCTTAGTTTTTGCTGATCTATATAGACAACCCTATAAGTGCTATTTTGTTTGGAACAGTTTTACAGTCGGTAAACACATTAACTACCTACTATGTACAAGACACTTCCTGAAGATCCTTTCTACAATAAAAGTCTTGCTCCATGTCCAAAGATAGAGAGTCTGGGAGAAGAGACTGAGATACCTAAAAAAAAGGCAGGGAATGAAATTAAAGTCAAGATGTGGCTTTAAGAGTCATTTTAAATGAACACGGAGGCATATGTATTAAGACAAAACAAAAGCTATGATTTGATGGTTGTCCTTGTAATTAGTGACTTGTTTAGATCATTCCTTTTTCACATACAATATGGCACTCTGGACCAGTCACTTATTATTTCTGGGCAGATTAGATGACCTCACAGGTCCCTTTAAGCCCTAATCTATAATCTTATAAAGCACATTGATATATTTAGATTCAATGTCCCTTGTTTAACATGGTTACCTAAAGATCTTTGGATTTGCATTCAGAAGATCTGGGTGTAGATCCTAGTTTTTTATTTATTTCTTTATTTTTAATTTAATTTAATTTTTTTTTTTACTGATAAGCTGTGTGACCCTTGACAGATCACTGTATGTTAGGTACTGGCCATAGGACAGTGATTTGCTGCATTACTCCATTAGCTCATATGTCTACATTGCTTTTATAATGTTGATAAAGTACTTTTCTTATAACAACCTTGAGTAGCAGGCAAGTTGTACAAGTAGAAGGAACTAAAACTCATATGTTCCTTGTCTAGGATCAGTTGCTACTCAAAGTTAGGTCCCAGCTTCAAGTATAGAATCCCTCTCCCCCTAAAAAAATTGATGTTTTTTTCACTATTAAGCTCTGTGACTTTAGGACCTTACTTTTCTCATCTTTAAAATGACAAGCTTGGTCTCAATGACCTTGGAGGTCATTTAAAATCCTATAATTATTATCCTTAGAACTCTGAACTTCTATCTTATTGTTTGTAAAATAAAAATAATGATGCATATCTTGCCTTCTGGCTTTCTCTATTTGGTGCTCTATTTTGGTACCATGATTTGGCTCAATAATAATTCTCTCCCTTGGGTGAAACTGTAGTGTTGTCTAGGTTCAAGGACAGTTGAAGGATTTTCTTCAGAGTATCTTTTGGCTTTTGATCATGTCCCTTTGTAGTTTAGCCATTGAAAGCTATCCCTAGTGAAGATTCTTGCTGTTGAAAAGATGAGTATAACATAGTTAAAACAACAGATGGAGGCTCCCATGAAAAGAACCTTCCAACCCAAGGCCTTTAAACAGGTTGGAGCTGGAAAAGTCAGAAACCTCAGCTTCTCCTTCCCAGATTCATTCTTGAGATATCTTGCCTCATTGACTCACGGATGGTTAGAACACAGAAATAATGAAAAACCTGTGACCCAGAATTCACTAGGTATAACCATTCTCTTTGATAATGTATATTATAATACTCTCCCCCACTGCAAATTTTTTAAAAAATTGATCCTTTATTTTCTTTAATGTAAAATACTTCATATTTATGAAAACTTTCCCCCAGGTACCTTAAAGTAGATTATGAACTACTGTCTTATTCATTTTCATAGTATCTTCCTCAGGGAGGTGGTGACTGATGGGAAAACTGAGGAATAGATTGGCTATATAGCACCTATGTACTCACACCTGGGAGAGGTAGGATGGAAACCTAGTTAGTGATACAGGCTTCCTTACCTCCTTGCTTACAGATAGAGCTCTAATTCCCAAACTCCATGCATTTTCATTGGCTGTGTCCCATGCCTGAAATTGTATTCCCTCTTGTCTCTTAGCTTCCTCTTTCTATTTCCTGTGCCAGTCCTTGGCACATATTAGGTACTTTAGAAATGTATTATTGATTTGACTTTACTCAATTCATGGCATACTTGCATGTGATGTGGATTGATATGGTAAGAAGTGATCTATCGGTCGTCTCTCAGCTTTCTCTCACATTATTAAACACATTTTCCTTTGCAGCTTCATTTGGCCATTATTACAGGAGAGCAGATGAGAGCAGGTCATGCTGTGGGTATAAGCTTGGAGGAAGAGATTCTATCTATCTTCCCATCCCCTTGCCCCAATTCACAATATAAATCATAGCAGCAACACATTCTGGAAACCCGCAAATTCCCTTCTGCACAAGAGATGTTTGAATGTTCCCCCTTTCTAGCAACCTAATGGGCTGAGCTCATTCAAATGTACCTCCAAAAGCCATACTACACTGGAGCAGGTTCTCTCTTTGAGGTTTGACTTTAATCCAGTTCTCAAATCCTCACTTTCAAGAACTCCCTTTAATGCTAGTTAATAAAAGTCTGGGGCCTGTTCTTCTCCTCCCCATTAACATAGTGCTGCCTTCAGAGGTGCTTTTAAAACCTGACTAGAAAAACCATGTCCCTCAAAGGCAGCTAGGCTGACTTTTAGCACTCGGGATGTATGGAAAGCCAAAGGACTGGGCCAACAAGGTGATATTAGTACCAGAAGATCTTCAGAGGTGATGTAGTTTAACTCATCCACTTTACAGATGAAGAAACTATGGTCTAGAAAGTAATCAGCTTCCCTAAAGTCACATGAAATTAGTAAAAATAATAACAATAGTAGCTAACATTTATATAGCTCTTACTGTAGACCAGGCACTATGCCAAGTGCTTTACAGTTATTGGCTCAGTTGATTGTCACAGCAATAGATAGCAGCTATTATTATTCCCATTTTACAGATGATGACATTTTGGCAAACAGAAATTAAATGAGGGGCAGTGATAGAGCACCAGCTCTGAAGTCAGGAGGATCTTAGTTCAAATCTGGCCTCAGACACTTAACACTTCCTAGCTGTGTGACCCTGGGCAAGTCACTTAACCCCAATTGCCTCAGCAAAAAATAAATAAATAAATAAATAAAAAAGAAAGAAATTAAATGACTTGCCCAGTTTTCCACACCTACTAAGTGACAATAGTAGTAGTAGTAGCAATAATAATAATAAAACCCCTAGGGTAATAAAAGCCTAAGGCTATGTATTGTGAGAACTTGGGATCCCATGTGAAATATTTTGTAAGCCTTAAGGTGCTGGGTATATATTGAGTGGTCTGTCTTTTAAAGGCCAGCAGTCAGTGGGATTTCTGAGTCTTTTCCCTTCCTTTCCTTATCCCTGACGAGGGCTGGAGAGAAGCGGAGTGAAATGCGTCCTTCTCACCTTCTTGGAGGCCTTCACCGGCACATTTGGAGCACAGGATACAGACACCAGAATGAGAGCAGGGCAGTATTTTCACCTGGGCCCAGTTCCCCAGTGCCAGCTTGGGACAGTTGATATGGCTGTGCCCTGTGCTCAGAGGGGGAGCTTTTCCCACCAGGCCTGGGGCTTCCCGCTGCTTTCCGCCAGACCCGGCCCTCTCTCCATTCCCCCTTCTTCTGCCTTTTCTATAACACGTTGAAGAGGGATGCTTTCCGCGGACTTGGGGGTGGGAGCCTATCAGCCCCGCTATCGCGGAGAGGAGAGAAAGAAAACGCCGGGAGGCCGGCGCAACGTCCCTCTCCCAAGGCCATTTCCCCATTTCTTCCACGCACCAAGTCTCTGAAGGAGAGTGATCAATTTAGTTTCCGCCAACATTAAACTGATAAATGGAATTTGTATGTTAAAACAATGATAATTTAATTGTATTTTCTTTCCTCGGTTCCCGTCCCCCACCTCCATACTTTCCACCTCCCCTCTTTTCTCTCCCTCCCCAAACGAGTTGGGGGGCAGTGGGGGGCCGGGGAGCGCGTATCGGGGCCGCGGAGGGGGGAGGGCGGGCAGGACGCGCAAGCTGTCGGTTTGCATTGTGCGGACGGGGAAAGGTCTCTACCTGACTCATTTTGTCCCCTTTGCTTAGGCTGTCACTGCTGACAGTCCTCATGTTTATTTCATCTCGCGTGGTGGCTGTCTCGTTTCCCTATCCTCCGATGTCATTAACGCACAGAGAGCAGGCCCTGCAGTGCTGAGCCTAATGAATTCCGCTGTGGCTGCTCGCTCCCTACCTCGTTACGGGAGCTCAAGGTGTCAAATTAAACCCTGCCTAGGAAGGAGAGAGAGAGAGAGAGAGGCTTGGGGAGGGGAAAAAGAGAGAGAAAGGGGTGGGGGAAGGAGCCACAAAAAGGGGTGACCAGAGGGAAGGGAGCCCCGGAAAGTGGGGGCTCCCCCACCGCCGGCACTGCCGCTTAACCTTGGAGAGGCTGCCGGGGCCAGCTGGCGGGGCATCCCCCTGGCTCCCTGACCGGCGCTTTATGCGGCCTTTCTCTCCTTGTGGGCTTGATTTATCATCGGGCTTTTATGCAGATCAGGTAGCTTACAATGGGGAAGGAAGGAGAGAGTCGGCTTCCCGGCTTAGAGCTTTGGGGAGGAGAGACCCCATTTTGGAGGGGGAATGGAAAGGGGAGATCTCCTTATTGACGGGTTTTGATCAGCTACAGGAATAGCTTTCAGAGAAAACCCCCCTTAAAAACTTTAAAGGGATCTATTCTATGCATGGTTCTCCTGATCTGTGGCTAACCAAAAGTTCTCAAGTGGCTAAAGTGGCTAGTAGGCTTGTTTATGAAGGTAATTTTCAGATGGAGGAAAAAAAACAACAACAAACAAACAAACAAAAATAGTGTCCATACTTTGCCACGAGGCGCTAGAACACTGATCGCTAGAACTCAGGATTGGAGGGATGCTGTATAACATTTTTCTGGAGGGGTTATTGATCAAGCCTGTTCATAGTTGTGATTATTGGAAGGTATCTTTCCTCTCAGAGGTTTGTGTAGAAGAGAGAGGGCTCTTATAGAAAATATTTAATCAATTCCCCGGAGTCTTCTAAATAGGAGGTAGCCCAAGTTCTGACTTTAGAAGGAATAACTGTGTTCATGGTCTTCCTCTGAAACACTGTCCTTGTGACTCTGGACAAGTCAACAGCTCTGCATCCCAGAAGCAGCTGTATTGTTGAATAAAAATGTGTGCAATTTTTACTATACTGTGTTTTCTATGATGAAAGTCTAAACCAGTCTGCCTGCCTTCTCCCTTCAAATAAAACAAAAGAAAACCAAAAACTAATGAAATTCAAGAAAGAATCATCAGTAAGGCAACAAGTAAAGGCTAAACAAGGCTCGGGGAAGAGGAAGTAGATAATCTCAGGTACTGAAGAAGTTCTCACCACTGGAGAAAGAGATGTTTCTTCTAGGGTGGAGGCAAGGGAAGAGGATCAATTAATATCACTCATTTAATAGATGAGGAAACAGAGCCAGAGAAGGTAGAAAAGTTACTTGCTTGAAGTCACACCTTTATAAGTGACAGAACAAGATTCAAAGTCAGATCCAGATCTGATACTGCTCTTGAGAATTGCCTGAAAACTTTGACGTTTTCATGCAGATCCATTCCATGGAAAGAGGGAGCCTGATGAGGCACAAGGGATGGGAGAACTGGCCAATAATATACCTTGGATGGCAAGAGGGGCTTGGCTGCCCAGTGTTGATAAGAAAATGGCTATTCTTGGATGAAGAAGGGAGAGATATATTTGTAAATTAATCTAGAAGTGTGTATGGAAGTACAAGCGACAGTATATTGGGAATGTCAATATCTTTTTTTGTCTTTTTGGTCTTGGCAGCAAGCTCACTAGGTGCTTTGAAATCTAATCTAAGTCAGCAACCATCAATTGTCTACTTTGTACAAGGCATTGGGTATGCAGAGACAAAATGTAAAACAGATATTCTCTTCATATTTTTTTCTGAGGGTGCTTATGGCACACAACACATAGTTATAATAGTAATAGCTAATATATTTTGATTTGCTTATTTTGTCTCTGTTATAATAGGTGTTTAATAAATGTCTGTTGACTCACACGAATTGATTTATACATTTCTTTGAATGGGAATATCTTGACAATCTCCCCAAGCATTCCTTTTTTTCTCCCTCATCCCGAACAAAAGTAATCATAATAATTAGTAATAACGCTTAGTAATGCCTCACATTGGATAGAGATTTCTAATTTACAAATTGTGGCCTTAAGTAATCTAAGTTGACTCTTACATTAACCCCTCTGCTCAACTGCTTTGTTACCCCATTTTCCTCTCTCATTTTATAGAGCCACTGTTATGCAGCTTAACCTTTGACCCATGATCAGTTTTTTGAAATGATATTAGTATAATTTTCTTCTTTGACCACTCAGGACTTTGGGATAATGTCACCTCTGAACCTTAGCTAGATTTTAAAAATTGCAATAGTTTAATGATTCCCAATTCACTCTCTCATCTGTAAAATAAAAGGGTTGTACTAAATAGTATCTAGTGCATTCTTCAGCTCTAAATCATATGAACCTGTTTAGTGTTACACCACCCTATATTATTGTCTGATTTTAATTGCCTTATGACGTTTATTAATTTAAAATGAACATGCCGGGACATCAAAAACTCATAACATCCCTGAGTATAGAAACTCCTTCCATTGAACTCAATCTATTTGTCACTGAGTAGCCTGAAATTCAGAAAATTTAAATGATCTGTCTAGGATCACACAGCTTGAAGTGTTGGAAGGGGGATCTGAACTTTGACTCGAGGTCCAGTATTCTATCCATAATCTGGCTGCCTCTCAATTTCAAAATGAATTTGAATTAAATTCAATTATCTCTGATCTCATCCTAAAATTTTGGAGATGGATTGGGATTTTCATAAGAATGGAGTTGGGAATCACTGGTATAGAAGGTACAAGAGTGAGAAGAGGGAGTCAACTTATAGCATCTCTTTTATCACTGGGGGCAATTTGGTGGGATCATTTTAAATATAAAAAGGGAAGCTTTAGATTTGAAGAAAAGAAGACCTGAGTTCAAATCTGGCCTCAGGGAAATTGTTGAAGTGAATAATAGATTGAAGCCTGTTTTCTATCCCTACCCTATCCCATAGCTGTCAACCAGAACTAAAGGACCATCCATCCTTATGCTAAGAATATAATTGCAATTGCTAATTTGATAATTTTTTGTGTGACTATACAGATTTATAATGATTTTTGTTTTTCATGCCATCTCAATAGATAGGGGAGGGAGGTAATTTGGAAACAAAATAAAATTGAATTAAAAAAAGAATATAATTGCAAGTACATTCCCTGTGGTGAAACTGACCCTACACCAGGCCAGAACTGGTAGAGCAGAATTGGTGAATCTTCATCCCATGGGTCACATCTAGCTCTCAGCTTGAGTTCCTATTAGTCTTCAATAAGATTGTTCTGATCACAGCCACAGTGAGCTGGAGACTATTTTTCTTCCTAGTGATCTGTTTATTTAAAACAGAGTTTCTGAATCTTTAAGGATAAAGAGCAACTGAAGTTCTGTGAAGAGGAATTAATAACTGAAGCTCTCAGCCTTAGTCAATGATATGGCATGACACTTCAGACTCAACCAACAAAAATCAAACAACAGATATTTATTGTAGGCCTATTTTGGGCAACGCATTGAACTAAGTGCTAAAGTCAGTGTGCCTTTTTCTTTCTTCATCTGTGTGTGTGTGTGTGTGTGTGTGTGTGTGTGTGAGAGAGAGAGAGAGAGAGAGAGAGAGAGAGAGAGAGAGAGAGAGAGATACAGAGAGACACACATAGAAACACAGAAATAAAGAGGCAGAGAGAGAGAGAAAGTATAAGAAGGAGGAAGAGGAGAATGAAGAGAGAGAGAGAGAGACAATCAGAGATAGTTTCTTTTCCTCCCAATCTTCAGATCCATCTTTCAGATGGTCTGCTGGACATCACCAATTGAATTTTCCACTGTCAACTCAGTGTTCTTGAAGCACAACTTCTCTTTTCTGTACAAGTCTCTCCTTCTTTTGACTTCGTTATTACTGCTGGTCACACTGTACCAATCACTCAGCCTCAAAATCCTGATGTTATCTTTGACTTTTCCTCTTCTCTTACCCCTGACATTCAATCAGTTGTCAAGTACTATCAATTTTGCCTTCAAAATATCTCTCAATATATGTCCTAGTTCTTTTTTCCTGAACTAATTGAAAATTTGGGTCTGAATGCAGTTTCTATATAGAAACATTATTTTCTTTTCCTATGCTTTTTTTCTTCCACAGTTTCAAATTCTTTTAAATCCGTATTTTACAAACATCAGTTAAGATGAGTGTTTTCACAGAACAAAAGGATTGCCCAATGTGGTCATGAATTCGCTCCCAGGACTGCTTGCTTCTTCCTCCAAGTATATAATAAATTCAACATGATATTTTCAAGTCTGCTCTCTGTTTCTTTTTCTTTTCTTACTGACTTTCCCCTCTGTTTTCTTTTATGCATTAAAAAATCTACTTAAATAATTTGCATTTCTCATTTTTTTTTCATTTTGATCATCTTTTGCCAATCTTTTCCTTTTCTCTAATTTACTCCTTTGACTGAAAGAAAAAACAAAATTTTTGTATAAAATATGCACAGGCTAGCTAAGTTCACTGGCCATTTATCAAAATGTAAGTTTTTATCAGGAGGTAGATAGTATTTTTCGTCACTAATGCTCTAGAATCAGGGTTGGTCATTGCATTGGACAGAGTTCTTATGTTTTAGTTGTTTGTCTTTACGACATTGCCATTATTGTATATAATGTTCTCTGGGTTCCATTTATTTCACTCTGCCTCATTTCATAGGAATTGTGCATCTGAAACTGACCCTTTTGTCATTTCTCAAGGCACCATAATATTCCATTATAGTCATATTACCATAATTTGTTCAGCAATTTCCCAGTGGATGGGCGCCACCTTAGTGTCCAGTTCTTTGTGACTGTGATTCAGAAGCTAACTTACCAAGTACAATTATGAGGAAAGTGTGGTTTCATATTAGTTCATCAGCGCAAATCTAGGAGCCATATTTCAGGGAGGGCATTGAGAACTGTCCAGAGGAAAACAAGAGGGATGATGAAAGGCCTCAACATCATACTAGATAACGATCATTCGAAGGAATTAGGGAGAAGACACAGTGGGACAGGAGAGCTGTCTTTTCAAGTATTTGAAGGGCTATCAATGTGGAAGAAGGATTAAGTTTGTTCTGTTGGCTTCCTAGGGCAGACGTGGGGATGATGGGAGACAGTTGTCAGGAGGCAAATTTAGGATAGAGTGTCAGTCTGGAGTCAGGAAGATTCATGTTCCTGAGTTCAAATCTGGATTTAGACACTTACTAGTTGTGTGACATTGGGCAAGACACTTTAATTCCTATTTGCCTCAGTTTCCTCATCTGTAAAATGAACTAGAGAAGGAAATGACAAATCACTGCAGTATCTTTGCCAAAAAAAAATTTCCAAATAGGGTCACACAGAGTCAGATGTGACTGGGGAAAAAAAAAAAACAAACTAAACTACAACATCAAAAAGAAGCTTCTATTGATTACAAAAAAAAAAAAATTGGTTAACTTTCTCCAAGGTTTTAGATCTAGTGATGCGACTATATGTCCATAATTCTAAGCTGAAATTATTTTACATTTTCTTCAGGATGGTAAGGGATTAACAATTCTATTATGACCTAAGATTACTTTGAAAAGTATCTGCTTTATGATGTCCAGGGATCTAGCCACAATGATAGAATAATATCTCCTTGCTAGTTAACAAGAAAATCTACTTTTTGATAGAATTAGTTAAACCACGTAATTTATTGATATAGTTTCCCATTTAGCAGAAATATTATAAAAGCTAGGTTAGAAGAAATATTTCTAAAGCTTTGACAGAATAGATGAAGCTAATGTAGAAACCAATGATCATCATCATTCAGTGTAAACCAGTTTTTACATTCAATTTTGTTAATCATTTTATATATAGTTGTGGTTTTGGCAATAATTAAGAAATCAGAGAACTGGCCATTTTACCAGAGTTCTCTTTCAGGTCATCCGGTGTGGTAGAATAGATGGATTTGTAATTGAGAACCTGGCCTTGAATTTTGTCTCCACTGTTCATTGTGTGTTACTTTCAAAGATGTCGGAGCTAGATGTTATTCTAGCTGATTGTTAAATTTTCATAGTGTGTGTGTGTGTGTGTGTGTGTATGTGTGTATATATATATATATATATATATATATATATATATCCATATTAGCAAATGCCACATTAGTGATTGCTTGTATATAAAATAATTATTTATATGGAATTTACTCATAAACAAATGAGGGCTTGATTTATTGTTTTGTTGATTATCTAGGCTTAAGAAAGCAGTGGCGAGAATATTAATAATAAAGATTCAGCTTAAAAGTGTGTCTTGGACACATTCACCCCTCCTTCCCTCACCCACAAAAAGCCAGTCATTAAACTTTTATTAGCACACCCTAATTAGGCAATTCATTAAACTACCCGGAACCTATTTTTATATTTGTGAAATGAGAATTGGAATAACTGATTTCTAAAATGCTTTCTGGTTCTAGATTTCATGAAATTGTCAGTAGGACTTTATACTATAAAATGAAGGCCATGAGAGATTTGATAGATGAGGTACCATTTTGGTTAGAATGGTAAACTTGGAGTTGAGGGTCTAATAAGCAATCAAGTCAGGATCTGGACCCACATCTTTGCCCCACCCTCAATCTTATGCATTTCTCACTGCATTATATTGTCAATAAGGCAGCCAGATAGAGCAGTGGTTAGTAGAGTCAGGAAGACTCATTTTCATGAGTTCAAATCCAAACTTAGATACTGTAACTCTAAACCTGTTTGTCTCAGTTTCCTCAGCTGTCAAATGAGCTGGAAAAGGAAATGGCAAATCACTCCCCCCCAAGAAAACCCCAAATGGGGTCATGACTGAATTAATTCAGCAACAAAAAAATGTTACCAATATCTGAAATGTTGGAAATGTAAGTATATTGAGATAAAGTCGTGTCATTTCAATGAATGGGGGTGGTTCCACCCACTCAGGCAAAGACTTTGAAGCCCCAGAGATTCCTTGTAGATTTGCATTAGTGCAGAAGATGATTTCTAGATTCCTGTCATTACTGGAAAACTCTTGATTTGAATAGTAGATGGTAATGAGTGCCTAACACCCATGTTATCTTAATGTATTAAAGCTAGATTAACTGAAATAAAAATCAAGTGAAATGAATGCCTTTATGTAGGATCTGAGGATCAGATTTACCTCAACAGAACAGAACAACAGAAACAAGAACATGGTTTTATGTTGATAAGACATGGTGGTATTGTGTGTGACTGTGAAAGCTGTAGTCTCTGAAGAATTGAGAATTAGTGTCACCCAGAGGGCAAAGAAAAGGGGTGAGGTGGGTGTGAGTAGGCTGGAAGAATTATAAAGCAGAGCAGAGTAAAAGGTGTCATTAAAGAAATGTATGACTGAAAAAGAAGATGGGCTTGCCTTGGGAGGAGAGCAAGGATGTACTAAGCGCTTATACAACTATTACTTCATTTGATCCTCCCAACAACCCTATGAGGTAGGTGCGGCTATTATTCCCCATTTTTTGTTGTTTTGTTGTTTACTTGTTTCAATTGTATATGATAATTTGTGGCTTCATCTGGACCTTCTTGGCAAAAATATTAGAGTGATTTGTCATTTCCTTGTCTAGCTCTTTTTTATAAATGAGGAAACTGAGGCAAATTGGGTTAAGTGACTTGCCCAGGGTCATACAGCTAATAAATATCTGAGGTCAGGGTTGAACTGAGAAAGATGAATCTTCCTGACTCCAGAGCCTGCGCTCTTATCTGCTATCTAGCTGGCCCCTTTTGATAGCTGAGCTAACAGAGACAGAAAGACAGGGTCACATTGGTAGTAAAAATCTGAGGCTATAGGTCCTCCTATACATGATCCAGGATACAGGCAGAGATCCTGACATGATCCATCACTCTGTATCATGTAGCATACCTTTTACAGCCATGATACCAGAGTTGGGGATGCAAAGATAAAACAAAAATCATCCCTGTCCTCAAGGAGCTTATATTTCCCTGGAAGGATATGCCATTTACTCTCGATAAGTAAATACAATATATTCCATATAGGGACATATAATACAAAAGTACATAAAATATGATTTATATAAATAAATAGAATTTAATTTGAGTAAACAGAGAATGCTAACAATTAGGGGATCAGGGGAGCATTTATTAAGCCCTGATGGTTTGAAATGCACTGTGCTAAGCACTGAGCCTTCCTGAGGAGGTAGTTGAGTTATATTATGCTAATTATTATGTGGTCTGTTTTCCCCCCATCTGCATATACAGGCAGAGATCTATCTGACTTTTACTTTGATACTGCCATTGAAAGAAGAAAAAAGAGTATTTTCCTTACCTTATGGAGAGCCTCTATCTTACTGCCTTTCAGTAATTTTTCTTGTTCTGTGGCTTTATCGACCACCATGGTCTAAGCCTGTCCGACCTTGCATGCTGTGAGGAAAAGAAAGGTGATGGACAGACAGTCCCAGAGTTAAGCAAACTCCTCGAGCTGCTGCCACTCTGTGCCTTGTCATCCCGTCATTCCAGTGGCTTTCTGGGAGGCCTCCGGCTAAAGAGTCTCTAGCATGTGCCTCTCAGAAGCACTGGTGTCATGGCTGCAGCATGTGAACCAACTTCCCTTGCTGTCAAGAGTCTTCTAGGGCAGGTAGGGAGGCTTAATGGGATGGGGGAAGAGAAAGGAGAGGGAAGTAAAGGATGGGGAAGCTAAAGAAAACAGCATATACTTATGCTTAACCCTGTTACCCACTGTTTCCATTTCTAATTCACAACTGAATTCACAAGTTGGTTATTTCCTTAAAGAAAAAACTAAACAACAAAAACAAAAACAAAATAATATACCAGTCCAAGAGCTATCTGGAATCCCGATTCTACAGCCAGTATTTAACATTTTCAGTAAAATGGATCCCCAAAGCCACCATCATTAACACAAGAACCTTCTTATTCTCTTAATTCTCATTCTCTCTCTCTCTCTCTCTCTTCTCTCTCTCTCTCTCTCTCTCTCTCTCTCTCTCTCTCTCTCTCTCTCTCTCTCTCCCCTCAATGATTCTTCCAGATAAAAGTGTGGATTTGGCCATGGAAAATTACGGGGTTTTTTTTGGCCATACCTCTGGGAATTTTCTGTAGCTTTTCCCTCCATCTTCCTAATGTGATCTGTTTTTGTAGATATCGAGATATTCTTTGGCATTAGAAATAGAAATAGAACTTCTCCCCATAGGGTAGCCTTCTTTTGAGAGTTTCTGAACTCTTCTATAAGGAAATACATGCATCCTTTATAGGGATGTTAAACTTGTACCCGAATACCATTGAAGAGATTAGGCCTGGAAAGGGCTGGTAGATCCTGGATATGGGAAATGAATCTCGAACATTCACTCCAGCTCTTTGGCCATTAGGTGCATTCTCTGGTAATGTGCCCTGATTGAGTAATAGATATCAGTTCAGATCTCCCCACTTTAAGAAGAGGTGAATCGGGGTCCTGTCAACCCCTTATCCTCTCTTTATGATTTCAGGGTCAGGCAGCTAATGCCCCCACATTGACATTTAACATGGGTTGAGAAATTCTACAGAAGTCAATATATTTTCCTCTTGGGGTATAATGATCATCATATTTTCCCCACCATCTATTAAGTGAAAATCCAATTTACTTTCATGAATCTTTCTACACATTGAGGGTAAGGACTATGGATAAAGCCTTGGACTTAGAGTCAGGTGAAGGTGAATTCAAATCCTGTATCAGATCCTTACTAGTTTTCTGGCTTTGAGCAAATCACTTAATCTATGTTTGCCTCATTTTCCTCATCCATAAAATGGACATAATTATAGCACAAGGCTGGTGTTAAACTCATATGAAATTATATATTTATATATAATATATGTCTATCTGTATTTATATACCCATATATATACATGTTTATATACACATTATCAATATATACATATAGATATGCCTCTATGTAGTTATCTATATACATATACATATGCATATGTATGTGTGTATAAATAGGTATACACACAGATACAAAATACATATATATATATATATATATATATATACACACATACATACTGTATGTAACCCTCCACCCACACACATATATTTGTACATCTCTATAAAGTGAGAGAGATAAAGAGAGAGAGAGAACTTTGGAAATATTAAAATGCCACTCAATACTAACTGTTGTTGGCTATTTTCATTATACATTTAAAAAATCTGCCAAGTACTTATACTGCGCAGCACGTAGGGAGAAGTTTAAAACACAAGCTAATAATTTTGGTTGTAAATTTTTCCTTTGGATCTTTTTCAATGAATTGACCTTGAAGTACATTCTTTAGTCTCATAAGTCAGAATCCCTGAGAATTCTTTGCAGTTTCAGCAGAGGAAGGAACTGGCCTCTTGGAAAGCTTTGCCCCCAAAGGAAATGAAAAGAACATACAATGACAAGTGAACCCAGCCTTTCTCCTAGAAAGTGCAGACTCAGCAGATTGAAGACCCCATTCTTGGTTTTGAAACATAAACCCCGGATGCTTTAGGGAATCTCACGCAAACCTGAAGGACCAGTTTGGGTTTGAACTGAGTCTCTCTTTGGAAACCTGCCTTGTGCATGGAACAGATAGACATGTAGAGACCTGGAGCTCTCAGAAACCTCTGCCAAATCTGAGGGAGAGATAGACTGAAAGAAAGACTTCTCAACGTGTTTGAGTGTGGGTTTAAAGCAGGGACAAAATGCTGGAGGCTCTCCCCCTTGTGATGAAACATAGGTACTGGGTGCTAAGGTCTTCCAGTGGAGCACATTTCTAACGATTTGTATTCCTCATTGTTATAGCAGAGAAAGACCTTGATTGATTGAGCCAAAGTCATATAAGCTGAGTCAGCAAAGGAAGAAGGAAGTGGTTTTGTCTGGAGGTCACACTTTGTGGTTGTCCCGACGCCTGGTGCTGTTGATTGGGCTTGGTTTCTGATATTAATGCTCCCTTTCTCCTCATTGCCCAGGCTGCTGCTACACAGGGATCTAGATGGTAGGTGGTAGTTGGATTCAGAATATCCGGTACAAGCTTTTTTTTTTAAAATTCAGTATTTCATTTCAGTGCTAATAATACAGATTGTGGTCGGTGCCTCTGAATAAATAATGCAACCACTGTTGATATTACTAATTCCCTTTCTAGGATTTATATACTCCTCCCCACAAATTCTGCTCAGTACTGGGGTTACCAGTCCTTACCTGCAGGGCCATGTGCTTTGATTAATATGTGCTCTGTGAGTCTGCCTGGGGAGGGCAGTCAGATAATTGCTGCATTAAAACAGCTGAGCACATTTGCAGACAAACACAATTTGATCGCTTGTTGCTTTTCCTGCTTACCTTATTTAAGTAAACACAGGTTGGAAGTAGCCAGGAGTAGGGAAGCTTATCTCCATTGTGTTCTTATCCCATTCATTTTCCCCCATCATCCTCTTTGAGCATTTGAGGTGGTCAGGAAGGAGGGCAAACATTTTGAATGTTCAAGGAATCTTAGCACAGATTCTTCCAGGGCTCAGGAGTCAATTGCATCCTGCAAAAGTGGAATGGCAATTAGATAATAGTAGTGAGGGTCAGGGCAAAAGAACTCCCTGTCCCCATCTTATAAAGAAGCCCTTGGATCAATATTTCTATACATTTCAGTGTCCACTGACACCCTTGACTTGGTGCTCTCAGAAACCTCTTATAGCTGTGATGTGTATGTTATCACAATGACTATACTTTTCTTTCTGACACAAAACACATACTTAATGGCATCAAATAAAAAACAATTGGATATAACTTTACTGGACTTTAATCCAAAGCAGTGCCCATTTTCTACTATTTGATCTATTTAGTGATTTTTTTTTCAGTAGAAAGCAAGGCAGGGTAGGTTACAGTAGCTCAGTTGGATTTTTTTGCTTGCCAATGGTGATCACAGACAGAAAAATGTTGCAGGATGCTTTCCCTGGACTCCAAAAACTCACTCCTATAGAGAAGATCCAGTCTTTTCCTGGACTTTGGTCATGATTGCCCTGAAATATAGGGATAAAAAGAAACTTAACTCTCTTACTATGCCAAAGTGTTTTCCTTCCATCTTGAAAACCTCTGGTCTCATGTATGTTGACCCTTAGGTACCCTGGGTATCCAAAGATTTGTACCCAAAATTTTTACCTTGGTACCCAAGATTAGTGTGAAGCCATAGAAGTCTTTAAATGACAGTAACTCCTAAGGGGACATCCACATGCCCTCCTCATTCCACTACTAGTTTATTTGATCTAGAAATGGAATGCCCAGCACCAGCTTTGAAGTCAGGAGGACCTGACTTCAAATCTGGCCTCAGACACTTAATACGTCCTAGCTATGTGACCCTGGGCAAGTCACCTCCAATTGCCTCAGAAAAAAAAATGGAATGCCTAATGAGAGGTAGTATAGTATAGAGGATTAAATAAGAATTATGAAGCCTGGATTCTAGTAGCTGGGAATCCTTGCATTTAAACCCTGTCTTTGAATGTGATCTTACCTTAGTTTGTGCACCTGCAAAATGAGGACAGTAATAATTATAGGACTTTCTTTCCAGGGTTGTTGTGAAGGTCAAAAGAAATAAGGTATGAGAGCTTTGCAAATTTCCAAGTCTTATATATAGATTGCATTTATGATGATGGGCTGATGGTGGTTAGGGCTTAGAGAGGATTTCATCAGTTTAACTTAAAGAAGCTTCAAATTCCCTTGCAACCACTCTGAGCTACAGGTTGGTAAGCTTTAGCTTTGTCCTGGATGTCCTAGCTTTTTACTCACCAGTATAGCTCCTTTGTTAGGGGAGCTTGCCTAGATCCATTATGCCGATTATGACCATCAGCATCAAAGGCCAGGAAATGGCTATATGGTTCTTATAATACCCACTTTTTTCAGGTGGTATTTTGGTGCCTTAATTTCTAGCCTTAAAATGTTAATTTCTTGTTGCCTTCTGATTATTCATTTTAATGCCTACAACAGTAACAATTCCCCAAATATCGAAGACCTTCCTAACATCATTTCATCTAATTCATTTAAGTTAATTAATTTATTTTTCAGTAGGAAGCAAAGCAGGGTAAGTTGCAGTAGCTCTCTTGGATTTTTTTGCTTGCCAATGATGACCACAGACTGAAAAATTTTGAAGGATACTTTGCCTGGACTCCAAAAACTCATGCCTATAGAGAGGAGCTAAGCTAAATTGCCTTCTGAGTATTAACTTTAATGCGGAGGTTCAGATCTTAAAAGCCTACAACAACAGCAACAATTCCCAAAATGTTGAGGTCCTTCCTAACGTCATTTCAGCTTAGATAAATATATCTTGTTTAGTTGGTAAATGAAAAAGGGCTTCTCAGAAACTATGGTCTTAAATGGAATGTGGTGTTCTCGGTAGATTGGATGATAGTGCTTGATATAAGAAATGTTCAAGTAGGGACTGTCTGGCCATTTGTTAGAGATTTTGTGGTAGAAATTGAGTCACTGAGCAAAGCAAAGATAACTTATAAAGTCCTTTTCCATCTTAAAAATCCAGTCATTCTATGAAATGTGTGTTAGTCCAAAGAATGACCTAAGGATGTTACCTTTCACTTTGGTATTCTAAAAAGGTGTATACCACTTTTTCTTTAAAGAAGTAATATTCAAACCATTCAACATTTAGATCGGGTCCCTGCATATCATTAACTAGATCCAAGCATGTGAAATAAAGATAATGATCATCAACACAGTGTGTATTCTTTTAAATCAAAGCTATATCAAAGATACTCACATTTAATGAGATGGTTGCACCTGTCTGTCATCAAAATTAAAACATTTTTGAGATCATCCCAGGTACTTTTGAGAGTTTTTCTGTGCACTACTCTCATATAATATCATACCCCTCATAATTCATTGTTGATAATTTTATTGACCCTGTGGTGGGGGCAAATTGGATGTCGCTAGGTCTGTAAGTTAAATGGCTACTAGTGTTCAGATTTGCTGTGACTTCACCACTTCCTTTTTTTCTATCATAGCATTTCCTGTAGCCTGTGCTGCTAGGATAAATCAAATAATGCTTCAGATACTTTCAGGCTTCCAGAAATAAGGGAAAGTTGGAGAGGTCTACTATGAATATCCTGCTTGCAGACTGAAGAGTCTCGAGTTATTTTTTATTAGGTTTATAAACTTCTCATTTGGTGATTGTCTTATGGTTTCATAGAATATGAGACCAAGGGATCTTGGAAACCATCCAGTCCAATTTTTCATCACGATATAAAACTGCATGTGGTAGGTAGGAATGTTTCCATTTTTGACTTTGTCTTTCTAGTACTGTGTCTTGCACATAGTGGGTGCTTAATAAATGCTTTAGAATGGAATTAAGTAAAGAAACTCAAGCCTTGAAGACTGAATCGATGTATCTAGAGTCACATGGCAAGCTAAGATTAGAATGTAAGCTTCGTCTTTGCCACTGAAGTATATTTTAACCATCACTTCACTTATTTCTCAAGTGTGTTTCATATCTGGGTATCTTCATCAGGGATAGAGGAAGGCAGAGGTGAGAATATGGGAGACTTGATAATGCTTTACTTCAGAGATTTAAACTCCTTCATTACAATCTGGTTAAATCACTTTTTAAAACTCAAAGATGTAAATATGAGTTATTACTGTTATAGTGGTAGTGGTGGTCTCTCTGGTCTGGAACATTTTTAGGTGTAGTGTAGTTATTTAAAATGGTGCCTTGTCCATTCTCTGTTATTTCATATCTTCCCCTCTCCCTATTCCTCCCTCCCCAGGAAGAGAAAGGATTGAGACTGTTCTTTGAAATATCAAAGAGATATGTCTCTAAAGAGACAAGACTCTATCATGTTCATCATTTTTATTGTCATGATGGTAATATAAAGATTTTAATAATCATAGCTAATGCAATGGAATGATAACCATCATAACTCTTTTAAGTTTTGCAAAACATTTTTAAAAAGATTATCTCATAAAATGAAAGCATCTATAGGAGGTAGGTATTGTTATTACCTCCATTTTACAGTTGAGGAAACTGAGGCAGGCAGAAGTTAAGTGACTTTTGCACATTGAATTTTTCTGATTCCAAGACCAGGTTTCATTTACTTTGCCAACTAACTGCCTTTAATTCTAATATCATTCCAATCCAATCTAACCTTGAATCAGTTAGGTAGCACAATGGATAATGCATTGGATTTGGAGTCAGGAAGAATTGAATTCAAATTTAACTCCAGACATTCATCGGCTATATATTCCTGGACAAGTTACTTAGTAGCTACCTTAGTTTTCTCAATTATAAAATGGGGGGGGGGTAATAATAATGCCAATTAAAGAGGTGTGCCGTTAGGATCAACTGAGATACATGAAATGCTTTGCCAAACTTTAAATATTGTATCAATACCAGAGATTATTATGCTAGTTATTATCATGTCACTTTGCAGTTGCAACGGAAAGCTAGGGAGATAAAATAACTAGCCTACAATGTTTCAGTTGTTTTTCAGTCATATCCACTTCTTTGTTGACCCCATTTGGGTTTCTTGGCAAAGATATTGGAGTCATTTACCATTTCTTTCTCCAGGTCATTTTACAGATGAGGAAACTGAGGCAGATAGGGTTGAATGACTTGCCCAGGGTCTCATAGCTAGGAAGTATCTAAGATCAGATTTGAATTCAGGAAATATGGAGTTTTTCTCATTTTCTGAACAAAGTCTGAACAAAGCAAAGGTAACTTATAAGGTCCTTTTCCATTTTAAAAATCCTATCATTCTATGAAATGTGTGTCAGTCCAAAGAATGACCTAAGGATGTTACCTTTCACCTTGGCACTCTAAAAGAATGTATACCACTCTTTCTTTAAAGAAGTAATATTCTCCGGACCTGATGCTGTATTCCACTGAACCACCCAATCACCTCTAATTTGCTCAGAGTTCTAAATTTATTTAGTTATAATGAAAGAATTAGAGTCCAATATCTTAGGATGTTGCTTTTCTCTCCCCACCCCCATATTAACTTATCTCTCTAGTTGTTATTTAGTATTTAAAAATAAACTCTTGATTATTTGATTTTGTAATACAGTTACATATTATATATGTAGATGTATGTATACATCTACATATATATGTATATATACACACATATACATCCATATATCCATATATATATATATATATATATATATAATCTATCTATCTATCTATGTATGTAAGCCCAACGTTCTGATACTGAGATGGTTGGATTTGGCTTGCAGTATTAGGCTGTTATTGTTCTTACTTTTTAAATTACTTGAAAAAAGAAAAATGAAATAATAACAATGGCTGAAATTATTCGCATAAAATCATAGTAGCCAATAGTGAGATTCTGGCCAAGAGTCTGGACCTGCTTCTTCCTGTGATAAGCTCAGGAGAACTGAAGGCATTTTGTTATTGCTCTTCCCCGAATGGAAATATCCCAAGAACATTTTCAATGCAGATTAGTAAATAATGAACAAGGGTCTAGGAGAGGAGCTGAAATAAACATGGAAAATGGGAGGTGTAAGGAAAGCTAGTGGCTCTTTATTTTGCAAGGACAGGGAGGCTAGGGAATAAGAAAAACATGGACACGCAGGCTGCTATGGTAGAAAGCATGATCAATTTGGAATCAAGAAATCTGGGTCTGAGTTCAGGCTCTGACGCATATTATCCATGATTTTGGTCATGTTGTTTCACATCTTGTGACCTCAGGTTTCTCATCTGTAAAATGACAACAATGATATTACTTAGGTCATGGAATTGTTATCAACATTTTTTGCAATCATTAAAGTATTATATGTATGCAAATTTACCTAGAACCATAGAATCATTACATTGGAAGCATCTTAGAAGTCATCTATCCCACTGGTCTGGTCTCAAACTCAAATATACATATACATGTATATGTGTGTATGTATATATATATATATATATATATATATATATATATATACATACACAGACACACATATATGTACACACATATTGTGTGTGTGCATATATATATATATATATAGTTGTTAATCTATATATAAAAGCTGGTTTGTGTCATACATTAATTTAATTTAAAAATGTAATAATTATGTTTTTATTTATTTGGATAAATATTTCTCAATTCCATTTTAATCTGGTTTGGGTAACACTTGGTAGTATAAGTATGCTGAATGTTGAATTTTGCTAATGATTATATTGTTAATACTGTGTTACTATCAGATTAACCTGAGGAATTGAAATGATGATGATGATAATTGACATTCATATAGTACTTTAAGATTTATAAAGCCTTTATATGTATAATCTCATCTCTGACTCCCCAGATGCCATCTGATTACTATTTTTTTGGACTGTGATTATTATAACCAATTTTGCTCGGCTCATCTAAAAGCAGGGCTTCTTAAACTTTTTCCACTCATGATCCCTTTTCATCTGAAATTTTTATGCAATTCTGGGTATATAGGTATATAAAATAGGTATAGAAAGCAAAAATTTATTGATAATAAATCATGAATTTGCAATCCCCACATTCTTTTATGTGATCCAAGATGTGGTTGCAATCCACAGTTTAAGAAGCTTTGATCTAAAGGAAATTCTGCTCTTCTGACCTCTTCCCCTTTAGTTGTATGGTCATCACTGACCATAACTTGACACATCTGGAGAGATTTGGGAAGTGGCATTAAAATTCTTTCTGTCAATGCTTTCTCCAGATAGTGACTTCTAAGAGGACTAATGGTAAAGGAAGTCAAAATTACTACCAGTCCTGTATTAAACAGCTGTAACATGTGAGTTATGTGATGGCAAGATATATTCATAAACTTATGGCTCATGAAATGCTGAAATTGTAAGATATCTTAGACATATCTGGCCTCACTACTCAGTGAGCAGAGTGTTAAGAATGGGAATAATTCAACTCTGGGGGAGGGAGAAGGAAAAGATGATTTCAAGATTGGGAAGTGTTGGGGGAACGATTTCAAACAACCAAATCCATCAATGGTGAGATTTTTAAAAGGTACGTTAATGATTACTCATATTTCTCTTCCTTTTGTTTTATTTCAGAGGAGTGCTTAAAGGACGAGAGAGAGAGAGAGAGAGAGAGAGAGAAAGAGAGAGAGAGAGAGAGAGCACATGAGAACACATATTTGTGCTTAGAAGATGACTGTTAATATTTTCCTGTTTGTTCCTACTTTTATGCCTTTGTTCCTGCATAAATGAGGGGAAGTAAATTAAATTCATTATGTTAGAAATACAAAGCAATACAATATGGTCTCTGCCCTCAAAAAGCTTACATTCTAATAGAGGGAGAAAATACATTGGGGAGAATCATGCAACTTCTATCTGGCAAAGACTGAAGATCGTTAAGGGACAATGTCAGGGGTAGCCAGCAAGGCCAGGTTTTCTTGAGGATTCATTTTCAAGGTGGATGACAAAGCCCAGTGGACCAGAGTTTGTACTGTTGTTCATACTGTTGCATTTAGAATGCCTTTCCTTCTGTCTTCTGCTAATGCAAATCCTGTCCATCCTTCAAAGTTTAGCTTGAGTCCCAGCTCAAATTTCACCTATGCCATGAGTCTTTTCCATTTTCTTTTATTTCCTACTACTCAGAATTCATGGGCACTTAGAGGCCTTAGCTAATGTATCATCAGACATTTGGTTATCAATTGTTGTTCACTTGTTTCAGATGCATATGATTTTTTGTGACTCCATTTGGAATTTTCTTGGCAAAAATAGCAGAATGGTTTGCATGTCCTCCACTTCTCCTTCCATTTATGCAGGAGAAAAGAGGGAATGAACAGGAAAATATTAACAGCTACCCTCTAAATCAACACAATATATGTTCTCTTGCTTTCACTCTCTCTTTCTCCTCGATCCTTTAAGCTCTATTTTGAAAGAAAAGAAATGGTCCTTTTTACACAGGAAGAAACTGAGACAAGAGGGTGAAATGGCTTGCCCAGAGTCACACAGCTAGTAAAAGTCTGAGGCTGGATCTGAACTTCCAGGACCAGCACTTTCTCTCTTGATCTACCATCTGTTCTCCTAGCTTCCCCTACTAAGGCCAAAATCTTTTTCACTGTGGATCTCACTGGATCCTACCTTGTGATGACACAGATTTCCTTGGCCATCAGTCTCATCTCTCTTTCCTATCATTGCTCCCTTTACTTTCCTTTTCTGACCTCATCACCTGGTGTTCTTTATCCATTTTTTTTTTTTTTGCTTTTTTTATGTAGTGCTACTAGCAAAGCATCAGACGTAGGAATGGAATGTATTGGTTCCTGCCTCCTTTTAGCATGAAAGAAAAACAGTAAGAATGATAGTGACGACAAAAAGCAGAAACATGGCCGGAATGATAACCGCCTCCTTTTCAAGGTCCGTCTATTGGAAAGGGGAGCTGAACATTTGTAGGACAGGCATATGGGACCGATGGCCACGGAAGGCCATATCACAGCCCCTGGGAAATCATGGCAAGTGAGAGACACCATGCAGACACCACTCCTTTGTAGCTCTGCAATTAAGGACATGCAGTTTGCAATCTCTATACAATTTTAAATGTCTGCCCAAACCTCAGGAGACCTAAGTAGTTGAATATATGAAACCTGCATATGTGATCATTCACCTGACAGAAATGGTTACTCACCATTTGAGTGTAGGTGGAGATATTTTATAAGACTCCCATGATTGATAAGGACCATCTATGGAGATACAGTGATTTATATCCAGTATTTCAGTCTGATTTTTTCTAAACAATTACTTTCTCTCCATTTTGGTCACTACCTATATCATCATCATCATCATCATCGTCATCCATTAAAAATGAACATATATTAGACATTCACACAGAGGGGAATAGAGAGATGAGGAGGAGGAGGGAGGGAAAAATGGTAGGATGGATAAATAGAGGGAAAAGGAGAAAGAGAAGGCACATAATAGTAATGGAAAATAGTTTTGTCTGGAGTTCTGTCTCTCTGGATTCAAAGAGTTAAAAGCAATCTGAGGATTCCTCTTTATTCCAAGATGCCCTTCTTTAGGCCAAACAGGAATGCCATCTATGTTTCTTAAAAGATCAATCAGTGAATCAGCAAGCATTTATTAAGTGTCCAATTTTGTGCCAAAATGAATCAGACTTTTTATTTCAATTAGTGTTCAATCTCATCTGTATAGTTCTTGGGTTGAAATTGTGGTTTGACCTCAACACTAAGAGAAACATTTGGAAATAAAAATGGTGTGATGGGATTCACACACTTTTTCTCTTTTACCCTCATATTTTACCCTCCATCTTCTAAGGGAGCCATACCTAGAAAAGTAACTAGTATCACCAGGCTCAGTCATCATGTTGTCTTGAGACAAGTGTATACCAACAGGGACGGACTAAGACCTGCCAAGTTTATTTTACCCTGTTCTAGAATGGGATTTGAACCCAATTCTGTTCTGGGAGGGGTAGTAGAGTGCAGCACGTTCTTCCCTTTCCCCTTTCTGTCTTACCTTCTCAGGGCATGGCCACCACTTGACATCTTTTTATCAGATGAGCATGGCACTGCCAGGATGGGTTCCCCCGTGCCAATGTGGCAGCAGCCACAGCCCCTCAGCTTGTTAGACTGAAAGAATGTGCCGTTTTAATTAATGATATGTAAATATCCTTGAATGGGCCGCATTTGCATATTAAGAGAGATTTGCGGAATCTGCGGAGTAATATATTTTAATTAAGGATTAATTAAAAATAATGGGAATTTCATTTTGCCTGGCAGAATCCGTTTAGGTTTTAGCACACGTCTGCTTGGGAGTCTGGTAGGAAAGCTTTGCATTACGATTCCCACAGATGATGCTGGCACTCCTGTGTTTTATCATCTCGGAGCCCCACTCCAGATAGCAGACAATATAGACAGGGGGTGACGATCTCCTTCCGCCTGCCCCCACCCCACCCCTCGTCTCCCCTCCTCTCTGTGATTTTAGGGCTGTTTTGGTATTCTTTATGGTAAAGTAAGTAAATGGTTCTGAGACACGGAACACTAGTTGTGTTGGCAATTATGTTAATGGGATGCTATTAGGCTATGATTCTATATGAGCAATTGGGGAGAAGAAATGCCTTACTGAGAGAGAATGATACAACAGACGTCTGTCTTATTGATATAACTCCAGTGGTGCTGCTTTCTGCATAATTACACTCGACCACTTTCATAAGGTGGGGGAGAGGCTGGGGCCTGGGGGAGGACACACACGCCAAGCACTCTCCTTCCACCAAGGTGCACGTTTTTTCTAGCCATTTCCAATAGTTTGAGATGGGTGTCCTTCCTCCCACAGTTAGCTCCATGCTGTCCCCTCCCTCCAATTTTAGGGGAAGTTCCCATCTCAACATCAAGAGCAGTAAGAATCATAAAAGCTTCCATTTAGGTGGTACCAGAAGGTTTGATATATATTCATCCCATTAGCTGCCCCCTACAATGACCTTATAGGATAGGATGTTCAAATACTATAATTACACCCATCTTCTAGATAAGAAAGTTGAGACTTGGAAGAAGTTTATTGCTTCTCAGATCACAGTGACAATATAATAGAGACAGGATTTAAATATAGATTTTTTGACTGGAATTCAGTGGTTGTGGCCTAATATGGTGATGAACCCATAGATTTGATTCCCACCTGTGTGGTGGTGAGGATTACGTGTATGTGTGTGTATGTAGATCATTTCTGGGCCCCAGTTCCTCTTGTATACAACGAATGGGCTTCAAAGGGCCCCTTCAGCCCTGGATCAGAGGGTATGATCCTGTGAGTGTTCTGTTCTAAATACTGGCATGTTAGAGATGTGCACAATGATCTTTCTTCTCTCTCTAAATCCATTCTTCTGTTATCTTCCTCTTGTTGGCTGTTAAAAGTAAGCAGCAAACCCCTGACCCTCATAGTTTACTCAGCTCCCTAACACGTGCTCTCTGCCTGTGGAACCAGCATTTGCCACACATTTGCCTTTTTCCGTGTTTTTCCATAACCACTAATGCTCTGGACATCCACAAGTGCTTCTCCCCATTTAGAGCAAGTCAGAGGCTTTCATGGTAGCCCTTGGACCTGGGGTTGCTGGTATGGACACACACACACACACACACACACACACACACACACACACACACACTGGGCTTCTTCAGTCACATGCATCCTGTGTAAGTCAGAAGCAGGGCCATGAAGCAGTCTGGGCTTCCTTCAATCTTTTGTGGAAATGTGGATAGTGACCCACCTGGTCCTTTGATGTAGCCTTCCCTGACTCAGGACTTGAAAATGCATTTGTGGTTATTTTTCCTAGCTTAATATACCCTCAGGGAAGGAAGCAAGTGGAACACTTCCTAAAGACATCCACAAGCACCTTTGGAGACCTTAAGACCTATATTTAAAGTAGGTTCCTGATTGTTTTGATTGCCTGGCAGAGGAAATACTAAAAAGTATCTTGGGATCTGGATTTAATAATTAGTTCCCCACACATACACATCCTTTTCAATGTAAGTCCCTTGTGGCAGATTTCATCACTTCCCCTGGAAATCATTTTTTCCCAATTCCTATCTATACATATTATACACACACACACAGACACACACATGCCCACTGCAAACTTGAGTCAGTTTCCCCCCAACTCATGTTAATATACATACATATTATACATATATGCATATATATCAAACAGATATATATATATATATATATATATATATATATATATATATATATATATATGCATCCACTCTACAAGTCAGTTTTCGCTTTCTCCTGCCTTCCAGTGAGCCTCAAGTAATTTTACAAGTTTGGGGAAAGCCCTATTTAAGGCTGATAGACCTTTCCTTTTAGACATTTTAACATCTCAGTAGCTCAGGGAGACTAAAACTACAAAACACAAAGGTATTCTGGGGATGGTGGGAATTTGGGATTCTGGGAGGAGAATAGTAAGCAGAGGTTATTGAAATAGGTGAGAACAAAATGGGGCAAAGGGCTCCTGGGACAATGCAAGGTCTGTGGGGTTAGCGAATAGGGTCCTAAGGAATCTGTAGGGACAGAATGGGTAGTATGGGCTCAGTCTGAGAAAGTGAGATGTCAGGGCCGCAGGTAAACCAGAGAATGAATGACTGGGGAAGGTTGAAGGGAAAATGAACAAAGGGTAGGTGGGGGGAGGTTTAAAAAGAGCATTCCCTTTCCCTAGTACATGTACTCTGTTCCCTTTTGCAAAGACAGCAGTGCTGTAGCTAATGCAAATGGAGAAAATGCAGTTTCTGGTAAGTGTTCCCTAATAAATAACATCAAGTCTTCTTCCCTATCAGACAGTGACATCCCGCATTTCTCTTCCCTATGCACCAGCCCAAGACATTTAATGATGTGGTGCTCCTTAGGGGATGTGATGTCCATGCTAAATATCTCCACTTTCACAAAATGGTGGGAACAGCTTTCAGCTGGTCTCAAATCATTTTTTCACCTCTAGAAAGAATAAACAAAAAAGTAATTAAAATATATGTATGTATCCCTTTTTTGTTTCATTTTCATTTTTTTTTAATTTAGTGGAATGAATCTTTCTTTTTTTCTTTCCCAAATAGAAATCTGTCCAGTGCAAATTCTTGGTCGCTGGAGGATTTCATTAACTGAATGAACTAAAAATAATCAATTTCAGATGTTCCCAGTGTTTGTGGTAATGGTCTCTCTAACAATTCTGATTAGCCTTGTGAGATGGAATTTTTCTTTTAAATTACAGCCCGTTGACATTAAATATGGGCAAACTTTGAGTGAACGTGTGTATAGTATGTGTGCATGTGTGAGTGTGTGTATGTGTGTGTGTGTGTGTGTGTGTGCAGGGGGGTGGTGGAAAGCCTTATACTTCATTCTTCTTCTTTTCCTTCAGTCTTTATTACTGTTTTCTCTATTACATAATCATCTCTAACATTTTACTTCCTTCCTTCCCATTTCTGAAAGGGAAGACTATCTCCAAGTCCTAACCTTGGAACATTTCTGGTAATGTGTATATGACTGGTAGGTTATAAGTAAGTATGTATTTTAACAGTGGATAAGAGAGAGGAAGGAATAAAGGCAAAAGGTTGTTTAAATCTTCATGCAAATCAAAAGCAACTAAGTATGCATTTGAAAGTGTGTGTGTGTGTGTGTGTGTGTGTGTGTGTGTGTGTTTACTGGATCTGAAACAGTCATATCTATTATCCTACTATCTTTGCCAAGCCAACTGGGATCTCATCAGAAAGTGCTGGCTGCCCCATATGCCTTACCTTTCCTTTCTTCCCTAGACCCCAGTGTACTTCCAAAGAATGAATAAATTAGTCTGGGGAAAGTCCACAGTGTATTTTCCATTATTAATTTGTTTCTTTTTATTTATTTTTCATGCATTTTTTCTTACTGTGGCTGTTTTTTTCCCCTTTCTTCTCTTTTCTTTTTCTTTGACAAGGAGGGTAGATGCCTCCATCTATAGACCCATGGGGATCCACCCATTGTGAATGGGGGTAAATCTATAGCATGTGTATATTTTGTGTGGAGAGAGGGGGCAGGGGGGAGAGAGAGCGAGAGCCTGACTAACCGCCCATGTGTGCTGTGTCTCTGTGTATTGTTTGTACTTTTTTCCTTTGATGAGCTGTCAGCTGTGGACACTGCATGGGGATTTGATCGCAGTGATCTCTTGACCCTGTGGAAGACATTAAACACCGTCCCAGACCCTTTGCTTTGCCTTTCTCTCTGAACCTTTCACTCTCCTTTAATGAGAATTTCTCCTAATTATTTCAGTGGCTGCAGCAGAGGGACTGCAGTGTACTTAGATCTCGATACTGGGACGTGACTGTTATGCTGATAAAGGCAAGAGATCAATAATTTAGGCCCCAGCTTTAATGGCAGAGCTGAGAGCTTAAGTATCTGCATTCAGGTTGAATCTTGGAGGTTCTCTGAGTATTAATGCTTTCCATCGTATTTGTTACCCCCTTTTCTTCTTACACTTCTGTTAGTGGGTAACCCCCTGTATCATCTTAATTTTTATTTTTTTCCCTAATTATATTTCTTAAAAAGTACCTTGGATCATAAAAAGTACATATGAATTGTGATGTGTATATCTATATGTACACAAGTGCCCATATGGATTTCCACACCTGCTCTTGTTGAGAAAGTGTTCTTAGCTTCATTGAATTTGTCTATTTGGATTTCATTTGGTTAATATGCAGCTATTTCCAAGGAAGACTAGAAAAAAAAATTTAAGTCATCTTTCTCTTTTCCTTTTTATTCCCCCATTTTTCTCTATCTTCAAGCTACAACTGTATTCATCTTAATAGGGAAGTGAAGACTTAAATATGTGTGCATGTATATGTAATAAAAATGAAACTGACATTTCTTTTCTTTGAGAAACTAGAGCTAATCTGCATATGGTCCCCGTGACATCATACTGAGGTTTCTGACTGGATGGGATAGGTCCTGGGGGTCTGCCAGTGACAGACACCTTAGAAAGATAACATAGCTAGAGTAGAATTGAAAACCAGAGTCAGGGGTTTGAAACCATTAAAGCTGTTATCAATTCATTAAATGCCTACTATGTGTAAGTAGCTACAATTCATGTATTAAGTACCTACTATATGAGAATAAGGCCAAGGTTCATATTTTGACCTTGAAGGTTACTAGCTCTGTAACCTGGACAAATCACTTAACCTTTTAGTACCCCAGGCAACTCTCTGTGGCTGTTGGTCTGTCTGTCTGTTTGTTGTTTCTATTGCCTACATCCATGATGGGATCATACTGGAAGTTCCACATATTTATTAAAAAACAGATCTGGGTCAGGTGCCAGACCTTGCTAAAAAAGATAAAAATGAAACAATTCCTTCCCTCAAAAAACTCACCTTTTCATGGGAAAGGGGATTCAACATGTATTCAAATATTTAAAAAAATCTCTCCTGCCCTCTCTCCTTTTCTTTGCCTTTCTCTGTCTCTCTCCCCCTCTCTCTCTCTCTCTCTCTCTCTCTCTCTCTCTCTCTCTCTCTCACTCACACACACACACACACACACACACAAACAAACACACACTTTTCATTCAAGCTACAAACATTACAGCATCATATAAGGTGCTACAAGTTGTATCTGTCTTGCAGACTCAATCCTAACCACAGGGAAACGAGGAGATGGCTTGCGAAACTAAACAACCTCAGTTTTTAGCCTCAAGTTGTCTCTATTTCTCCCATCCACTTTTCCTCATCTAGTCCCTTAGATTTAAGGATTTAAATCACTTACTTTCAGAAAAGTAATAAACATTTTAATACTTGGCGACTTAAAAGAGGGTATAAGGGAAGATGACTAAATATGCTGGACCACATGATTAAGTAGTAAGAAATAAGAGAGGTTAAAGTCTTATAGACTATATAGAAATATTTCTACACATCATTACTAATTTCATTTTACACAATTTTTGGGATAAATTTTACACTGTAGTCATATTTGATAGCATATACAACATTCACTGCCTGTAATGTTCCATTTTTTGCCTGGTAGAGGAGAATAAAATCATTCACAATTTAAAAATTTACTCAGGAAGACATGGACACATATTAGATATGTGAATATCAACATATTTTTGTTGATTTTTAACCATTTGGTACTCTCAGACCACACTAAGATTGGTGAAAAAACTTTCCACACTTCTCTATATTGACGAACCTCACAGGACCAGACCACGAACAAAACTCTGATACGTAGAACATTTAGAATCGTAACTCTTTGAGACGTTAGGAGACTACAAATATCATTGATTTCAGTGGTATTAAATTCCAATAGAAACAAATCCCTTCTGCCCCATATTGACTTGGACAGTTGTAAAATAACATTCTGTTGTATTGTATTTTTATTTATTTTGTTAAATGTTTCCTAATTACAGTTTAATTTGCAGTGTCCCACATTGGTGGACCTTTATCTTTGCAAAAGAACACTGGCACGTGTCCTGTTTGAAGGCAGGAGTTGTTCTTTACCATTTCATATTTTAAGTTTCAGTTGTTCTTTACATTTTCATTGCTTTCATCAGTGTGTTTATTGTTTTCCTGGCTCTTCTTCAGTTTTCATCAGTTCATATAAACCTTCCAATGATTCTCTTATTTTCAAATTCATAATTTCTTTTAGCACAATTATATTTCTTTCAGGTATCATAGTTTGTTTGGTTATTCTTCAATTGATAAGCATCTACTTAATTTCCAATTTTTTGCTACTTAGAAAAAAATTACTATATTTTTGCTTATTTGGAGCCTTTATTTTTGTCATATTTCAGGAATATGCTTCCTTGAGTTATATATCTAGTAGTGAAATTTTTGGGTCAAAGAATATAGATATTTCAGATACTTTATTCATTTAATTCCAAGTTACTTTATAGAATGGTTGTACAGTCTTTCATCATTTTGAATAAGGTACAGTATAGTATACTTTTGTACTTTCAGAGTATGTGGTACTTTATATAAGATACACAAACTATAATGTTCTCTGATGACCAAAACCAATTTCTTTGGCAGCGAAAGAAGACAGTCTTGCTCTTTTGCCTCTCTCATTTGGAAAATCACATTTTTGATTAACAAAACTGTTGCCCTGAGTCACATGACTAGTTGAAAACATGATCCACTGGCTTGAGCTTAAAGTGAACATTCTTTGTAATGAATAACTTCAACGGCCTCATCCCATTGAGGGCACTTTGGAAAAGGAATTATGGCACACAGTAATAAACTAGGATTTTTTACAAAGCCGACGTCTTGGATTCTACATTAAAAAAAGACAAAATGGAAAATTAGCATATCAAAAATTGTGCTATTGAAAATTTGAAAGTCATAGTATCTTCTAATTGGAAGAGATTTTAGCAGTTACTCAGCCCAGCTGTTCAGAGAATGGAGGTGTCTCTTCTACAAAATCACTGACATGATCATCCTGCTCCCACTTCAGTATCTTCAGTGATCGAGAGCTGACTATTGGTAAAGGCCAGATTTTTTGCTTCTGGATAGCTCTAAAGGTCAGAAAGTTTTTTTCCCCCTTATGTTGGTTTAGTCATTCATTCATTCAAAAAGATTTTACTAAGAAGTAACCATTTGCAAAGTGCTTTGCTCTAAGGAATATGAAGTCAAGACAAAAATCAGAGCTTATCTTTAAGGAGCCTATCCCCTCTTCTACATTATAGACCTTCAAGTATTTGAAAATCACTGCCATCCCATCATGGGTCCTTTAGGCTTCCTCTTCTCCAGTCTAAACAATTACACTTCGTTTTGTTTGTACTCATCTCTATATGATGTTAAAGAAAAAAGTGTTGATTTCTTTCCATTTAAATTTTCTCCCGCAAAGTGAATTACATATGGGAAGCTGCGTAGGAAGAACATTTGGCTTGGAATAAAAAACTCTGGGCTCCGATCCTGCCTCTGCCTCTTATGTGCCCCATGATTTAAGACACTTAACATTCAGAGCCTCAGTTTTCTTGTTTGTTGAGTGAAAGGATGGATTAGATGAACTTAAAGGGCCCTTTCAGCTCTGACATTCTGTGGTTCTGTGAATGCTAACAAGAAACTAAATACAAACTGATCAGTGACTCTCAGCATAGCCTAACCTACTCCTCCTGGTGCTCAGGTACTAAAAATTGGAAGGATTGTTTTATTAACCCCAGGGGCAAAAGGCAGAAAGCAAATAGACAGCCACAGGGTTGAAAAACTAATTAGGTGTTTTAAAGGGGGGGAAAAAAAGTTGATGATTTAAATCGATGTCAAAGTAGGGTTAATTCTTGCTGCCTCCTGGAAACATTCAAAGACATAGTACAGCTGATTGTTCATGAGGAAGAGACAAAGTAATGTAAATCCAGACTAACCTTGGAATTTTAGAACAATATGTATAAAATAAATGAAAGCTAAATTGCAATAAAACCTTACTCACTCTGACTCAATTAGTCTTGGACTATTGAGCTAGACTGAATTTTACACATAAAGAAATATACCTACAAGGGAAGGATTTGCTAAGTGGATTGATAGTGCAAACCGAATTTCATTCATTCATTCAACAAATATTTCCTGAACTCCTATTGCTGGAGGTAATGTTGTGTAGTGGAAAGAACTCTGCATGTGATATCAGAAGGCTGATATCTGATTCCTGGCAATATTGCCTTATGCAGGTCATTTAACTCTCTAGATTTTAAGTTTCTCATCTTTAAAATGAGTGGATTGGATTAGATAATCTCTAATGTTCCTTAAAAACTTTAGACTAGGAGTCTTTTTTAGTCCCTGCATGTTGGGATTTCAATAGGCCTTCCTATTATCCCATTCAATATGAAAGGAGAGATTCTAAAACTTATTATGTACACAAAGATAAGAAAATAAATTGTTTACTTTTTCATACTTTTTTTTAACCTCACTACAATGGGGAATATCTCAAAAGAACCCTACAGTTATTTACCCAGTATTCTCTGTAACTCTTAATAAACAAATTATAGGTATGAGCATGCCCATATTGTGGGCAATATGATGGGCAAATAATGAATTAACCAAGGTGGTTTCTAAGGTTCCTTCCAGAGAGATATCATTACTTAGAGATCATCTTGCCCAACTTCTCACATTACAAGTAAAAGGATTGAGGTTCCTTAGTAATTGAGACCACTCAATAGCATACAGTTATAAGCTTTGTGACTTTTTTTGCTCCTGGTTCCATGATCTGATCAAGAAAATATTACCTATCCACCCATGGGCTCTACTAGAAATGTTTTATAGAACAAAGAAGTTACCTGTTTCTAGAATCTAGAAATTAGATGGATGAAAATATTCCCACGGCTTCATCAAGCTCATATCTACTGATTGCTTTTTGTTATTTTGTTATTTTTAACTGGGCTTGGGACTGGTAGGCTGATCACTAACTTTCCATCCAATTGAAAAACTTGAAGTACAATCCACACAGAGTATATCAACAATTGGAGTCAATAAATGCAATGCAAATGAAACTGGAAGTAAAGTTTCTTCCTCTATTCTTCACCTCAGATCTTCTATCTTTTAAAATTGATAGATTAGGGATGACAGCCTTAGAGAGTGGCCAGTGCTGCTGATGGTGATGCTCATGTTATTTTTTTTTCATTCATCTACTTCAGAATGTGTCAGCTTGGCTCATATTCAAGACTTGGAAATCAGTTGTAGTGGTAGAATTTCAGCTATAGATGCATGTGAAAACACATAACATGGTTACCAAAAAGCATAAGACTGGAGGATAAAGAGGAAGAAAACTAGCAGAGGAGATTGAAGAAGCTGAAACTCTTCATCTAGTTTCAGCATGTTTGAGAGTAAAGAAGTTAACGACTTTTAAGTCAGGGATTTAACTCCTGGGATGGTATTCAGAAATCAGTAGGATGTGTTTTTTAATCATAGGAAACCCTGACATAAAGCCTAATCACAACTCATTTTGTAGATAAGGAATCTGAGATCAAGATTGGAGAAATGACTTGGTCAAAGCTGTACGGATTCTCATGGTCCTTCCAGCATTAGAACTAGTGACTTTGAGTTAGGAAGACGTGACCTCATCTCCTCACTCAAATATTTACTAGCTGTGTGTGTCTGGGTGAGTCACACTCCTCCAGTCTCAGTTCCCTCATTTTTAAAAAGAGGGCATTGGATCAAATCTCTAAGGTCCCTTTCAGCTTTAAATTTATGTTCCTGTAACTTTACCATATAGACTTGCTTGAAATTCATTTTACATTTATTCAGATTTTTTTCCAATTGTTTAAGTGGAAAGAATCTAGAAACTAGACGTATGAAAATATTCCCACGGCTTCCTCAAGCTCATATCTACTGATTGCTTTTTGTTATTTTGTTGTTTTTTTAAAAAGAATATGTATAAACGTGCCAGGAAGATCGTATTATCATAATGTTTTGCTTCTTTCTCACTGTTTTGTGAGAATATTGTAGAAACTCAAGAGCCATCTTCAGTCTTTGATCTCTGAACTTACCTTTTCAAAAATAAAATTCAGAAAATATTGAGAACAGAAGAACCCTCAGAAATAAGTACTTGAGTTTGAAAGGAAGACTATTCAGCCTTCCTCAAACGACTTCCATGGTGTTTGTGTGGAGTGGACAAAATAGGAGAGGATCTCTTCTTTAATAGGTCACATCGCTCCAAAGTGATCTACACACACACCAGAGGCCTCCTGAGGTCCAAGAGCTTTTTCTTGAGTGAAGAATGATGAGGGGAGGGGGAAGTGAAGGAAATGGAAAGTGATTCACTGGGGTACTTATAAAATGGCCCCCTTTTTTGTTTTCCCAAAACCTCCTAGCACATTCCTCTCAGGGCTCCTTGAAATGGCAAAAGAAATCCTTTCCTTTGATAATTAATTATAAGGCCTTCTTTCATTACCAGTCATACAGAATCTTTTCTTTTTCATGTATTTAGAAATGAAAGACTATCTCTCTCACACACAGAAAATAACACAAACATATATTACCTTTCTAGCAGTTTGTTGAGATTTTCTGACAGGTCAAAAGCATCAATTAAATAGTCTAGTTCTTCTGACTATTTTTTTTCAGGGGTTCCTGCTGGCACGTTAATTCCTTGGAGACATGAATTGCCATTCTCCTATCTCCCTGCATTATTATTATTGTTGTTGTTGTAGTTTCATGAAAAATGCTGTTTGAGCCCACTCAGATACCACAGCTGCTGCTTATCAGACATTACCAGAAATAGAGAGGGCTTATCTCAGTAAGTATAAAAATCTCAACACCCTACAAATTAGAATCACCCCTAGTACTTCCTCAGGTGGAAGGAATTGGAAATGATCTCCTTTCCATTGGTGGTGATAAAGCCATGGAATGCCTTTACCCTCTTCCAGATCCCTGCTCCCTTTGTCCTTCCTCCCGCCACCCCATTCCTTTTGTAGCCTCTGAGATGGACTGAGCTGCTCTTTTATTATTATGATAATATGGCTCCTCCTTCCCAGAGAAACCCTAGCACCATGATAGACTCATCACCCATGGTATGAATGGTGTATCAGATTCAATGCTAGCTGTGGCAGCAAAGGATTTGGATTAGAATCCCAGCTGACATACTTAGGCCCTGTATGACCTTGGACAAGTTAAGTTACCTCACTCCTTTTGATAACTGGTTTCCTCATCTTTAAAAAAGGAGTTTGAGGTTAATTAATTTCCAAGGTCCTTTCCAACTCTTTGTTTGGGCTAAGTGAAATATTCCCAATATCAGGGGTTTTAATCTGACAGTGTTGTGCTATTCCTTATTTTGTAAGTGAGTATACAGAGGCTCAAAAAGAAAAAGTGTTTATTAGGAATTAATGCTAATAATAATGGTATCTGAGGCAAGGATATTTTTATTTTTGTTATTATTTTTTTTTTAGCCCTAGTGCCTGCTACATAGTTCCTGGCAAGTAACAGACCTTTAATAAATTCTCATTGAATTGAATTTATATAGAGCTCTGGAAAGGATGTGAGATGTTTTAGAATCACTCTCTCATTTTATCTACCCTAACCTTCTGAGGGAATACTATCCTTATTTTTATAGCTGACCTAGTTGAGTCTGAGATGGGCTAAAGATTTGCCTCTGATCACACACTTAGTGAGGCAGATTCAACCACAGGTCATATTGATTCCCAGTCCCACTATGATTGGCCTTTTGGATCACCCATAATGATCACAATCATAGGTTGGGAACTGAAAGGGATCTTAAGGTCTTCAAAATCAACCCTTTCATTTCATAGCTGAGTAAAATGAGAGTGTAGAGAGATATAGTCCCAAAGTTACCCAAGTACTAAGAGATGTTGACTAAGACTTTTCACCTGGAAGTATAGGGTCAGCTGGCATCTGGAATCAAGCAAATACTATGTATTTCACTATATATATATTTGATCTGTGTTGAACTTGTTCATCAGTATCCTGTATCGGAGATCAAGAGTTTATACCAAGCTACCGTATTATAGTGTAACACTATAGTGTTGCTAGACTTGTCAGTTTGTATTTTTCCTGCCTCCCCCCTAAAGGTTCCTCGCCCCCACCTCCGTTACCACTCTCTGACAGGAATTGGGTTGGGGTGAGAAGCAGACCCTGCAGAGACAGCGTCAAGGGTGATTAGGCTTGCCGAGTGCCACAAGAACTCTACTCTGTTCCCATGGAGTGGCTGGGGAGAGGGGAAGAGATAAAAGGAGAAGTAGCCAAGAACTTAGACAGCTGTATTTGCTTTCCTTAAGTGGAGAGGAGCCACTAGATTGGACAGATTAGTTCTCATAACCCATTGGCCCCACTTGATTGGTACGTGAAGGTTTTTTTCTTACACATTAGGAACTCTTGGGTAAAATCATGGAGAATCGCCCATAAGTTTTATGTCTGTCCAATCAGTGATTGAGATTAGGTTTTTAGGACCCATCCATATTGCTAAAAGATATCAACCAGACCAATCCTCTTGGCAACAATAAAGGGTACTTATGTTATGTTCCAGCTTTTGCTGAAAAACTTAAAATTATACAGTCATGGAATATAAAAGTTGGAAAAATCCTCCAAGGTCATTTGGTTTAACCCCTTCATTTAACATAATAGAAGGTTGTAATGACCCAGACAAGGGGAATGATTTTCTCTGTATCATCCAGTAGATTCAGAATGAGAATAGAGAGTTGTGGTAAAGAGTTTTTGAAGAAATCAGATTTTTTTTTCTTCCTCCTTGATAGTCTGTCAGGTTTTACAGGTAATTAACTAGCTTTGGATGTACAAAAACAAAACCTTTTTTTTAAAATGAGAAAAATGTATTAGTGGATGAGATTTCTGAGCCCCCCAATAGATAAAGGTCTAGCAGTTGCCATTTGAAAAGATAGATTAGATCTAATTCAAGTGAATAGACGAGCAGCTAAATAGCAAAGTGGATAAAACATTGGGCTTGAAATCAGGAAGACACCTTGCTGATTTCAGATCTGACATCAGACACTTAGTAGGTTTGTTATCCTGGACAAGTCACTTAACCCTATTTGACTCAGTTTCCTCATTTATAAAAAAGAATTGGACAAGGAAATGGCAAACTACTCCACTATCTTTGTCTAGAAAACCCCATAATGGTGCCACGAAGTGTCTAAAATGACTCAAAAATGGCAATAGAGAACCATGTGTACATTAAATCAATAAATAATTAAATTCCTTTTAAGGGTAAAGTACTTTGCTAGGGGCTAGAGATAGAAATATGAAAGTGAGAGATAGCCCTTGCTTTCATGGAGCTTTCATTCTACTAGGGGAATAGAGTAGAAATACGATATTCACAAATAAATACAGGATATAGAAAATTGATATGAACTAGCTTCCTGCTGATGGTGCACATTTTAAATAGAGAGATTTAACCTTTTTCGCGCATATATTCTAGTTTACAGAGTTAGATTAATTATTTTTGAGCAAAGTCTTTGTTCCAGAAGTCTTTGTTTTTGGAATTATTTGGCTCACTCTTTCACAATAAAGCTTGGATCTTCTCTAGTGACTTTGGCCTACTTATGGAGGGGCAACTTCTTTTGCCTCTGTTGCATCTCCTGCCCTTTTTCCCCCTTGGGTTTTGGCTCCAGAAATCTCTGCAAGGGATATAGGTGCCCCTGCTTTCAGAAAATTCAATATTTATAAAACTGAACTAAGAGAGATTAGTTGTGGGTTAGCTTATGGATTCATGGGAAGATTTGTTGATTTATAAAAGGATTTGTTAGCAGGTCCCTATAGTTATAATAGATGGTATGCATTATTCAAATACAATAGGGATGCTTTCTAGCATCCCTATTGTATTTGTATAATAATAGAAATCTTTTATGCAATAATAGAAAATCTAACCTATGTATATAATACTTTACACAATTAGACCAGAAAGATTTTCTACTGTATTCACATATAAGTTTTCAGATCATTAACTGGTTAAAAACAGTGCTTGGGGCCAAGACTCTTAAAACGATAAGAGTCAAAGCTGGACCTAGTAGATGACATGGGAGGAGAAATTCCATAGCACTATCCCACTATTCCACTACCATATCCCAGAAATCCTTTCACTCCTCCCCCATTTACATTTTTTCCCCATTTCTATATTTCCATTCTTCCTTCTTTACTGTGATCTCAAGGTTTTGGACAGAGACATAAAATATCTTGCTCCGACACAAAGGTTGAGGACTTTGAATGGGAATAAAAGGGAAATAGAATTCAATTTCCAGGCTTCAGGAACCCCCCATGAAGGTCCTGCTGCATTGTCCAGCTGAGGTTTGACTGGGGAAGACCGTAATCCCTGCCCCCACCCCGGCCCATTCTTCTTGCCCAGAAGGAGCAGACCTCCAACTTGGGCTGGGCCAGGTTTGTGTCTGGAGACCTGCCCTCTCCTTGGTGGTGCAGTCCCACCTCCAGAGGCAGCGTCCTTCCTCCAGGGTGCCTGATATTGAGCCAGGGAATGAGTAATTGGGACTCGCCAAAGTGTTTAAACACCAGAATTGAAATTAATGTCCCCTCATTGCTGGCTATGCTGACAATACATTACAGCAAACACCTTCCCAAAGTGAAATGAATGTTTGTTTATCCTCATGAAATATACATCAAAACATGTTGGTGGAAGAAGCCCTAATGAGGGAAGGGGCTGAGCTCTCTGTTAATTCTGGGCCAACAGTTAGCGGAGGTGATGGCGGTTAGGGGTGGGATTTTTTTTTTCCCTTTTTAAAGCATAACCTGTCCACAGCTGTGTATCTAGGACATTAATATGGGTTTAATGAAAACTCCAGTTGATCTGTCCAAAGATATTGATGAGCATTGCCCAGCCATATTAATCATCTGCTTGAGGGAGGAAATGAAGGGAATGGGTGAGCAGGTTTCTGTCAGATGCCAATCCAGACGAAGGGATATGGGGTTTGTGTGTGTGTGTGTGTGTGTGTATGTGAAAGAGAGAGAAAGAGAGAGAGAGAGAGAGAGAGAGAGAGAGAGAGAGAGAGAGAGAGAGAGAGAGAGAGAGAGAGAGAGAGAGTTAAACCTTCCAACTGCTCCCCCTGTTTCTTGGGGAGGAGGTTGAATCAGAGGGATTGAGTGGGACCCTCATCAGCAAGAAGGAGTGCAAAGGAAATTCCGGGACAGTATTTAACCTGAAATCACTAAGCTTCTGCCAATAAATCCATTACTGTTAATTATATTGGGACGGCTAACGATCCACTAACAATATTCTTTCATTGATTTTCATTCGAGGTGAATCGGTGTTATGGCTTTAATCTGTTTGGATCCCTTCCCCCATACCCTTTTTTTCATTTCTTTACCCTCCCCAAGTCTCCCCCCACTCCCCTCCCCTTTTGCTCCTGCAGTAATGCATTTCTTTCCTCTCTGGTGATACAGTTCTCTCCCTAAGTGCCAAATGTTTCTTGATAGGAACAAGCTACATTTCTTTATGGCTTATGGCAAACTGCCTTGATTACTTCTACTGTTGTACCCATTATGTGAATTAAATATGTATTCAGTTGCATGCTGCTTGTGGTGTTATTGCAGGGTGACATATGGTACTGACTCAATTAGAGTGAAACTAGCATTAGATAACCCTTCTGATTACATGCATCCTGACCTGCTGCTCGGCCTCCTTACTGCTGCTCCCCAGTTGTCTGCAGGCCGCGGGTTTTCATTATCGGTTATCATTTCTTTCACACCGGATGTGGGCGACGGGTGACTGAAGGAGGGGTGGGGGACTGAAAAAGAAAGCATCCAAGAAGGGAGACAGACAGACACAAATGATGGGTGGATGACAGAGAGCTCACAATGAAAATAGGTGTTGGTTCCAGGTCAGGCTTTAAAATTCACTTTTTTTTGGAGGTGCTTGCTCTGTCTGGTAGGAGGGCATTTCAGGGTGATTCTCTGGGCTGGAGATGGTCCAGAAGATCAAGGAAAAGGTCTGGGTAGAACTAGAAGTGGTATCTGTGGTTTCTAGCTCTTTACTTTTAGGATAATTCATTGAGAAATATAGTCTCCTTCTTGGAGGAGAAATACTAATAATTTTAATAATAATGCAGTACTTTATATAGGTAAAATACTTAATACTCTTCAAAATGCTTGGTCATATATTACTCATAAGATACTCAAAAAACATCCTGAAGTAGGTAGGTAGAAATTTTTATTCTCTGGTATATTATAGAAACACAGAACTTGGAGTCAGGAAGATCTAAATTCAGGTTCTTCCTCTGACATTTATTAGCTCTGGGACCCTGAACAAATCAGTTATTCTCTCTCAATCTCAGTTTCTCCCATCTGTAAAATGTGCTGGTTGGAGTCTGTGGTCTTCAAGGTTTCTTCTGGTCCTAACCTTTTATTATTGTTTCTCATTTTGCAGATAAGCAAACTGAGGCAGAGAGTGTGGCTTGCCAGGATCATACAACTAGAAAATGGTTAAGCCACCATTTGGACTGAGGTTTCTGACTTGAAGGTTTTAAGAAAAGAATGTAAAAGAATTTGAAAGGAGAAAGGGAGAAAGAGAGACAGAGACAGAGACAGAGAGAAAGAGAGACAGAGAGACAGAGAGGAGAGAGAGAGAGAGAGAGAGAGAGAGAGAGAGAGAGAGAGACAGACAGACGCAGACACAGAGAAATAGAAACAAGAGACAGAGAGCATAGAGAGAGAGACACAGAGAGAGAAAGACAGCTGAATATCAGACATAAAGTAAAAAATATTTGGAGAAGAGGGATGGAATATATCTTCTAATCAGTTATATCTGTTATTCAGTGATAGACATGAAGTTCCTCTAATATCTCTTAGCTACCTTTTTGTACCTTCTCCTCATCATTTCATTTGAACAATAATAGATGAAGTCAAAATCATCTTACAGGCCAAAACCTATCTCAAGGTGGAAAAAGAAAAAAAGAGCTGAGGGTGTCAGAGCTGAATTTGTCCAGAAATTGGTACAGGAGACACTGCCCCAAGATAAGCTGGGTTAGTTGTTAGCTGTCAAGCCTGTTCTTTCCTGTGCCTTTGACCAGTAGCAGCACATTGCCAGTGAGAATTTGGATTTTAGGAAATGTATATTAAGCACTCAATGGGTGCCTCCCTGGCATGTTCAGGATACTGTGAAGGATATGAAAACAACTTTTAAAATGGTCTTTATTCACAGGTTTGTTAATAGTCTTGATGGGGAGAAAGGAGAGAAACATTCATATATTGTTGAAATTATGAGGTCATAAATGGTTGTATCAACATGTGTGGGACAGATTGTGTTGTAGGGGTTTGGAAGAAGAGATCCATGTGTACTGGATGGCCACTTCATGTAGGAAGAACTAGACTAGATCAACAGTGTGGATCTTTCTAACTTTTGCTGTTCTTTGATTCTAAAAAAGGAAAGCTTGCTTTTCATAGAGTGAAAGATCATCAGAGATGATAGGTAAACTCCCAATCTATTCCTACTTAGAGCCTCTTCTAATACCTAGGGGATGGATGTTAGATGAGGATATTTTCTGGGAAAAAACTATACTTGTCCTGAGGGCTCTAATGGAATAGAATAGATTGCATTCAAAGAAACTACTTCTCTCTATTGCTTTCTGGTGGTAGAACCCCAGCCTTTAGTAATTTCTAAGACAAAGACTAGAAAGTAGTAGTTAGCCATGGGATAAGAGAAGGCAAACAAATCAAGTCAAGAAGCATTTGTTATGTGCCTATTATGTGCCAGACATTGTGCTAAGCAGATATGGTTCTTGAACTGCCATTTCAATGTCTACTTGCTATTAAATATTTCTCTTTTTTGGGGGAGAAAGAAAGAATTGAGAAAGCATCCTTCTTGTTGTTATGCTTTGAATGAATCTGATGCCCTCTGTGTCATTACTCTATAGGCCTCCTGCCTCAGAAAAGATTAATATTACTATGATAATAATAATATCTAATAGCTATTACCTTCAGGTCCCGGCTAAAAATCCACATTTTACAGACCCTTTTATAACCCTTCCTTGATTCAAGTGACTTTGAGTAATCATTTTAAAGGTATCATATATATAAAGTTACATATATATATATATACACATACATATATATATATATATATATATCTAGACATAGACACATGCATATGTACACATACAAATATACATAGACATGTACCCATGCATACATATACATACATATAAATATTCAATGTATGTAGTTTTGCATATGCTTTTTTCCATATTTGTCCTAGCCTTTAGATTGGACTCCTAGAGATTAGGGATTTTCATTTGCCTTTATTTGTGTCACCATTGCCTAGCATAGAACTGGGCACATAGTAGGTCCTTAATAAATGTTTATTACCTTGTCAATAAAGCACTTTAGCGTACAGAATAATGTAATTAATTAATTATGTAATTATCAAAACTGAGTGAAGTAAATAGTCTGCATGTTAACCATGTTTGAGGAGTGAGGAAATGGAGAGATTAAGTGTCCTATTGTGACACAAAACAACAATTCAGGACCAGAACACTTTGCTTATTATCCAATTTGTAGGATATGGATGACAAGGTTGCATTGAAATCTGGAAGGATTGTATCTTGTGAGTTAAGGGGGGAAATGGATATCCTTTCAGAACTAATTGAATGACCAGAACCAGATAATAGGTTAATGCTCCTGCAGGAATGCCCCAGAAATCTGTGCTTGGTTTCATACTATTCAACATTTTCATTAATGACTTGGCTGAGGACTTAGATGTCAGTGTTGGGGAGTCAAAGTATTGCTTTAAATTTGGGCTCTGCTCCTTCACACTGTGGGCCTTTAAATAAACTAGCTTAGGTTTCTGACTTGCAAAATAAGGAATCTGGGGTATCTTATGTTTATAGACTTTTCCAATAACAGATCTGTGAGATTATGGATGCACTTACCAAATTAGCAAGGGATCCCGACGAAGCTATGAGAGAGAACTCACACATTGAACTATGGAATCAGGATCTGAAAGATCTCAGCATCTTAGATCACTGAACTGACTTTAAGAAAATGAAATTTAATAGCAGTAAATTTTATGATCTTAAACTTGGGCTAGCAAGACTTTTTAAGGGTATTTAGAAAGAATTTGGGGCCTTGGGAAAAGTGCAAGTCCTGGAAGAATCAAAGGTTAGGCAAGAAAGCAAATATGATCTTTGGGCTCATTAAAAAATATTAGTGTTTAGGACAAGGAAGGGGCTCACCACAACTGAAGTTTCCTTTTCCTTTTTAAAATCACCCTTCAAAAGACTTTGATAAAGTGTTGAATGTATAGTACCTTTAGTTCAAGGCATTTGAGGACTGGCTGAAGGAATATGGGAAGTATAATGTGGAGAAGAGAAGAGCTGGGGAGAGGTGATAGTTAGCTTCCAAGTATTTGAAAAGCTGTCATGCAGAAGAGAGATTCAGCTTATTCTGTTTGGCTCCATAGGGGAGGAGTGGGAACAAAAGGTGAAAGTTGCAGAAAGGCAGATTTTTGCTTGATAGAAAAGCTTCCTAAAAATTAAAGCTGTTTGAAAGTAGAATGGAGCAGCCTGGGAGAGGCAGTGGGTTCCTCCTGAACTGAGGTCTTTGATCAAAGGCTAGATGATAAGTTGTGTATGTGGCATCTCCCTTAAAGGGAAAGGAGAGAATTCTTGTTTAGATAAAAGTTGAATTAGCTGGCTTCTGGGGTCTCTTGCAACTATGTGATTCTGCCATTCTGTGAAAATATAATTCCAAACTAAGATGCTTACAGTCTAGTTGGAGAGACAGTACAGGACTATATGTAACTAAGTATGTATATGTATGTATATATATATATATATAAACATCTATCTATATCCATATTGTATATATATATATATGTATATATATATTACATATATATTTACATATTTATATATGTATAATTAGAATGATAAATTGTATGATGGGGCTAAATACTATAATAATTTAATAAAGAGGACTAGGATCAGGAAAGATTCTATGTAAATAAGACTTAAGTTGAACCTCAAAATATGAATAGAATAAAAATATAGTATATTCCAAATGAAATGAATAAAATCTATGTAGGCATATAGGCAAGAAACATGATAGTCTGGTCATAGGAGAGTGACAAGAGGAACTTGGTGGTTGAGAGAGAGAGAGAGAGAGAGAGAGAGAGAGAGAGAGAGTGTGTGTGTGTGTTGGAGGATAGTGGAAACTGAGATTGGTTAGGTATGACATTGACATTTTAAGAGAAACATTGAAAACCAGGTAAAGGAGTTTTAGATTTGTTGTGATAAGAAATCAAGATGCAAAGGAAGAAATGTTAAGGATAAGATGGGCTCTAAAACAAGATTGTGATTTCTCTGTGCTTGAAATCTTTTAGTAGAGGCTAGATGTCTGTCTCTTAGGGCCATCTTTGAAAAGATATTATTTCACTGCATGGAAGAAAAAATAAACTAGATAACTTTCAAGATCCCTTCAAAAGTTCAGCATTATTTGATTCTGGGTTGCATGATTTAAAACCTAGATGAGCTGGAGAAATGATCTCATGTACAAAGAAAGAGAAATTAGGAAAATGAAAATGATTTAAATTGCCAAATGGGTTTTCTTTGGTATTTCCATATTATAAGACTATGATATTTCTGAATTCTAGAATGGGACTTTGCATGTATATGTCCGTACTTTTGTTCTTCATACCCACACCTTTAATTTGGAAGTTAACTAATTAAGGTTAACTCTTTTTAGATGGGAAAGTCTCTTATGTAGGCAGACAGAAAACGAATGCTCAAACAATTGAAATGATTAAGGGAATTTTCTTGTCATTGCCTCAGCATCTTGGAAATTAGTGGGGACAAGTATTGCCCAGGATTGACCCCTATCTAGGAGTTATTAAATTGGCACAAGGTGTACTTTCTTGGACATTCAGAAGGCATAGTGGATAGAATGCTAGGTTTGGAGTTTGGAGTTAGGAAGACTCTTCCTGTGTTCAAATCCAGCTTTAGATCCTTACTAGCAGTGTAACTCTGGGCATTAATTCTTTTTGCCTCATTTTCCTTATTTGTAAAATGAACTGGAGATGGAAATGGCAAAGCACTCCAATATCTTTGCCAAAAAAAGCCCAAATGGGGACAAAATGTCAAACAATTCAAAAGGACTAAATAACAAGAAATACTTTCTATTTCATTTTTTGTCACAGTTATAAAGAATACAGAAGTTGAGATATTTAAAACAAAATTCCTGGCAAATATAACTAAGAGTAATGGAGTAACTTTTCCATAAAGTGGTAATAATAATATTAATGATAAAACAATAATAAAGCTGAGTGCTTAAGTAAAATGACTAACTGGAAAATTCAGTTATCCAGAATGACATTTCTTGCTAGGTCTGGAAAGCTAAAGTTCTCCTGTTTTATGTCTCAATCCCATAGTTTTTGGTTCTTTGTGACTTTACCATTTTAACCTTCCCCATTTTTTATCACCACCACACCCCCACACCCCCCAAAAATGGTTACGCTCCCACAAAAACCACTTGACAGCTGCTTCCTGGTCTCTTGTTCCTGAAAAGGTAATTGTAATTTATGAATGACCCTGTGCCATGAGAGGAAGTGTACCATACATATTTGCCTCTGTGTTGTTTTGCTTCATGAGGTGGCAGGTAGAGGGAGCGTGGTACAGGAAATGTCATTACTTTTCTAAGCCACCATGAAAATGAAAAACTAAAGGAACAGGGTCAGAGGAAGAGAGAGAGAGAGAGAGAGAGAGAGAGAGAGAGAGAGAGAGAGAGAGAGAGAGAGAGAGGAGTAGAGAGCAGTGGGATCAGTTGCTCCTTTGTCTGAAAGGGAAATACTGTGAATATCCCTTTAGGTCTGTCAAATGTCTGGTAAGAAGGAAAATTCTCTCTTCCCCCCTCACCCCTCCTTTATTTTTTCTCTCTCTTTGTAGAATAATATAAAATACAAAAAAAGCCCAGCAGAAAGGGAGCTGTGATGCTGTCGTCCCTGCCTTTGATGTTATTTATTTTCCTCAGTTGCTGCTCTGGAAGCCCAGAGTTGACAGAGCGGTTTTGTAGAATAGAAACATTATAGACTGTTACTGTCAGAGTGTTAAATGTGATGGATAGAGAAATAGAGGAGAAGGACGGGACTTAATACTGAGAGCCAGGGTGCTCATGGGAAAATAAACCATCCGCATATAAGAAATGAATGAGGTAATGTGGCGGGAGGTAATGGGCTTTCGCAACATGCCGGAACAGAGATGCTTATTACAGGGCGTACTTAACCCTTGGGATGCTGATTCCCCTTTGCATGATCAACGGATGTTTTGCTCTGATCCGCTGTGTGTGTGTATGTATGTGTGTGGCTTCCCTTCAGACAATGAAGTGGGCATGGTGGGGGGTCCAAGGGATAGAGAGAAATCTTCCTTTAATAATGCTGCATTTACAATCTGTGCATTAGAAAAACAGGCAGCTCTTTGGCTCTGAGGTGTCCCTGTGACTACGTGAGACCAGCAGCCTGCTTTGATCACCGGGTTAGGGAGAAGTGGCTGATGTGAGAGTGAGTAGAGGGAATTTGAAGCTCTGCTGAAATCTCAGCAGAAGACTTAATAAGGGGCTTTGGATAAGGAGAACTTATTCAGGACCCTCATGAACCCTAAGGTGCTTTATATTTCCAATTGGGAGTACGTTATCTCCTCACATAAATGCAACAGCTTTGTTGGGAGATCACTACTACCCCTTTGTTGGTAATAGTGGTCAGAGTAGGGGCTGAGGGAGTGAATTGGAATGGTGAATGATCAGTTATACCACTGAAGAGATGGTGTACCCGGTGAACTAGAAAACAGAGTGGGAACTAGGTCTAAGAGAAGGTTCATATCCACCAGACTTGAGATAAGTGGAATAGAGACCAAGGTGAGATGTGATACAGTGACGAGAAATGTAGCCAGGCCTTTGGAGTTAGGGACCCTAGACCTTGCATGGACTTCTCTACTGTTCTCTTGTGGCGATATTAATCAATCATGTAACCAATGAGTATTTTATTAAACAAATGCTATCTTCTAGGCACTGTGCTAGTTGCTAACGATGCAATGACAAAAACAAAATGATTCTTACCCCTCAGCAAATTTACATTTTATAGGAAGGGACATGAGCACATAAAAGTATAAGTGAATTGTCTGCAAAATTAATACAAGGTAGCTTAGGGGAGGTCCCCCAGCACCCAAGGTGATCAGGACTATACACAAGTCACAAAATGACTAAATCTCAGAGTGGGAGGTGATCTTGAAGGCAGATTTATGGAGTAGTCAGCTGATAGTTAAATTTTGCACATTAGCATTCAAAGCCAGGAAATTGGTAAATATTACAAATCAAGACTTGATTTATTTTTTTTTTCATTATATAGATTTAAGAAAGCAATGGAGAAAATTTTAATAATGCAGATGAAATTTAAAAGAGTGCTTAGTATACTTTTTTTTTGGAAGGCTGATTGTTAAACATTTACCAGCTCACTGGGCCTCAAAGGTCATTTAATTCAACCCCTTAATTGAATGGGAGTTTTCTCTACAACACCTGAACAAATGGGCTTCCGGCCATATTTTAAAGGCCTTTAGTAAACGGGAACTCACTGAATATCCTGAGTCTTTTCTACTTTTGAATGGTTCTAATTGTTAAGGATTCTACATGTGTGTGTATGTGGGTGTGTGTGTATATACACACACATATATATATATATTCACAACACACACATACATATATAAATCTACATATATGTGTATATACATGTGTTATATATAAATATATGTGTATATACATATGTTATATATAAATATACATATGTGTGTATATACACATGTTTTATATACATACATACATATATACACACATATATATATATACACACACATATATATATATTATATATATATATATATATATATATATATATATATATACAGACACACATACACACACATAAGAAGTTTTTAACAGCATCTTTCCAGAACCATTATTTTTGCCTATGGAGGTAGAACACAACTGATTTAATCTTTCTCTCCCCCCCCAAATGAAAACCTTTCATGTGTTTGAAAGCAGTCTTTATGTAGATCTTAACTTTTTTCTTCTCCAAGGCTCTTTAGCTAGTTCTTTCAGTTCATTGGTGAGGGGCAGATAGTGAATACTTTCTGAATATGTTTCAGACTGTCTGTGACTTTCCTAAAATGGGGAGCCCAGTAACAAACATAGCACTCCCTCCAGTTGCTAGAATAGTGTACTATTTATTACTCCCTTTGTTTTGGATACCTATAAAACATTCCCAAAGTCTTAGTGTTGTTTTTGAACATTTGTTACCTTTCAGGGAAGCCCAGGCATCTATCATTAGCTTTTTTGGACTACCATGTTATTAACTCATTTTAGTAACATATGCTGATCTTGGAGTCTACTGAGACCTTCCAGTCTTTTTCAGATGACCTGACATCTAGTCTTACCTCCTTGTCTTTTACTTTTGAAGCAGAGTTTTTAGAACTCAGGTGTAAGATTTTATAATTGTGTCTGCTGAATTTCTTTGTAACTTCTTTCAGGAGGCTTTTGGTTCCTGCCTCTGTCATCCTTACCTTTCCTTTTAGGATCATTTCATTGGCAGATTTTACAAGTGTGTCTTCAATGCCTTCATTCAAAACATTGCATACATACACATATTATAAACTTACATACGCACATTTCTGTCTGTCTCCAAAGGGAGGAATGAAGTAGGGAGAGAAAAGACTGTTCTCTCTAGGAAGTTTCTCAGTGTCCAAGATGTTATTTGTTTCTTATTTGAAGATAGTTGTATTGAAACACAATGAACAGAAAAAAATATAAGAGAAATAAAGCTTCTAGACAATATGTTGTTCTTGTGGTCTTTTATTGTTTTTAAGCCTCTTTCATTGCTTCTGAATATAATTTTAACTACCTAGTTCTTTTCATCTTGTCTTCTTATTAGAATATAAGCTCCTTGAGGGGAAAGAGTTTTTCTTTTCACTTTTTTGACCCAAACTTTTAATTCCATTGTCTTAGGGAGTTCCCAATGTGGAATACTATTCCACCAGTGCAGATTAACAGCTGTTCTGACACATATTCCTTGTTGTATGAGGAGATTAAGTGACTGGTCTAGAATGACAAGTCTAAGAGGTATCAGTAGTAAGACAAGAATGCTATTCTTCCCCAATGTAAGCCAATTGTGTACTATCTCTCAGAATTGTACATAGTAGTACTTAATAAAGTTTGTGAAATTGAATTGAGTTGAATTGAACTGCCAATAACTGTGAAAAGTAGGAGTTTCTCTTCTCTTTCTCACTAAAGATGATACTTTCTATCCTGGAATCCTAGTCATTGTCTGAGGCCAGATTTTAATTTAGTTTCTTCTCACTCTAGTCCCAGTGCTCTATTCACTATACCACTTAGTTACTCATGAAACATTGTAGGGAATTGTTACCTATTCATGGATTGGTCAAACTAGATAGAGTTTGAGGTCCCTTATAATTCTGGGAAATAGAGAAGGAACTTTATGATATGGAATTTAATGATGTAATGGAAGTGAAGATCAGGAAGTAAGAAGAAAGGTAATACTGTATTTTTTAATTATGAGAAAATATAAATAAAGAGCTTAAATGCATTCTTTTGACCTTGAGGTTTTCCTTTTGGAACAACTTGAAAAATAAATTCATATTAATAATTTAAATATATCAAATTCATTTTTAAAATTTAATTATCAGATCAAATATACAGTTTGATTAATGGTGTAGTATGAGGTATTTTTACATGTTTTTATATTAATTCTTTTATCCCAAAGTTTTTGCATTTGACACAGATATTTTGACAAAATATATGTAGACTATATGTGCTTGTTATCATGTATGTATGCATGCATGCAAACACGTGCTCCTGTGCATGATTTTGGTTACCTGGTAGAACTGATGGACAGCTTGTCAGGCTGCTTCAGCAGGTGTGAAAAATTAACTCATTCTGCAAATTCCTTTTGACACCAGGCTTCCAAGGCAGCACCTTGATTTTTAAAACCTGTTGCCTGCATGCATCCATTCCTCCCCGACCCTGACATTTTCCACCTTGTCATTTGAAAGCTTCAAGGCAGGATGGTGGTTCAAGAGAAGAAGGTTAAAGTAATAGTAATGAGAGCCTAAAGATCTCTAAAAACCCAAGCCTAACCAAGTCTATTGAGAGACTGTCTCTTTGGAAGATCTCCGTATCTACACATGCACACAAACAGAATCTTTGGATGGCTTCCAGAAGCCTGCACTCATTTCAGCTCAGCCGACCATTTAGGCAGGACCTAAGAGTCCCCAAGTGCTAACTCTGTGAGTGCCCCTACTGTTCACAAATTGGGTTTCACCTGAATCTCACAGAGCTGAAGTACTGACTTGTTTAGAGTAAGAAAAATTATCGCCATACACAAAGTTAGAATCTGATTAATGATTATGAATAGGAACCCCAGCGGTTTTCTCAATAAGGGTAGTCCAGAATGAGAGACTCAGGCCTTTTCTTCCCAGAATCCTTCCTGACTCACTCCACAGCACCCATTGAGATAGTTTGGGGTGTGGCATTTGGATCTACTTTTCTTCCACATCTTTTTATTAGCATTTCCTGCAAATTTAACTATCCCTGAATTGCATTTGAATCAGTCTAGAGTCTAGGAAGGAAAATAGACTGAAAGAGGGCTTATTTTTTTTTCCCTTGGAAAGGCAGCTCACAACCAGCTTTATTTGGTAAAATGCTGCAATAGATGCTTGTCAGAAATAATTTATTCCTGTTAGCTGTAATCTGAAGGAAAACAGATACAAGTCCTATAGTTTAAAAAAAAAAAAGTAAAGGAAAGAAGTCTTGCTTTCGCTGACAGTACAAAGGTGTCATATACAAGAAGGATTGACACAGACCAAGGGGTCTTGTGGGAAATATGATAATAACTATAAAGAAGACAGATTATTCCCCAGTTGCCAACATTCAAACCTTTTTACAGTCAGTTCAAACATATAAAACTTTATTGCTCTAGCAGAAAGGGGAACAATTTCTAGTTGCACAGCTTTCCCAGGGCTGGGTTTATACTGTCTGTGTTATTGCTCTATAGTGGCATTTTAAAGTTTATTGAACAAGACTTTTACAATTGAAGGAAGTATATAAAACTGTAAATTTATTAGATTTTTCAGGATAAGTGCCCTTTCTAGTTGTGCTCAAGAATTCGGAGCTACGAGAAACTGCTAGTTACAAGACTTATTAATATTAAAGACTGAGTGCGCACACATTTTATACCTTAACTGATCTCAAAAATAATATTATGATATGACTGAAAGTCTGAGCTCTAGTGCTATTGGAATATGTGTGTGTGTCCATAGATAGATGCACGTGTGTGCAACTCTGTGCACTGGGTGTGCAGAGCTATATAGCCCACTCCTCCCAAATTATCATTTGTTATCTCACCCAAATGTTGATTTTTATCTCAATTAGTCAAGATTTGTCTCCATTCTTCAAAGGGTGGCTTAGGGTAACGTGATTTTATTTTCTGCACTCTTGTAATTCTGTGTTTGCATACGCATGCGTGAATGCGTCTGTTCACATGTATGTATGTGGGCTCTTTTGGATGGGTATTGATTGGTCTCCTGTGTCTGCCTGTTGAAGAGACTGTGTGCTGTTTACTTCGGCAGCTGGGTAATGTTAATGCATCCTGCTGAGTTCCTTGTGATGCTCGACTACAAAACGTTGCCCCGTTCTGTACTGCAGACATCCTGCATTTACAGGTGATGCATTTCCATGGATGTTTTGGTGAATATTTACATCATGTGTCAATATGACATCCCCTAAGAACATCTGTAACCGGCTGTAAAAGGAGGGAGGGAAATGGATTAGGTTGTCTCTAAGGTACCTTTCAACTCAAAAGTTCTATAATTCTATGATCCTATCTTGAAAGCACAGCTTTTTTTCTAATAGGCACGTCCTTATGAAATGTATGCAAAGATTTTATCTTTTATGTAGGCTCACTTTTCACGTGCAATTTGCTTTGGGCAGGGGGATAGCATTCTGAGGGAGATTATAAAATGTGTTGTAATGCTTATGGGATTCTGCGCAATATAACATAGCACCCTCCAAAAAAAATTCATTGAGAAGTAAAAAATAACTTCATTTTATGCAAATATAAGGTTCATTTAGGTAATCAGTGAGGTCATATTACATTTGTGCCCATAATTAAAGCAAACACCAATATGAAAATTCAGAAAATCCAAAGAAATAAACCAGAATAAAGCTATTTACTGTACAAAACTAAAATAAATAATTCACTATGAGAGGCTTTTAAGTGGTAGTCTCCCCCAAGGATTTAAAAATATGACTTCACCTACCAAAATTATATTTATATATGACTTTTCAGTTCTATAGTGACATATACCACAGTGAGTAGAATTTACCTATATGACAATTGATTACATTTTTTTTTTCACACTACTCAATTGTATATCTTATAAATCCATCTTGTCTAGTGCCTTGGAAATAACATATACTCAGTGAATATTTGTTGATTTGTTTTTGGCTTATTCCTGTATGAAAGCATACAGTACATTTTATATGAAATGAATACTAAGTATTTCTGGAATTTCTCAATTCAATGTTTTACCTGTAATATATACAATTTTGAAGTATTATCTATATATATGTAATTTTCCATTTGTATTATAAGAAGTTTTCAAAAACTGAAACTTTAACAAATTTTGTAAAAGGTTTTTTTCTTAAACAGCATGTGTTTAAATACTTATTACCCTGGATGATTCAAGTACATGAGGATGGTAGGGAATTAGACCTGTGATTTTGAGGTTAATGTCATCAATATCCCTATTACTTGTGGAAATGATTAAGGCAGTGGATTTTTAAAATCATTTAAATTCTAGCAAGTATTTAGAATGCATTTGCTTTTCTTTCAAAATTCTATACCTGATGTTGATTCTAGATAACTGCTCCTAGCCAAAACAGGTAGCTTCAATCTAAAAGTCTTTGTATATGGGAATGTAGGGAGGAGAGAAGGAGGCGTTTTGATGATGTTTTTCTTTAAGAGTGTCAGAGACTACTACAATGAAGAATTCATAATATTGCACATAGCTAAAGGATTATCTCTCTTCATCTAGGATCACCAATTCCACATATCCCAATGAATACACAAATGTGCTATGGATTTCCATGTTAAAGATACCGGGAATAAGACGTTTCCTCAGCCATTGTGATCTCTTTGAAATTTATGGACATACCTCAGTTTATGTACTAATTTCCTTAGAGGCAGCTAGGAACTGTGGATTGATAGAGTTTCGGGCCTGAAGTCAGGAAGATTTGAATTTAAACTTGGCTTTAGACATTTACTAGCTGTGCGACCATAGGTAAGGTAACCTCTATTTGCCTCAGTTTCTTTACTTGTAAAATAGGAATATTAAATAATATCACAATAATGTTGGGAGGATCAAATGAAATAATATTTGTGAAAAGTACCTAGCAAAGTGTTTGACATATAGAAGCAATATATAAATGCTAGCTATTAATAATAATATCATCATCATCAACATCATCATTATCATCAAATTTTAGCATGAGGTCCCTTAGAGACTTCCCAGCCCCTAATCCTGGAAAAGTGTAAGTAAATCAAATTCGTAATCAACTAATTCCTATGTTAAGTATCCTAGGATGATGAGATGTTTAAATGAAACCTTATGAGGAAAATATGAGGCTAATATAAATACTATATGATAATAAATGATAATGATCCTCATTTCTGTAGTTCTTTCAGGTTTGTAAAGAATTTTTCTTACAGCAATCTTATGAGGTATGTAAACTAGGTATCACTATTGTCATGAAACGGTAAGAGGTTTGTTTTGTGCTGTTTTATGTTTTTTCCAAGGTCACATAGTCTGCTACAGAGACAAAACATGGACCTGAATCTCCTTGACACAAAGTCCTTTAGGTCATTTTGCATTCACTAGAATTACTGATTTAAAGTGGTAATTTGCATCCTGGAATCCTCTACAAGGACCTGGGATCCATAGTTTACATGTAGGATATGCTACGGATATGTGGAACAGCCAATAACTAACCCACCTATCTTTTCAGTAAATCAGGCTTAGCTGATGGCTGTTTTCTTGAAATGGACAGAAACTTTTCTTTGAACATATAGATGCATCTGTGCCCTATCTGAATCCATCCAATCAGCACTAGGTATACTGCCTTCTCTGCACATTAATATCCTAAATGCTTTACAGCTTCAGATTTAAATAATAATGAGAAACATGCAAACACTCTCAGCCAGCCTTCCTACTCCTTCACTCAGAAAACCAGAACCTACCAGACCCATGAAGGGGAAATTTTTAATCAGGGACCTAGATGTATCCCTCTGATTTCCAGGAGCAATGGAAGGAACTGAATGGATGAGACTTCCATCAACAACATTCAGTGGGACAAAAAGCAGGAAACTAGAATCCAATTCAGATCCCAAGGACCCCAGAACTAACACCTTCCTGCCTTCCCCACCCCGACTGTTTTCTAGGTCTCTTTAAAATCCCCCCCCCAAGTTTGTTGTCTGCAAGGGTGAGTTGCTAGACCCTTATGTAATCTTTAGATGCTGGAAAGGAGCTATTGGGAGCCAGGACCTGAAGCAGGCAACATCCAGTCGGAGTGGCAGGTTGTGGCTGGGAGGAAGTCAATACTCCCTGAATCTTTTATGAGACCTTGGATATTCTGATCACAGCTCCGCTGACACTGAGATTGGAATACAGATTATGTGAGGGAGCGCTGGTGACATGAAGCCTGGGCTTAAATCTTCCCAAGGTTTTAACTTGCCTCACCATATGAATATTTTGTTATTTTATCTGGCGCCTTCCCTGCAGTAAGGCCAGGAAGGAGGGCATTGCCTTGACCAGGGACGGATGTGCCTGGAGATGGAAGCAGAGAGAGCATCACTCTGGCTAATGGGACTAATGCCATTATCTGTGTACATATGTGTTTTAGCAACAAAAGGAGGAATTCACTCATACCCTCAGTGGAAGAGAAAGAAAAGGAAAACCCCTGAATCCCTTGTAATCCCAGGCCCCAGAGGGCCCCAGGATGAGGACCCCTGGAGATGCTTGTGAATTCAGAGCAGATTCTGAGAGAGAAAATAAGAAGACTCCTACATGAAGATGAGTTTATGCTTAAGCGTGTCTTGGGAATGCAAATGCATTTAAGAATCTTCAAACTAAGCCGCCCCTTTTGGGGAAAAGAGGAAGAAAAAAAAATCTGACATGGGAAGGACACTGAGAGAATGTAGAATGAGGATTTCTGCTGCTCCCATGAGGGGAGAAGCCAGGGATGTTGCCAAAATGGAACTGGTAGGGGAGGAGACCTGGCTGGGCAGGGAGCTACCCCTGACTTGTGAGGGTATTTGGATTCAACAGAAATCACCAAGAGATCAGTGGGCCTAATGAAGGCTTTGGATTCCTTTTTTTTTGCCATCCTTAGGCCAAGTATGAATGTTGGTGGGAGACCCAGGAAGCAGAAGAATGAGAGGAAGTTTGTGGAAAGGAGATCAGACCTCTGAGACCTATATGGTTTAATAGTGAAAAACTTGGAATCATGTGAATGCCTTTTATTTTAGTTTTAACATTACAGCTATCTCACGTGGTGTCACAACTGCCCCAGGTATAGGACCGGACAAGCATTATACTTACTTCATGCCCAGAAATGAAAGACCCATTTTTTATGGTCCTACTATGTGCTAGAAGAAGTACTTAATTTTAAAATTTTTGTATTCTCTCTGTGATCTACATAGATGATGAATGAAATAGAAATACACAAAATAGAGTTTTGTGTGAGGTTTGGAGAGAGAAAATATTGCTGGCCAGAGAATCAAGGAAAGTCTCTTAAAGGAGATTTAGCATCTGAGTAGGGTTTTAAGAGATGGGTAGAGGAAGAAACAGAGTGTATATTCTCAAACTAAGAGACTAAATAACTTATTAAGAGTCATAGGGCAAATTAACATCAAAAGTGGGATTTTAACCTGTTTCCCAACTCCCAACTTAATAAAATTCTTTCCATTAGGCCATGCTTCCTTGCTATTTAGTGGTCACAGCTGGTCAATATGATGATTGTGGAAGGAGATAATGTTAATTGATATAGGATATGACTCATGTAACAGGGAGCAAGGTATGTCTGCCTTTCATGGAAAAAAAAATACCTGGGATCAGTGAGGCAGAGATATTAATGAGGGCCAGAATCTCTTTTGCCAGGTTCTCATTCATTTATCAGGATTTTTGTTTTCTTTCTTAAAAACTCTTTGAATTGTAAGTATATTGATAACAGATTTATGGCGGAAATAATATTGTGAGAAAGAAAATATTGTGTTGTCACAAAAGTTAATTTTTTAGGAAAAAACAAAGACTCTCTTGTTCAGTTTTTTTTGTACAGCCCTAAGCCTCTCTTGTCCAAATCCAGAGATGCTGTTACTCAAAATCAACAAATATGCATTTATTTATTTATTGCCTGCTAAAAATCATATATTCTTTTTGTAGTTATACTTGTTTCTCTCTTTTCCTTCCCTCATATCTCACACTTTCCCCATGTAGAAATATGTAATAAGCACACCGATACAGAATGTTGGTGCTCCTTTTGGCTTACCTGCCCTAAGTTTTACCTTCCTTTCACGCCATTGTTGAGATCCTTAGCCTTCAATGCTACAGGGGTTAGAAAAGGGACTGAGAATTTCTGCTGCCTGTATCCCCTTGGCCTTCCCCTAGGTATGCAAAATGGAATTGACTCCATTCCTATCTATCAGGGGCCTCTGAGGCAGACTTTACTTACTATAAACTTTTAAGACCCATATCCATTATGATCCACTTCAGTTCTTACCCATATCCCCTTCCTCCTAAATGTTATGACTCCTCTATTCTGACTTAGAATCAGTGGTATCCTAAACTAAGTAACTCCACTGCCCAATTGTTGTCTCTTCCTCCCCTAAACAGCACCTGTTATCTCTATGATCTCTCCACCACACCCTAGGAAGGGATTGAGTGTCAGGGTAAGCATAACTCTGGCAAAGGCCAGAGGGGAAAGTCAAAGAAACTATTTAGCTCAGTCCTGGGCCTTTCTTAATGCAAGAAAGCAGATGATCGCATTGCCCCTCATCCAAGGGGTTGCTCGAGTGAGCTTATGTTATACTTGGCTCCTAAGAACCAGTTGTTAAATTTTCAATGTGATCATTTACATTTCAGAAATATACCAATCAGGACTTAATTTATGGTTTTATTGATTGTCTAATAAAAAAAATATGAACAGATAATGCTCATCACAGAGCATTTGAAAGTTTGTAGAGCACTTTACATATATGTATTTTTTTTATTGTACTCTCAAACAACCTTTAAAGGTAGATACCATTATGTCCATTCTATAGTTCAAGACACTGAAATAAGTTAGGCAGATGCCCAAGTAATTTCTGGAGTTAAGATTTGAATTCACATCTTCCAGGCTCCAAGTCCAGCCCTCTATCCACTTCACTACTTAGCACCAGGCAATGTTCCAAAAAGTGAGAATACAAAGAACAAAACCATTGGGAGTGGGGGTGGTACTATCTTATAGTCAGTAAAGGACTTGTGTAGGAGGAGGACTTGTCATCCTCCATCAAAGCTCCATTTTGACTCCAATTTTTAAAAGCTCTGCTTTTGAGAGAGACTATGGCATTGAGTCAAGTTTCTGTCTTGGGTAAAGAGGAAGTTGATAAGGGGACCTTGGGCAGAAGGACCTTCTCCAGAATAGGGAGCAAGGCCATGGGAACATGACTGTTGTGGAAGGTGAGCCCAGCTGTTTGGTTCAGGAGCCAGGCTGGTTCATTAGGAAATGTGGCGGAGCTAAATGAGATCCATAGGAGTAATAACCAAATTAAGCGGGATCAACTGATGCAGGGTCAGTTCATGGGATCAGAGGAGATTTCCGATTTCCAAAAAGTTTTAAGGATCTGAAAGCCTGTTAGAACCTGTAATTAGTGAAGGCCTGTTAGAATCAGGAGACTGTTTGTAGGGACCAGAACTTAGCATTGAGATTTTGCACAGAGACCACCTACTAATGGGCATCTCAACTCCAACCAGAGGTCACTGCAAAAACAGCCTAAGCCAAGTTATGGTGGGTTGATGGAGAAGGAAAGGCAGGTGTTGAAAAGCCATGAACAGGGGCACAAAGGCAACGTGTCCCTGAGGCTTATTCCAGCAGCCTGAGGATTTTTGATCCCTTTTACTTTTAAGCTGATATTATGGCTGAAATATTGTCATGGACTTGATTTTCACTCAGAAGCCAGCTTTCTCTCCCTTCCTTTGTCCATCCAAGTTGATTATGTCAATTGTTTTCAGGCCTGGTGTAGTTTCCTTCTGTAGTTTTTGCTTCTTATCCCTTTCTGGATTATTTTTCTGCAGTGACTTTTAAAGTAATACAAGGAAGGACTGTGGATAACTTTGTCATAGTTTTAGTGATGCAGGGATTTCTAAAGTGGGTTCCTCTTTGGCTGATGGAAAGTGAAAGAGAAGATGGAAATCACTGGAATCTATAGAAGCCAGAAACTTGAGAAGGAAGGGTGGCCCTCTTACCCATCCCATCCCACTTCCCAGTGGAAAGAATATTTACATTCAAGTTAGCAGATTTGAGTTTGAGGCCTTATGTTGCTGCTCACAGGTGTGTAATTTGGGGCAAGTAAATCAGCTCTTAAGGAATCATTTTCCTTATGCATAAAATGAAGGCCTTAGACTAGATGATATTATCTAAGGTGCTTTGTAATGGTCACATTCTATAATTCCATATAGATATATTTTTTTTACTTTATTCTGTTTGCTTTCTGAAAGGAAAATATGAAATACCTCTATTATGACTATTATTCTCATTATTTGCATGTTTTCTTCCTCTTCCAAAATTGAGTAGGAAAAGCCACAGCAGGAGATTCAAAGCTTGAGAAGAGTCTTAGAGGTCATTTAGTCTCACCTTCTCATCTTAGAGATGAATAATCTTACATAATATATAGAGTGTCTGATGAAGTCAGCAAAGCTGGGGTTCCAATCTCACCTTAGCTAGTTCTTAGTTCTGTGAGTCCAGGTAAGTAACCAGACTCTTTCAACCTTTATTTTCTCTCTACCCTTTCAACCCCATTAATAATATTTTTCCCTAAAGATAGTATTGAACATTTACTTTGATAAGATTTTGATTTCCAATTTTTTCTCTTTCCCTCTCTTTATTATTCTCTCCTCAGGACAGTAAGCAATCCAGTGCAGATTATACATGTAAAAACATATTAAACATATTTTCATTTTAGTCATGTTGTGAAAAAAGTAGAAAACCATGAGAAAGACAAAACAAAAAAATGAAAATAGTATGTTTCAAGATTCATTCAGACTTCATAGTTCTTTCCCTGGATGTGGATAGTATTTTCCTTTTAAAAAAATTAATGGTATATTATTTTTCAAATACAAATTTCATCATTCACCTTTACAAAACCATGTGTTCAAAATTTTTCTTCCTCTCTTTCCCCCTCCCCAAGCCAGCAAATAAACTGACATAGGTTAAACATGTGCAGTTTTTCTAAAGATATTTCCATATTCATCATGCTGAGAAAAAAGAAATCAGATCAAATGAGGAAAAAAAAAACATGAGAAAGGGAAAAAACCCAAGCAAACAAACAATAACAGGTGAAAATGCTATGTTTTGATCCAGATTCAATCTTCATAGTTCTCTCTTTGGATGTGGATGACACTTTCCATCACAAGTCTATTGATATTGTCTTGAATCACCTCATTGTAAAAAGAGCCAAGTCCAATGGAGAGTATTTTCTATCATGAGTCCTTTGGAATCTTAGATTATTGTGTTGATGAGTAGTGCTAAGTTTACCAAAATTAATCATCACACTACTCAAGTTCTATTTTCAAATTTGTAAATTGGGGGTAATATTTGAAGGGCTTAACTCACAGTGTGAACCCCAAATGAGATGCTATGAAGTGTTTTGCAAAATTGAAAGTGATAGATGAATTATTAATCTTTTTCAATAAAGATTTCTGCTTCCATTGTATTAATTAGTTAGGGAAGAACTTGCAAGGTGTAGCCACAGACAGGTGCAGCGAGAAGTTCACTGAATTTGGAGTCAGAAGATCTGTCCAAATGCCAATTCAGTTACTTATGTCACTACCTTGGGCAAGCCATTTCTCTGTGTCTCATTTTCTTCATCTGTAGAAAATATCAAGATAAGATTGGTTGACCTCTGAAGCTTCTATAATCTTAAGAATTGTCAGTTCTTGTCCCAACCCATAATCTCTCTTACCCCAAAAATTATCCTGGCATATATCAGGAAAAGTCTCACATGCCCTCCTTGATATTAAGCGCAAAAGGTTAGAAATATTTCTAAGGATCTCCAGTTTTCCCCAACAACTCAACTGTGAACCATTGTAAATCATAAGGACCATATAAGGACCATTCTAAACCTATGTATAAGGACCACCTCAGAATCTGTGACTTTTCAGGAGAGGTTCATAAAGGGAGAGTGTCATTTGTAAGTGGAGGAAAGATGATGTCAAAGAGAGCCGAGATGATAGGAGAAAGAAGCTTAAGCAGTAGTTTTATGAATGGTTCTGGACAAAGCAAATGAGAAAATGGAAGGAGAAACAATCAGATGAACCATTGTTAAGTACAGACTCCAGAAGGAGAGTAAAGGAATTCACTGCGAGAGGAACAATGTTATTGAAGAGAACAATTTTGTATTCTCTGCCCTATTAGGTATCTTTCTATCCATCATCTATCTATTTATCTATTCATATCTGTATTTATGTCTATATCTATAGCTATCTATCTCTCTATATGTATATATTCGCACATTTGAGAGAAAAAGAGAGAGGGAGGAAGAGGGAGAAAGAGAGAGAGTGAGAGAGCAAGAGAGCGAGCGAGAGAGAAAGAGAGAGAGAGAGAGAGAGAGAGAGAGAGAGAGAGAGAGAGAGAGAGAGAGAAAGAGCCATTCTTGCCAAGTTTACTCAGATACTCAGAGTATTGCTCCCTTAAATCACCAGTGCATTTCAGACCTATGTAAGCCACATATTTCTGCAAAAAGAATAGCTTAAAAGTGTTTGTCTTTCTGGCAAATTTCAAATTTAATAAGGTTTTTAAGTTTGCTATTGATAAGCAGATGGCATTTATATTTTAGAAGCCCTAACTATCCATCTTCCTGTGCACTCCCAAACCTTCTCCTTTATCTCCCATATCTTTCCAGACAGGCTTTCAGGAAAATTTTCACCACCTGAAAAAAAAAAAAAAGTAGATGTGGACTATATTCTAAAACCCATGTCCCCAGCCTCCAGGGGTCTTTCTGTCTGTCTCAGAGGGAAGAAAAGGGAGACACAGACTTTCCACAACACCTCTCTTTTCCCCATAGACCAGATTGCTTTGATGTAAGTAAGCTTGAGAAACTGGTTTGTTGCAAAATTTCACATGGCAGGGAACTGGATTTATTAAGGGAAATTGATTTCAGTACCCAAAGTCCCTGACCTGCACAGGCTTGTAGGGTATGGGATTGATCCTATCTGATGTTATATATAAATGTGAAAGAATAAGTATCTTTTTTAGGTGGTGGGTTTTCTTAGTTGGGATATTAGCTGCTTAAACTAAATGCTGGATTGCAGATTGGAAGAGGATATAGATCAGTCCCTTCCTCATCCCTTTGGACATTTTTCCATGAAAGGATCAGTCAGAAGGGTCCCATCTGCCTTTCAGGAGAGGGTCGTGCTCTGTGACTGGTAACATCTGGGTTAGGCCGTATTCATTATATCACCCAGAATTTCAAAGGACCTTAAGCTTTGGAAATCTGGAAAGGGAAGAGAAGGGGAAAAAAGAATTAGGAAAAAAAATATAGAAGGAACGGCTGCCAATCGAGCAGCTCCCTGTCTGCTGTCTGCAGGCTGCTGCTACCCACTCGTTACAATTAAAATGAAGTGTCCGTCAGCGGCTATCTTCTCTGTGTGGCCCATATGTTTCTGAGCTGATACTGTCCGGATTATTCTGTTCAGGGAAACGATAACGGCTGTTTATAACCTTGGCAAAGACTGAGGCCTAATCAGGCTGGAGCACATTTTCACCAACTGGCTGATAACAGGCTGTTAGCAGCCTTATCGCTGGGGAGAGATAGGCCAAAATAACCAGATCTGTGAGCACAGGAGCCCAATCGAGTGGTACACACTCTGGCCCGGCCTTTATTTTTAGATTTCTTTTTCCCTGGCTGCTATCAGGAGAAGCTGAGGAAGGAGGCTGGGTGGGTGGGGATGTGTGCTTGGGTGGGGGTCAGGGTCGGGTAGGGGGGTTAATCAACAGAAGAGGCAGAGGGTCAGTGTGGCGTCCAGGCTCTCGCCTCACTCCAGATGAGGAAAAAGTATATTGACTCGGTCTTAAGAGACAAAGGAAGGGAAGGGGAGGGACCGCCTCTCAGCTAGCCATTTTCAGTGTATGGGCCGGATTGCCTTTTCCACTGAGCACCTCACCTGCTGTTACAGTTCCCACCCAGACAACCAGGTATGGGTCCTTGATGTTCTGAAGGAAGAGAAGAGCAGACCCAGCAGTTTCTACTTGAGCTTTTTTCTTTCTTTGTCATGGATTGATTTGATAGTCTAGTAAAAAATCTATGGACCACTTCTCAGAATACTGTTTTAAAATTCACAAAACAATATATAAGATTACAAAGGAAACTAATTGTATTTTAATAAAGTTATCAAAATACTAAAGAAATAAATTCAGGACCCTCGATTAATAACTTTTGTATATGCCCTTTCCCCAGTTAGGGGGCTTTCTCAGCTTTCTATTTCCTCTCTGTCTCATATCCTTTATGTTTTATGCTGTCTCATTTCCCCCTCCCTGGACTATATTTCCTCCTCAGACCTCACTTGATGAGTTTCTATGCTCTCCCTCATGAGATGAAAGTTGGAGTGGGATAAAACGGTCCACTCTATCTCTAAGGTGCTTTCAGTTTTTTGCATCTTTTCTGAACCTTTTCCTTCTCTCTACCATTGCCATAATACCTGAAGAAAGGGAAGAAGCTGGCAGATTTTTTATTATGTTTTGTTTTTCCTTTGTCTTATGGGTTTCTGTGGCCAAATAAAGTTACCAAGTCATTACCAAGTGACCAAATCTACTGGTGATGACCTCCCTACTAGCTACTCTGATCCTTAAAAAAAAGAAGTCAAAGTCTGTTTCTGGGACTTTAATCAAAGTATTCACAGTATGATACAACCTGCCAGAACATAAATTCCATTGCTGGAACCCAAGAATACCTCCGTGCCATGATGAGACATCAGAGTAGCTCTTTGGCAAGTCTTGGCATTTGTGGAGTAAATTTATGATGTTCTTCAATTCATAGGTGGATGGATAGTATTGTTTGGACTCTAGTTTTTAATGAAAAAACAAAGACTGAACTTTGTAGAAAAACAGCATTCTTCTTCACCAGGAACAGATTCGAATAATTGATGTTGCATCTCTAAAGAGACAGGGTATATTGTCTGAGAATCTCATGTTTCTCTGAAGAGGTTTTTAAGAAAAGTCTTTGGTATAGGGATTATATCTCTGTAATCAAATTAATAGTTGAGCCTGAACTAGAAAGTATTTCAAGGCTTATTATTAGTATTCTTCTCATTTCATCCTCACATATTGATGGATTTCAGGTAAAGGATAAATTTCAATCTTATTATTTTATCTTTAATGTTTTATAGAGTATTATGTAAATTAATCGAATGGTTTTTGCAATTGAATATGATTATTATCTTACATTAATATATACATGTATGTATGTATATCACACACAAACATATATATATATTATATATATGTATATATATATATATATATATATATATATATATATATATAACTTGATTATTTATTGCATTAATCCTGTGAGGTAGGTAATTTTGAAGTTTTAAAATTATCAATTTATAGATGAAACTTTTAGAGACTGAATTATTTGACCAAAGCCACTTGGCTATCAAGGGACAGAATGAGCATACATGCCCAAATTCTGGCACATAGTAGTAAGAAACTAGCTGCATTCTATTGATGTGATGAGAGTTTGAACAGGAGTCAAAAAAGCAAGATCATAGAGAAGGTTGAACCAATGAATAATGAACTCTGACTGAATAGTGGAGTGGAGAGTAGCAGAAGTGGAGATATGGGCCTAAACTCTAGAGATGGTGAATTTATAGAGATGGAAAAACTGAATTGGGGATGTGTAGATAGCATTTGTGCTAAACAGAGAATTCTCATCCTCACCCAGATCAGCTAATGTTCACATTTTTAATTTTAAATCTTTCTTATCTTAAAGCACTTGGGGAAGGGGTATTCGATCCCACTCTATCCCAAATAATACACATATTCTTTGTAGTTGTTTACATGGTGAATAAGTTTTGTCTCTCTAAGACTGAAAGAGAAGTAGAGTCTGGTGGTGAGGAAGAAAGGAGAAAGGGAGAATGATGAGTGGGGAGGGGTCGAGAAGTAATGTACTTCCCAGGTCCACACAGATTGTAGGAGTCACAGAAGGCAGCAAAAAACATTATTGCCATTATAATGCTAATCTATTTACAAGGCCACTTTTATTCATTAATTTTTGAATAGCAGAACCACTCAGAGAGGCTGAAATAAAAACCACCTGTGCCCATTGGGGGAGAGGAGACAGAGACAGAGACACTGAGAGACAGAGAGAGACTGAGGAGAGAAGAGGGAGGGAGAGAAAGACAGAGGGAAGAAGGGAGGGAGGGAAAGACTGAGGAAGGGAGGAAAAAATGATATGTTGAAACTGGAAAGGAGAAAATTAAATGTAAATAGAGAGATTTAAAAATCAACTTTTTGTCATTCTTATCTATGTATACAATAGATTGTGGTCCAAGTACAGATTGTTGCCTGAGTGCAGACTGGTTGGTCTACTGGCATTTTAGCAGATACATATGGGGAAAATGTTAAACAAAATTATATATAAATTAATACAGGGAGCCTTTTTGTACAAAATGATTATTTTTTAAACTGTTAACGCAGCAAAATTAGTGACTTTTAAATTAATTGATAATAAAATGTTTTGTTATTTCAAATCCAATTCAAAATACTCCTAGAGTATTAAACATGGGAGGGAACTTAGATACCTTCTAAATTGATGGGCTGGTTTAGAACAAAAGGGATAGATGCTGCAAGATAATTTAATATTATTTATTTATTTTTGAGTTCAGAGAACTCATAAAATCATAAGCCTGAATTAAAAAACACTACAAAAATGATAAGGTGGCCCTTTTTAAATAGCCCGCAATTTAATTCAAGAATGCACTTTAGTTAGGCTTTATAATTGGTTAAACTGTTTTTTTTTTTTCCCATTCATTTATTCATTGGGTGGTTTATATTCCAGGCAACTTAGACCTTACTCTATCTTATCCTGTTATCTTCCTTGCTGTTCCTTATTCTCTTTTTCCCAACACTGGTTATTTTCATTGGCTATTCCTGATACCTAGAATGCTCTCCCACTTCATCTCCATCTCTTGGCTTCCTTCAAGTCCCAATTAAAATCTTATTTTCTATAAGAAGACGTTCTTGATCCCTCTTAGAGCTAGTGCCTTCCCTTTATTGATAATCTTCAATTTATCCTAGATATGTCTGGTATAAGGGCAGCTAAGTGGCTTAGTGAATAGAGTTCTAGGTTTGCAGTCAGGAAGACCTGAGTTCAGATCCAATTTCAGACTCTTAATAACTGTGTGACCCTGAGCAAGGCACTTACCCCTGTTTGTTTTAGTTTCTTCATCTGTAAAATGTGTTAGAGAAGGAAAAAAACAAATCACTTCAATATCTTTACTAAGAAAATCCCAAATGGGATCACAAGACTTGGACACCACTAAAACAATTCAATAATAACAAAATTGTTTGTTTATACATAATTGTTTATGATATTGTCTACTTCTTTATACCATGAGCTCATAGGAGCTCATAGAGCTTCAGAGGTTTTGTCTTATTTTGTGCTGGTAACCATTTATATTCTGACTTGCTTCCTGGGAAAATCAATGTTAAATAGTTTGGGAATCTTTTCAGTTTAGCAATGCTGTCCTGGTAAGGATTATTTTTTCTTCCTAAGGTTAGTGAAGGATCAAAGTTGGTTGTCCATAAAGAATTATCTATTTCTCTGAGCAGGCCCTTAGATGGCTTGATGTAGTAACAGCAATTCAATTTTATATAGAGTTTTTAGGTTTACAGAGCATCGTCCACATGATAGCCTGTGACAGTGGGTCTCAAACTCTTGTTCTCAGTATCTTCGTGTTGTTAAAAAACTATTGATGATCTGTTCAGAGAGTTTTTGTTCACAAGGGTTATATTTATAGCTATTTACTATATTAGAAATAAAAAAATAATTTTGAATTTGTAGACCCTCTGAAAGGGTTTCAGAGACCCCAACAATTCTTTGGACTACACTTTGAGGACCACTGGCCTATGATATAGGTACTATATCTCCATTTTAGATTAAAATAAACAAAAGCCAAAGACTTAGAAAGGGTTAAATGCCTTGTCCATGATCACAAACCTAATTAAGTGTTAGAACTATATCAAACCATGTCTATTGGTTTGACTCTTCCACTATACTTCCTATAATTCTATTCTGTCTCTTCTAACTGACTTTACTTGTATTAAGTGTAGCAGGGATCAATGGGATTAAACTGATTTTAAGAAATGGGAGTTAATTTTTTACCTTGATAGAAAGCTGTCTTAGGAAAAGTGTTTTGGGTTGCTCTATAGAATCTGGTGTGTTTTTTGTTTGTTTTTGTTGTTAATAATGAGATGATTTGAATTGGAGAGTATAATCTGTCTCTCTCACTAGGACTGGGCAGTATAATCTCACAACTTTCTCTGCCCTAGAATATCTCAGTTAACCCAATAAGTTCATTGAAAACTAGTACTATACAAATGGATGGAGAACTAGTCTCTGAGAGCCTTTCTGATTCCTGATCTATGAGCCTTTGAATCCTCTGTAGCAGTGTCCCATGAATCTGTTGATGGTTTCAGGATACATCTGTTGGTAGTTTGGACCACAGCAGCTAGTTACCCTTGAATATGGATTAGCATCCTGATTTTGTTAAAGCTTTAGAACTTAACGACCTCCAAAACATCCCCCCCACACAAAATGTTCCAAGGAAACAGCCTGCCAAGATTGACTGGTGATCACCCTAGAGGAGATGATGATCCTCAATGATGGGTGAAGGCAATCAGTAGGGATTAAAGTAAATGATACTGAAGAGAGAGGAGAAAAAAGGACTTGTGAATATTCAGAAAATGTTTTATCCAAACTTTGGGCTGTTTATGAAGAAAGTTAAACCAAATGTTCTCTAAGGTGCCTTCCTATTTCTACGATTCTGTGACCTGGAGACTCCAGTATATGATCATCTGCCTCAAAACTTCAGGATGGGATATAGTCAACTCCTCAAAACTCTCATTGGTCTGATGAAATCAGAGGGTTTTGGTCTTTGCATCATTCACTTAGTGCATTTATATGCTTCCTCTTTCCTTCTTCCTCTCTTTTTTCTCCTCCCTTCATCCCCTTTTCATCCATTACTTCTCTGAAATTATAACCAGTATAAACCTATTGTCTTCTTGGGCATACCAGAGTAGCAATATAGAGGGGTCACAATCTCAGCAGGGAGGAGTTGTTCTAAATAACAAAATTGTAATTTTAATTGAGATGCATGATCTTCAGAGGCACGTGACTGGCATATTTGGTTCATTAAAAATGAAGACATTCTGCTTATGAATTATGTTAGCAACATGCTTTAAGATCTTGTGAAAAATGGTGTGCGTAATGACTGCCAAGTAGTGTTTTTATGTGTGTCTGTGAACATCACCCACTGAACTATGTAATCTAATGGCACTTTATATTCAAGAGAATGTCTTTTATTCTTAGATCTCAAAGCCCCTTTTCCTGTGAGTGAAGTATACAGCACAATCTCATGTTACATAGCTAAGGAAGTCTCAAAACAGAAAAAAGGATAGAATTCAACCAATGACATATATCAAATGGGCTTCCTACTTATTTTTTGCTATTGTTATTGATCCCTTTTGTCATACTAGTAAAGATTTTAGACTGTTTCTTAGAATTCTAATTTAAAATTAATAAAATAGATATAATTACAAATAAAACTAATTTTACTGAAATACAGCTGTAAATATATATATATATGCACACACATATACATATATTTATACAAATTTAGATAGATATACATATATATTTAAATTTACAAACCTTAACTCAACAACACCTGATATATAGATAAGGGTGACTTAGTGAACTATAAGTTAGGGAACTGACTTCAGGTATTTCAACTTATGAACATTGCTCGTGTGAGTCTTGGTGATCCAACAGGTAAAATCTGTCAATCAATTAACAAATGTTTATTGAACACCTGCTCTATGCTGTTAGGTACTGTGGGGGATATACAATAACTAAAAAGCAGAATACCTCCTTTTGATGGCCTTAAAATAGAATCAAGGAGTCAAGATTGATGTGTCAATCAAAGCATCAATCAAAAACACTTATCAAGAACCTACTGTGTGTCACATTCTGATAGGTATTGGGATATAAAAACAAAAAGAAACAATTCTGACTCTCAAAGTGTTCTCAGGAGAGACAATGTGCACATACATAAGTATATTCAGAATAAATATTGGATAGGACAAATTCAAAATAAATGCAAGGTAGTTACAGAGAAAGGCACTAGTATTTGAGGCAATCAGGAAAACTAAGCACAAAATTTAGTGTTAAAGCTTCATCTGGAAGGATTTGAGGGATTCCAGGAGACAGAAATGAGGGCATCCCAAGCCAATAGAATGCTCAGTATAAAGGCACAGAGAGAAGAGCTGGAGTGTATTGTGTAAAAAGCAAAGAGAAGGAGAGTTTGATTGGATTAAACATGTGGGGAAGGGAGTCATTAAATGGAGGTTTGGAGGATACGTCAAGGTGGTGAAGGGCTTTAAAAGCCAAACAGAGGAGCTTCTCTTCTGTCCTAGAGAAAGCAGTGGATTTCATTGAATAGAGGAGTGACATAGTCAGTTGTGCACTTGGGGAAAATCATTTTGGCAGCTGTGTGGAGGGCGATTGGACCAGAGAGAGATTGAAGCAGGAAAACCAATGTTGGTGGTCCTGGTGGAGCACTGTAAAAGTTCATATGTGAGATAATAAGGGTCTGAACTGAGAGAATGATTGTGAGTAAAAAGGAGTTGTATGGCAGTGATGGTGGATAGATAAAAAACAGCAAGATTTGACAACTGTTTAAATGTGAAGAACAAGAGAGAGCAAATAGCTGAGGATAAAACTGTGAAAACTGAGTGCCTAGAAGAAAATTACAATTCAATTTAATTTTACATTTTAAAGTACTTAATGGGAAAAGGGCACTTCTTGACTCCTTGGGTTCAGTAATGTGTCACTCAAGATTTAATTCCTTTTCCTCCTTCTAATATTCCTTGTTCCATTTTTTTTGGGGGGGTTGCTTCTAACTAGGTGATCACTTTATAATTCTTAATTCAATATGGAAATGTGAGCTGTTATTGCTGTTTCCACCACCTCAAATGCTAATATCAAGGTGGCCTTAATGTTTCTTGTGTAACTAAGATCCTTCCTTTTGAAGTTCTATCTCATGTATCATTTTAGCCATTGGTCTGAGAGGGATTAAGGGAGATAAAGAAGGGTCATTGCAGAATCACATAAAATATTTTAAAATATCAGGATTAATTAAAATATGTCACTCCCACCACTCACCAAAAAAAAAAAAAAAAAAAAAAAACTGCTCTTCTTGAACTACATGATTTTTTATCATCCTAGGGGAGCAATTCCAGGATATAAACATAACAGAACATGGCAGTACAGTGGATTGATCACTGCCCAAGAGTTGGGTTCTGTCCCTTCTTCCAGTGCTTACTACCTGTGTGATTCTGAAACAATTGCTGAACTTCATTCAGACTTCATTTTCCTCCCCTGTAAGATGACCTCAGAGACCCCTTCTCACTGCAGTAGAATAACGGATCATTAGGGACCTTGACTTTCTTAAGAATGAGTTCTATGCTAAAAACTGATCAAAAATGCCTCCAGTGTATTTATTGGCATTTTTTATTCACAGGGCCCATTTTCAGAGTTATAGTAGGGCAATGGTTCATTTGTGATAGAAACTGATTTGAAAAGTATATATTCCACTTACTACCTCTTTGACTTTGTGGAAGTCACTTAATGTCTCCTGGTCTGTTTCCTCAGCAATCAAATGAAGGGATTTTTGACTAGATGGCTATCCAGCTCTGAATCTATGAGCCTATGAAATGAAAACCTTTTCTTCAACTGACTCATAGATGTAAGCAAGGAAAAAAGTATTGCTTCCACTTCCCAATATAACCCCTCCTCTCTTAGATTATGCTCTGCTTAGGATTTTTGGGCAGGTGTTCAAATAAATAATGGAGCTAAAAATACTTTTTGCAGCAGCTGGGAGTTCTTTTGAGTAGCTCTGGGATGGTAGGAATATAGCGTCCCAGTTCCTTGGGCAGGTGTGTGTTAGCTCCACAAAGTTAGAACAAACACGCTCTAGCTATGTTGCCTACGTGGGCCAGGGTCTCATTTCCAACAGAGAAATAAAATGAAGCATTTATTTCTTCCACCCCTTGGCTAGAAACCAATGTGCTTTGGTAAAACCATTAGAGATACCCTAACTCAAAAAACACACAAATCAGCCTCCACTAGGGGGAGTCTATTTTTATGTTTTGGTTTTTGGGTTGGTTAGGGGTTTTTTAGGTGATTGATTCAAAAATGACTCTTCTGTGTCCCTTAATCCCTTTCAACCCAATGTCCAGCTAGATACACAGAATGGAACTACAAGAGGAAGTTGCAAAAGAAACATTCAGGGCACCTCTATACCACTAATTATTTTATGTTTGTCTGTCCTTTCACCCATTTGTTTCCTTTCTGGGCCTCTAGAAGTGGCTACAAACAGAAATGTGATAGTTCTCTTGCATCTTTGCTTGGGCAAAGTAATCACAAAGAATTTGGTTTGTCTTTTGCAAAAGCAGCAATGAAAATGAAGCTATCTCTGGGGCAAAAAACACTAGCTGCTTTGCACTGTCTTACGGTATAGCCTGGTGAAAACATGCTAAAGTTATTGGCAAAGGAGAATGACAACTCGGGTTGAACACCAGCTGAGTTTTCAGTTGAAATTTGTCTGATCTTTCTCATGGGTTAACTCTGATGCACGTTTTTGGCATAGTCCTGATATTCAGCTCCCTGTTAGATGTCAGGAATGAATTATTGTGTGTATCCATAAGAATACTGCACAACCTAGTTCCTTTTATCATCCTATTGTGTGTTGGGGTTAGGGAGAATAATTATAATGATTCAGCTCACCCAGGCTGATGGGAAGGAACAATCAGATTTTAAGATTTTGGGTCAATCCTGATCATAGACAGGTAAGAGAGAAGATATTTGGGGTTTAAGGGTGTTTTGGGAATCTCCCTACCTCATCTTTGTACCAAAATGACAGAAATTCTGGGAAATCCTATCAATGTAGCAGGACATGGTTTTGAAGGGGGAGAAATCTGTCGTAAACTTTCAAACTGAAAAGAAAGTAAACTGTTGTGACTTTGGAGTGAGCATGATTTTTTGGCTTATGGCTTTTGCTTTCTTAAGCTGAGATTGTCATAGAATTTTAGAATTGGAAGGGACTTTCCAGGCCATATAAGACGGTTAGGGGATTAAAAATAAATAAATAAATCCTACAGCACACTTGGATTTATTCTAAAAGGAGGGGCTAGTCCCAGAGGATCTGGCCAAATGATAGTTTTTAGATGATAATGAAAATGTTATAGAATGTCACCCAGCCGTATACCCTGGGCAATGATCCCGTCAACTTCACTAAGTGGAACAAGTTAGTGTTATAGGGTGTTACCACAAGTTGGATAAGAAAACCTTCAAAGAAGTACTGATCTGTGAAAGGAAACTGTTGCAGTATCCTAGGACCAAGTGGCTTTCCTCCTGCTCCAGGGAGAAGCATTTATTAAATATCCACTATGTGTCAGGCACTGTGATGACACTGGGAATATAAAATACCATGAAAGAGAAACTGGTTATTTACCCTATTTTCTTACTCATCAGTAACTTTAGAGCTTTGGAAGTAGGTGAACTCTAAGCTGCCTTTCATCTCTAATTTGTGATCCTTTACTGAATCCTGTTAAGAAAGACCCTTTACGGGCTAAAGGGGATGTCCAGGACAAGGGTAAATTCTTTTTGTTCTAGAGTTATTATCCTATGAGTCTGGAGTCCTGTTTGTGGAAAAGATAAGATAATAGGAAATGGAAGGCCAGAAACTACTCCATCAAAACACCTGATCTGAACAGCTTTTGGAGGTTTTGAACCTTGTGACCAGAGCCTCTTATATTCTTACACCTGGACGCTTTCGTCATTCTCTATAATCCACTAAAATAGGCTTCTTTGCTGTCCGTCTCCTCAATCCAAATGCATTCACTGGCTTTTCCCCTTCCTGGAACTTCCTATCTTCCTTTCTGTTTCAAGTAAAGTACTCCATTCTGCAAGAAATCTTTCTTTTTCCTTAATCTTTAGGCCTTCTCTTTCAGATTCCTCTCAATTTATTCTATCCATGTTTTGTTTGTCCATAACTTTTTGTATGTTATTTCCCCATTAGACTGTGAATTCCTTGAGAGCAGGGATTGTTTCTTGACTTTCTTCATAACTTTAGTGCTTTGCGCATAGTAGGCACTGAATGACTGATGAACTTAACTAAGGTTTATAGAATAAAGAAAGAAAAATACAATTAGAGGGCACTTTGAAAAGGAAAAAAAATAAAAGAAAGATTATACCAGAGATGGCATGGGATCCCTCTTCTCCTCTCTGGGTCTATTTTCAATCTTAGAATGGATGGTGTGTTTGTATATCTAGTTATGTGACATTTGTGAGCACGCATGTGTGCATCCGTTTGTTTTCTGAAGTACACAGTTGGCTGCTAGCCCGTGACATATGATCAGAGTGATGTGGACACAGTATGCTTGGGCAATCTGACTCTTCCCAGTTCATCTTGAAAACAGAGCCAACATCCTCAAGGTAAAGTTCTGAAATCCCATGACGACCTTTTCGTAAAGCATTATAATCAAGTTGAACATTTCCAGTTTTACCACAAATGTTCACCCTATGGCGATATACTTTCTTGCATTTGTATGACTGTTGGTTATGACTTTTGAGGGATTATTTTATATCAAATGCAATATGACCCTCCTTGAAATGGAGGTAGAAAAGGCCCGATATCTAGGCTGTCCTGAAATTGTATGTCAACTATCAATTTGGAAAATATTGATGGAGAACAAAATTATAAAACTGTAAGTTCTATAAAATTATCCTAGAAATTTTACTTCATTTTTCCTCAGACACTTTCTAAAGTCCTTTCTTGGGGTTAGTGATCTCAAGTAGCTTATTAAAAGGCTTACCAATCTCCCACTGGGCTGTGAACCCTTAAAGGCAGATCCTGAATATTCTACTTTTCATATAATTCCCTATTCTCCTCATCTTTTTCATATGGAAGCCATTGAAAGAATGACAACAGGTGAATGGCTGACTTACTCCTCCAGCATAAATCAACATTTCATCCCAGTTTTGGGGAGGGAAGATGTGGCCAGATCTTCATCCTTCTGAGATGTTGTTACTATGGTTAGAAGGAGTTAATTTCCTTCATTTTATAGATGAAAAAAATTGAAATCTAGACAGATCATGTGACTTTATCAAAGCTTTGCAAGTAAATGGGAGAGTTGGGATACAAACTCAGGTCTTCCTTGTTGACTTCCTCATGTTTTTATTTCACTGTGTCGCCACTGAGCCGCCAATAAGAAGCTCAGAGTCAAGAGTTTGCAGTGCTCAAAGATACCTATGTTTAAAGAGATCCATATTTTGTCAGTCACATATTGTCAGCCTTTAGATCCAGCTAACTTTTCCATAAACTCCCTCTAATAATTTAGGATTTTCTAATTTACTCAAGTAAGAGAGAAAGAAAGCAAAAAAGTTCTGCTGCTTTTTGGAGCTACATCTGTTGCATCTAATTATTAGGTGTCCACTTGGGCCCTAAAAACAAGGACATCATTACAAGGACTTAGAAGCTGGATTCAAGCTGACATTTTACTCCCAGTGATTAGAAAGTGGAGGTTAGCATTGGGGTACATTTCAGAAGGGAGTGAGATGCATATTAATGAAGACTAGATCTCACAGTATTGAATTGCTAGCAGCTTATAGCCTTGTGACTTCTGGCTGGGGAGGAGTTCTAGTTGCATTGAGGCTGGGCTACAAAGAGAGTCTGTGATTTCCACCTTGAGCTGTTCAAGATACAGCAGCAGGATTATAGGGACTGAATAATCTAGGATATTTCCTCAAGGGGAGGACTCTTTCTCAAGAGGAATATTAGAATTATTTTCTTGAAATATCTAATTTTTTCCTTATTAAACAGTTGCTTTAATATTATTCAACAATTGTTTTTAAGCACATACTGTGTGCCGAGTACTATACTTAGCTATGCAATTTATGTACACATATATTCCCATAATGTACATATATGTATATATACACATATCTATTTAAATCCAGTGCATACATGAAACATAGATATATACATGTATACAGCACATGTATGTGCATTGTGCATGTGTGTTGCATGTAAATATTTATATTTGCATTGTGTTTGCATGTTTTCAAAAACCTCATTGTTTAACACTTATGATCCTGGGCAAGTCATTTAACCCCAATTGCCTCAGCAAAAAAATAAAAAAAAAAGAAAAGAAAGAGAAAAGAAAATCCTTTTTTTGTCATGGGTTCCTTTAGTAGACTAGGAATGCCTCTTCAAAAATAATATTTTGAACTGAATAAAATTTAATGCCTAGAATTATAAAGAAAATGAGTTATTAGAAATATGGGTGTCAAGATTGTCAAGATATATTTTCTTAAAAAAATAAAACAAGTCCATGGTCTCCAGGTTAAGAACTCTTCTTTTAATAGGAGAGACTGCATAAAGATAACTATGTCCATGTGAGATTCATGCACTGTCAAAAAAATGAAATTTTCAAGGAAAGAGAATAATGATAGAAGTTTCATATCTGAGTCCAAATAGAATAAGTAGGTTGATGAGCCCCATTTCTTGGCCCAGCTCTATGTTTTGCAGTACTATGTAGTGTGGTATACTGAATGCTGGGTAATTTCATACTGATGATCTGTCTTTTAATAGGCAGTTTATTATTGACTGAGTAGCCTCCTAAATTTTAAATGAAGGGTTTCTAATTTGATTCCCAGAATCTATCTATCTACACTATATATATGGGTGTATAATATATATATATATATATATATATACATATATATATGTGTGTGTGTGTGTGTGTATACACACACACACACACACACACACACACACATCCATACTTAGATATATATGCATCCACATGATCATGGTCAAAAGATTTCCATGTCCCATGTAGCCCAGTAACCCATTCTATAAAACAGGCTGGTGGTTTCTGACCATTCTTTTTCAAGTGCAGGTCTAATAATGGAGGGAAGTAATGGCTTAGAAAGGGTATTGTGTTTTTTGGAGCATAGTACTTGGCAGTTGTAGAGTATTATTATTTCCCATGGTTAAATATCCTTGTAAATCCCCTACCTTCCTTCCTTCTCCGAGTCACTGGCAGATTGCAGAATGCTGTGAGAGAATGAGCTTCAAAAGTCTCCCGAGTTTTGTTTTTTGTTGTTGACATCTACAGTGTGTTGAATCTCTCACCAGGAGTCCGCCTAATGGTTCCCTCCTTTCCAGTCTGCCCCCCCACCCCTCTTCTCTCTGTGCCCCCAGGTTACCCTCAAGGAAACTGGCAGGAGGGATGGGGGCAGAGAAGGGAAGAAAGAGAAGGGGAGGGAGTTATGATCATTCAAGAGAGAAAGAAAAACAGCATCCAGGAGCTACATTGCACCCTCATCTCCCCTCCACGCCTCCCCCCCAATAAAACCCCACAACTTTAGCTCCAAGGTTCACTGGTGAGTTGTCCTCTGCCTTGCTTGGGTCTAGCTGTCAGGGGTTATATATATCTACTGTGCTCATGCTCATCCTCTGTAACCATTTTCTGTTACAGAATCTTCTTGCTGCTCATCGAAGCCTTAATCCCTAATGCAGCGATCAATGGGTGTGCGCCTTTCCCACTCGGATGCTCATTTTTTAATCCCCACTGCCTCCCTCAATGTCATCCCTTTCCATTTTTCTTTATAGAATTTCAGGTCTACTGTACCTGCTGATTACTTAGTGGAGAGCACTGGACATCTCCCTTAATTAATTCCATCGATTTCAAGTCCCACAAGGTTCAGGGTCCTTAGATTTCTGAAGCAGCTAAATGGAATGTCTAAATTCCAACATTTTCCTTCTATAAATTGTTTTGCCACCAAGTTGCTGGGAGGCAGAGGGCTGGTGTTATTTATTTGGGTAGTATATTAATCCACAGAGGACTCTGCATTCTTAACTGGGCTTTTATACAGCAGAGAGAAGAAAAAGGTGTTTCTGTGTATCTATCTCTTCTCTCCTCTCATTCCCCCATCCCATCTCCTCTTTTATCTTTTCAACTTCTACCTTTTGTACCACATGCCCATTTTTTCATTTTCTTTTCAGATCATGTGCATGTATTAGTAATGCCATCCTTAGATTTTTTTTTCTGGATGTACTCATAGAGAAAAGGGAGGGAAACAGGAAAAAAAGTCAAGCCCCAGAAATAAATCAGGAATTCCTTTTTATTTTTATTTTATTTTATTTTATTTTTAGGGACTCCTTTTAGCTGGCCAACTGCTCCTAAGAAGTGGCAAAATTGCTTCCACATACACAATGATCTTATTCAGATAACTCTCCCCAATTTTTAAATACTCCTATTCAAGAATATGCATGGAAAGACTGATTAGGAGTAATCCTAGTTTGGATTCAATTGGTACCATGCAAATGCCAGTCCTGAAGTTCTGTAAGTTTTTAAGGAGAACCAGTAAGATGGAAGCAGGAAGAAGAGGTTTATCTGTATCCTCGGCAGTACTGCTTTGCCACCAGCACTTACAAATGTTGCTCTGGAACCAACACAGTGGAATACTAGTTAGGGTTCCAACCAGACTGTGCTCGGAACAAAGATGGGTATCAGAGAGTTAAAAACTGTGGGTCAATGGAGAGAAGGCTCTGGTCAGATGAATGTGTGTGTGTGTGCAGTGGCAGGCCCAGAAACAAACTGCTGAGAGAGGGAATAGACTTGTTTAAAAGGAGTTTCTCCTTTATGCTTGGGCCAGGCAGGCAGCAGACCCCTTACTGCACGCAGGAGGCTGTGGAGAACTCTGTTGCTATGCGCCGGAAGCTTAATTTTATTATTGCTCTCCCCTATTTAATGTCTGTCTCTCAGGCAGCTGGTGATGTTTTAATGAAGCTGGAATTGTATAGTCTGTAGCGCTGGATAATCATAAGCTGCCGAGTCAGAATCAAATTAATAATTCATGAAATTAAAGTGTATAATTAATTTGAACTGTGCAGATGAGAAGAGGGGCCTGAGCCTCCAACCTAGAAGGAGCTGAAGTATGCTAGAGTTGTGTTTCTATGTCCAAGGCCACTGCTGAAAACACGATTTAGAACTGGGTTGGGGAAAGCAGGGTTATGTGACTGTGTTAAGGAAAAATGGTGTCTGTCCTTTCTCTTCCCCAGCCGGGAACAAAACCTCCCTCAAAGCTTCAAAACCATTTTTTTTTAAATGATTCTCATGTCCCGGGCCTCTATTGTGGAAATGCTTGGGTTATCTTGATTTGTCTCATTCTCAGCACTGCACAGAAACAAGATCCATAAGCCTCCCTGTAGTCCAGTGATATTTGAATCGATGGCCACAATTCAGGGTGCTGTGTTCAATTCAGGAAGTCTTTTGTAAGCTTTCTGTTGCAGACCAGGCACTGTGCTAGGAACGGGGAATGCAAGGATAAAAATGAAACAGTTCCTACCTTCTAAACACTTGCACTCCTTTGGTGGGAAGTAGAAGGAAAAGCTAATAAATAAGTAAAAGCTATTTTTAGTTTTATAAACTTTCTTTAATTGCAAAAGCCTTGTTCAATAAAATTTGAAATGCTACTCTAGAGCAGTAACACAGACAATATATATTGTGTGAACTTGTGTGTGAGAATATATATATATATATATATGTATATACACACATATACATATACATATATATGTCTTATATAAGAGGCAAAAGACCATGGTTTTCCTTGAGAAAAGGGAATGACAAGATCAGATATAATGTGTGAGGAATAAAAATGTTGGGGTCATATGAAGAATGGATTTGATAGGAGAGAAGTTGGCAGCAAGGAGACTAAGTAGGAGGCTTCTGGGAGGGTCAAGGTGAGAGATGGGAATGTCTGAACCATAATTTTAACTGTGTAAGTAGAGAAAATGGGACCCATAGGAGATAAGGGAAGGAAGACTGGGCAAGATTGAGGAGGGACTAGATGTAATGACAGTGGAGATGAAGAAGAGTGAAAAAGTCAAGGATGACTCTTAAAGTTGTAATCATGGATGACCAGAAGGATAGTGGTATTTCTGCATAGAAATAAGGAATATGGTATTCTTCTAGAGGTGGTTGTATAAGGAGATTTGGGAGGAAGAGGTAGTGGGGTTGGGGTTAGAAGAGCATATAATAAATTCTGTCTTAGACAGGTTGAGTTTTAAATCCTTTTTGTATATCTAGGTAGAAATGCCCAATAAGCATTTGCTGATATGGAACCAGACCTTGAAAGAGTGACTTCTGTTGAATATATAGTGATGGAAGCCATTTGTGTAAAGGGAATGGTTGAGCTCATGGGAGCTAATAAGATCACTCAGAAATGGCACAATGAAAAAAGAAGAGATTCTATGAAAAAATGTCTGGATAGAAGTATAGTGAGTACTTCATAAATGCTCATTAACTGAAGAAACTGAGAGGAAGAGCCATAGCAAGAGAACCAGAGGAAAAGAATTTCACAAAAACCTAGGGAAGAGGGAGGATCCAGGAAGATGAGGAGGAGGAGGAAGATGAGGAGAAGAAGAAAGAGGAGGAGGAGGAGAAATGAAGACTAAGAAAAGACTGTTAGAGCTTCCAAGTCCATGTATTTCTCATAAAAATCGCATACATATGCATAAGGATACTTGTACACTGTTAATAGCCATTAAGTGGCGCATAGAGTGCTGGAGCTGGAGTCAGGAAGGCCTGAGTTCTAGTTTAGTCTTAGATAGTTGATTCTGGAAAAGTCATTTGATCTCTTCCTCAGTTTCCTCAACTGTAAAAGGGGAATAATAATCCCACTTCTCTGGATTGATGTGAAAATCAAATGAAAAAGTATTTGTGAAGCACTTAGCACAGTGTCTGGTAGATACACTGTAGGTACTTAATACATGTTTCTTCCTTTTCCTTCTTCCTGATAATTTAAAATATATTATTCATGTTTATTTTTTTCTGCAGCATATTTCTTACATGGCAAAGTTACAAGAAAGCAGATTTAAATCCAACATCCTAGAAGTTAAAGTTGTCAAAATATGGAATGGGATGTTTTGGGAGAAATGAGTTCCCCATCTTTCTAGAGATCTTTAGTATAAGAATAAGACCCACAAGTTGCATTATAAAGTTTCTGAGGTTTCTTCCGAGCATCATTCTAGAAAAAAGAGAACATTTTTAAGCTTTATTTTATAGTGACAACATAAGATGAAAAGACAACTAAATGCCTCGTTAAATTTATATAGAGTGATTTAATAGGGAACTTGGACTAGTCCCCTAATTTCTAGGGAGCTCTTCTTTTCATGGAGCCACATTTGACAGCAAAGGGAACCCTTATATCTGTGGTATTTCTCTTTGCTGCTGGGGAGGGAAGGTTAGGGAAAGTTTCCGGTGGCTTGCCTGCTCTTTGCCTTTATTTGAAGAAGGGATTAAAGTGGAGAAGTCCCAGGAATGTGTCTAGTTTAGCTTCCTGGTTCCATTTCATATGCCCTTGATGCATTTGGCAAATCTCCTTATTATGCCTCTAGAGATGTTCGAACAGGCTAAGCCCTTGAATTTTGAATGACAAATATTGTGACTTCATGGTAAACTGTAATTTGGGGGCTGTGCTTTCATTATAATATTCCCTCTGGTTTTTATGGCCCCACAAGCTTGGCATTCACCTCACCCCATGCAGTCAGTGAATGGGAAGGCAGAAGAAGAATTCTTTATTTGTCCATTGCTCTTTGTCAAACCACTCGGAGCTCTTGTTCTAAGGGAACAAATGACTGGGAACCATGATACAGACTAATGATGCATGAGCCCCAAAAGGTTTGGGTTGAAATGAGGCTCCGTTGAGTTCACTTTCTATAGCTATCAAAAGGCCTGACTAGCCCTAGGATGGAGTGTTCCCTTATTTCACACAAAATTCCTATAATCCGGGAGACCATGTACCAGATGTTTTGAAGCTGACTAGATTACTGGGAATCAGTAGAGAATAATTCTTATAGTACCCAACAGCAACAAGAAGAAGTCTGTCCCTGTTCTTACCCCCCTGTCAGGCTACAACTTCTCACCTTTCCTATTCTTTTCATCTTGCATTTACATTGACTTCTCCAGTGCCTTTATCCCTTTGTCCGTGAGTTAGCTTTCATTCACTTACTGTCCTGTCAGATTGGCCGATTACCAGTATACCAATATACTTTTGATGCATATGCTTTACCCGCTGGCAATCCTTCAACCGCTGCAAATCTTGCATTTTCAGTCTGATGCAGAAATCAGGAACATCTGATGCCCAACCCATCACACAAGCTTTTCAGAGCAAAAATAATGGTGCTGTAATATGTCTGGCTTCCTATCTTCAAAGCTCTTTGCTTACATGGGAAAATCTTCATGGCCTCCCAGCAAAGCAGCAATCCATCATTTCTTGGCAGCAAAGCTAAGACAGAAAAATGAAGTGACTTGCCCAAGATGACTGGCACTGTGATTGGATTAACTCTGCTCTTCTTCAATAGGCACAAAAAAAGTTATTATCTCAACTACCTCAGAACTTGGAAGATCTAGTAGAATCTAAAATGAGTTACCAAAGCTCCTTGACTCTCCATCTTGGGATTTCACTAAAAGCAGTAAATCCTTGAATCCCTCCTGAATGATTTGATGAGAGATGGGGAATTTACCCTTCTAAGATTCCTTGTAAATATTAATCTTATACAAATGGTAATGACTTATTTAACCATTTGGAAATATTTTGAGTGATCAATTCTCAGTCGTCCCCATAGAAATCAAAACCCTTAAGATATAAATATATATAAAATACTCTGTTGTTTTGCCACAGGTATCACAGCATCAGAGTATCATACAGGGACCCTCAGAGGTCAGCCAGTCTATCTTGTCTCTAAGCAAAAATTAATTTTGCATATTCGTTAATTTGTGATCATCCAGGCTCCATTTGACTGTATATAAAGAGAGGTGGGGAATATAGACAACCAGTGACAGGCTAACTCATTTTTATTTATTTTGAACCAAAATCTTCCTCTTAGAAGCTTCTGTCCACTGTGTCTCATTCTACCTTTTGGAACAAAATTAAAGAAGTCTTTATTCCAAAATTCTTGTAAGTTAATAGATGATTGAATGGATTGGTAATAGGAATGTAGACTTTGATGGGAAGAGTGGGACACCAAAGTCACGTGGATATAGCCAGAGTAGCTAAACCATGATATAGAGGTTAAGTAGTTTTGACCATGTTCCAAATGGTTTACTTGGTTGATCAAATAAGTTATTTGGCAATTAGTCATTATTGTGATTGGAATAATTGAATCTACTATAAAATGACCAATTCAATGTTCTTTACCTCAGCCATGGGACTGTGAGAATTTTATCACTTGATACCATTATTTATCTTTTTACTTCCTCCAGTGCCAACCACAGTTTGTTAACTAGTCTCTTAAATTTTTTAAATTAAATTTAAACGAATCTGTTGAATTCACAACATAGATACTTACAAAACAATGGGCATAAAATGGAGGAAGAGTTTGGTTTCTAAGTTACTGAGAAGCCCAGTTTGACTTGATGTGAGGAAAAGTTTCCAGAAAAACCAAAACTATCTGAAAATAGAAAGGGCTATCCCAGGAAGTAGCAAAATGGAGATGATCATGAGTCAGCTGTATTGAGATAGAGGTTGACTAGATGACAATCCCTTCCAGGTCTTGACAGTCTACATAATTCTATGATTAAAAGACACAAAAGTATAAAATAATAAGCAAAAGATTGTTGACACTCAATATGTCACTTGATTATTAATGAAACATTCTGATTTTAAGAAAAGAGTTGGATTTATTTTTAGTCTCTCTGGGTGGACAATGGGATTGGTTTTATATGGGAAGAATATACATTGATTAAGCACCTACTGTTTGCCAGGCATAGTGCTAAACTCTGGGATGCAAAAGCACAGAATGGTATGAAGTAACTTGCTCATTCCACACAATGGAAGCAAAGATAGGACTTAAAATCCCATCCTGATTTGAATTTCCAATGTCCCCTTCAATGCTCTTTGGTTTCATGACTGCAAAATGTTCCTCCAGCCCTTTTTCCCATTTATGGTTTTATTCTAGTTACTTACCTTGTTGCATTTGATATTTGGTTAGATGTCTCAGCAGGCCAGTGGACAGAACCTTCTATCATTTTGCTAGAACTCACACTGAACATATATTTTATTAAGTTACAAGACTTTGGGGATAAATATTTTGATTTTTTAGCAGGCCCTGAATAAATAAATGCATTTATCCATTTGCTTGTCATGATGCAATTCAATAATTTATTTATTTAATTTATCTGTTTGTTTAATGGATGTTTTTACTATCTCTCTTTTAAATCTTAAAATGTTCACATAATGGTTATCTTTGATTGTAAGTTCCTAGAAGGCAAGATCTTTTTAGCTACCTTTGTCTCCAAATGAGTGAGCATCATAGCCCATATCTGATAAATATTTTTGGTCATGATTAAAATGAATCCAGCTCTTATTTAGAGTAGCCTAATCAGAGAATATTTTGCAAGGTCAATTAGAGCTTTCTTTCTAAATAGGGACAGATACAATCAACTTAATGTTTCCCACAATTAAGGAGAAGAGGGTGTCCTTTCTAACAGATCTGTCATATCTAATCACACAGGCAATTTCAAATCCTTTTCATTCATGTGGGTTATAAAGTAAGTGATTAAGTACTATAGCTTTGGAGATTCCTTGTTCTCCTGTGGTTCCCAGGTTGGCACCCTGTAGTACAGTGCTTTTGACATAATAAATAAGCAAATAAATATACATGTAGTAAATCAAGTTTTTGTTAAAAATTTATACTTAAAGGAAGAATACCTTCAATCAATCTTTACCTTTATGTTTTGCAGATTTGTTTTAAAATAAAAATTTTGTGATTTATTATTACTTTTTAAATTTTGGGTGGCTATACTTGCACACACATACATTCACAAATATATACACATACACAAACGCACACCATTTCCATTGAATTCATATTCCAAGGGATTGCAGAACTTTAGAGATGGAAGAAGCCTCAGAGGCCACCTAGTACAACTTGTATCTAAATAGGAAGCCTATTGCCAACCACAGCAGACCAGTGAGTATCTAGCCTGATTTAGACACCTTCAGGGATGGAAAACACCACATCCTAGGGCTGCCCATTCTGCTTTTGGATAACTGCCTGTTAAGAAGATTTTCTTTATTGAGTAGGATTGCTCTTCATGGAATGGAGGAGATCCTTTGTTTTATAAAGCTATGTTTCAGGAATCTAAGCTCTAGGAAGTGCTACCAATAATAAGGGATTTAAGTCTATGTTTGTTGTCTATGTCAGTCGTCTAAGAACTTACTCAACAAAATGTGAGAAACTCATCTCCAGAGGATTGACCTCAGAGGAGAGTGAAAATTGGGGGATAGAACATTATAATATCTACTATTGCATGTACTAAGCTCTCAGAGAAATAATATATAGTAAAAATCATAGTAGGAGATAGTGTCATGGAAGCAGTGAACATGATCTTGGACTAAGTTCAGGAACTAGTGGAGAATGGAAGGGCTGACATACTATGGTCTATGGAGCCACAAAGAGTTGGCGTGACTAGGAAAAAAAGACAACAAAAGCAAAGTACAGTGAAAAGAGTGCTGAATTTAGAGCCCAGAGTTTATAGGCTCAAATCTCACCACTTCTACTTAAAAGCCAAGTGATCTTGAAGAAGTCACTGAACTTCTCAAGGTCCAGTTTTTATAACTTTAAAAAAAAAGGGCTATACTAGATGGCCTCTAAGTGAACTTCCAACTATAAGTCTGTGATCCTAAGGTAAGTATCTAGCTCTGGATCATACAAACTAAAATATAGAAGAGGAGTATGAAATATTATGATATTAGAAAAGGTACCTATTGCTCATAAATGTGTACATGTGTAGCCATGTGCACACAAGTCAAAAAAAGTGCAATAGGCAAAATTGTTTTCAAGGGAGACTAGCTGAGTCCCAGATGTCATTAAAAAGAGGCACATTTCATCAGGAATAAAGATAGGGATAAAGATTAACATTTTTTAATGTGTTTTAGATTTTTTTAATGACTTGTACCTTTTTTCCCCAGTAAGATTAAAAATGGATATATTTTTCTCTCCAAAATAGGTGATTATTTTCTTTCCTTGCAATGATCAGCTTGCTTTATACTTTTTATCTCAGAGGGATTTGGAGATTAAGATTCACTTTATTGTAGGCTTTCTGGTGATACTGGATCATTGGCATGCAGTCACTACTCTCATAACTCTATATGGAAGGCAGGAATCTGGGAATCTGGATTTGTAGTCAAAGGAACTCAGTTATTATTCTTGCTTTGTCACATAATACCTGTATGACTTGTAATCTCTTTGAATCTCAGTTCCTCATCTATAATATTAGGGGTTGAACTAGGTAGTGTTTGAGGTCCCTTCTCAAAGTATAGTTTTCAAAATGTGTTTTTGTAGGGTAAAGTGTATCAACCATCAAGTTACATTATAAAGAAGAACTAAATTTTCTTAGAGTGTGACTTGGTTGCCTTTTCTATATCCCACTTTTGATATTTCCAATTGGTGGTTGTGGTTTACTATGTTGGAAATCAGAAGGAAGTGCCATTTTCCTTCCTCTTTCTTCCCAGTATCACTCCCCTAGCCACTCATTCCTTGAAGTCAACAGATTGTGAATTCAACACTCTGCCTTCTAGTATACTTTAGAAGGAATGGGCCTGGGACCTTGGCACACCACTATTAAAAAGTTACCAAACCTAGAATGGGAGGGAAATGAACTTAACTCTTAAAATAATATTTTTAAATGACATCAGCACTTTTTTTGTTTTGTTTCAATTTTGCTAGCAATGGCAGTGGTGAGAACCATTTGCCTCCCCATTAACCATTTTACTCATGTTGCAAATCATATTTGGTTCCATCTTTGGAAGTAAATAACATTGCTGAGACATCCTTGCTACTTTGAGAAGTACCCTAGCAATCCCCAAAATGTCAACAATCATAAACCCTTGATATTTCTTTAATTTTACTTGTTTTAAAAAAAATGATTGAAATCTTTGGCCTTCTTTGAAATAGAAAAGGCTGACTCCAGTAGACTATTGTAGCAGAATTTTGCATTATCTCCTTTCACATTCTCTAGGATCATACTGCTTCTTAACATGTCTTTCTTCTTAGTCCATTTTGCTTTGTCTTCACATATGCAGAATATATCTCTACTCATTTAAATCTTTCTTTGCTTTCAAGGTCCAACTTAAATGTCCCATCCTTCACTGAGCTTTCTTTGATTTTTTTTCCACCTCACCAGGTATCATCTTTTCCTCTTCATATTTCTGAGAATATTGTGTCTGAATTTCTCTTTTTCCTTTACCATATGCTACCAAATGCTTTGTAGCTATTTAGTGAAGTAGGTTAGAACTCTGGGCTTGGAGTCAGCAAGACCTGAATTTAAATTCTGCCTCAGACATTTACTAGCTGAGTTACCTTAAGCAAGTCACTTTACTTGCCTATCCCACAGTTTTCTCATCTGTAAAATGGGGATTTGAAAATACCTACTTTACAAGATTGTTACAAGGATCAAATAAAACAACACTGATAAAACTTAAATCAGTATAGTTATCATGATACTCCTGACTAGAATAGAATTTTCTTGAGGTCAAGGATGATATTGTTTTTAAAGTACTCTCTTCCCAAGTTAAAACACATTGTCTTAGGTGTTATTAAATAAAGCCAAATTAAATTATTTAAGAATTTAAATTATTAATCCCCATAGTTTTATAGTGCTTTATTGAATAATGTAACAAATCTACGAGGTAAACAAGAGACGAGTTAATGGTTTTATATGAATTAGATAAAATATGAATATAACTACTGTGCATAAATATCCCTCTTCCCCCTACTTTATAAAGGACTCTCCAAAAGTAGGAGACCCTTTTCATTCAAAGATATTTTTATTTAGCAAATCTAAATGCCTTTTTTTTCTCATCTTGTTGTTTGGGGCTCGATAATTTAATCTTACAATCCAAGTTGTTATATTACCACAGTGTTTGAAAAACATGCATTTTACTTATTTATGACATACATGGATCTCTATGTCCTGCATTGTGTAGCATAAAGAAGCCCAGACTCAGAATCAGAAATCTGGGGTTGAGCTGTTTCCATTTAAAAGCTAACCTTCTCTGAGCCTCTGTTTTTTTATCTATGAAATGGGGACAGTACCCTATCTACCTCCTAAGTTAGTTAAGAGGTTTAAAACAGAGGGTGGATTTGAAAATACTTGGAAATGCAAAAGAATTATGTAAATGTGAGAGGTAGTTATTACAATTGCTTTATTATCCACTGAAGTGTGTTTTTAATAATTTCTTTCATATTCTTGATGATTTCTTTCTGACACAAAAATGGTGTTTCTGTATATGAGAGAGCTACTAGTTCAGGCAGAATGAATTAGATACATTTAGGAGGATTCCAAGGAGGTGAAGATTTGCATCACTACAGGCAATTTCTAGCCTGGATTGCTGGTGACTTTCATAGTATTGTATTAGGCATCTAGACTGCTCTTCATTTACCAGATAATGCCCACTTTGCCCTTTAATCCATTTGATGGAGGCTGGGAACAAAGGGAAAAACCCAGGTGTTTTGGTGATAGGCATATCAAGGCAGAACTGTCAAGATGGTCTTCGGTGTCTTGTTCCCCTGGGACTGACTTTGGATGTTTAAAATGGAAGGAATAAAAATATTAGGCTGGATTCTTTCTCTGGGTAGGAAATAAATCTGAACGGTCTGTTTCTGCCTATTGGGGAAGCTTTTATTGCGGAAGAAGAGGTCGTTTCTAAAATGACACTCCAGTGAATCAAAGGGTTGATATATCTTTGAAACAGAACAGTACACTCCCTACGAAGTGTTCCGATCTGACTAGCTGCATTCACTTCCCACCACTCAGATTGCATGTTTATTTTCATATCTACCTTTGTCTGGGGCAGTATCCTTCATTATCCCTGTGATATTTATCAACATCAAGATCAGAACAAATTGACATTTATATAGTACTTTACATTTCACCAAGCACTTTAAATGTATCTTACAGTGATCTGAGGTTAGAGCTCTTATTGTTATCCCCATTTTATGGATGAGGACTTTGAGGCTCAAAAAGAGAATTGAATTTGGATAGTTACATAAAATAGAAGCAAAAATAAGATTTGAACTTGGGTCTCCTTGACTAGATCTACCACTGTTAGCTGCTCTTTCAGTAAGAACTATCTCAGAGTTACAAAGTCTGTTACTTTCTGTTCAGTGACTTCTATACAAGATCAGTTAGAAACAATATCTGTTCTCGGGAAATAACTGTCACAAATGTAACCACAGCAAGAGAAACAAAAAGTACAGATCACTGAAGGAACAACAGGGATGTGATGAATCACTGACACATTCACATTGGCACAAGCAAATCAGGTGTAATTTGGTGGTACTTTCAAGAGTTACAGTTATAAGAATCAGTGAGCTCTGCTGGAAAAAACGCAGAAAGTAGCAGTCAGATGACCTGGGTCCTGAGTCCTCACTTCATCTTTTATGAACAGTGTGGCCTGAAGTGAGTCCTTCAGTTTCTTAGAATTTGAATAACAAAAGTTAAGTGGAAGTTCTTGCAGGGATGCTGGGAGGCTTGGAAGGGATAATTTACAGTACATGAAATCTCTTTGTAAGCATAAAACTCTATGTGAGCCCTGGGTGAGATAACATCTCATATTTACATATCATTTGAAGGTTTACAGTACAGTTACCTCATAGCAACTCTAAATGGTAGCCTAGCCTACAAATACAATTATAGTTACATCTTTTAACTGAGAGTTTTTTTTTTTACTATAACACAGTGCATTTGATATTATTGTCACTCGTGTTGTTTTTATCATTATGAATCAGTCAACAGACATTTATGAAACACTTACTATGTGCTAAACACTAGGTATACAAAAAGGGGGAAAATTGTGTCTAGTTATTTATGAAGCACTTACTATGTGCCAGGCATTGGGATAAACACTAGATACACAAAAAGGGGCAAAGATTGTTGCTAGCCTCAAGTAGCTTACAATCGAATGGAGAGACCATATATAAATAATATGTACATGTGTATATGTGTAAATATATATATGTGTATGTATACATATATATATATATATATATATATATGGCATAAACATTACAGATGGAAGGTAATTTCAGAGCAGAAGGTACTAGCTGCTAGGAAACTTAAATCTGGAAAAGGACTTGCAACTGAATGACAAGCATCAGAAACAAGTATGTAGTTGAGGACAGAAGAGAATGTGAGTTCATCAGTGGACTGAGGACCAACCTAATTCATTTAAATGATGCTTTTGATCCATGGATTTGTCAAAAAGTGATGGATATTTTTTTTAACAGAACAACTCATGAAGATCATTTACTAAGATACAGACACATCTGTATCCCTGGAGGAAGTACTCACATAGATGAAGTCTAGGATCCTGAAGTAAGGAGCAAAACAGATGAATTAGAGAATGGACACAAAAATGTCACATGATGGGTTGTTGGGTAGACCACTTGCCATAATAAGGTTCTAAGAACTGGTCCTGCAGAATACAATTTGCAGTTTTCCATGATAATATTTATGTGTAGCATCTCTACAAAATATTTGTCACAAACGTAATGGAGAGTCAGTGAGACTGGACAAGTGCAATCCAATCCTTGTTTTTGGAAAAACAACACAAAGTGCATGGTTTATTTTCAGTTAAGCCGTTTGTCTTTGTGTGTATGTGTGTGTGTGTGTGTGTGCATGGGACAGACAGACAGACAGACTGATGTATGAAAGGTTTTTAAGGGCTGGAATCCCTCTCTGTGGTGTGTCTAGGGTCATCCACTGCTAACGGCATGATTCTCTTGCACGCTTACAGAAGAGTATCTTGCAAACCCTTCTCTCTTTTTCTTAAACTGATGTATTCATAACCCATGTTTTTTTCCCTTAGTCCAGTAGGCCACATTCACACACACACAAACACACACATACACACACACACAAACCTACAAACCTACATGATACAGATACATAATATCCATCACCTACATGCATACATGCACACGTGCATATATGAATACACACAGATCTTAGTTTCCATACATAGTTCCTCATCTTCTCTTCTGCATTGCTTTTTGCTGAGGTCCTGCTATAGATATTTTTGTTTGTTAGGTGGGGGTGGGGGAAACACACCCATGAATCCCATATAAACGAAACCAAAGGTCCCTGCTAGTTATGAAGGGACTCCCTCATTTCTTAGCAGCGGGGCTGCCTAACTGGTATTTAGAGGGGGACAGAGAGGTCCAGGCTATGAATACATTGAAAGGGTTACTGGGAAACGCAAACAAAAACAACATGTAAATGAGGCTGTCGTCAACAGGTAGACTTAATCAGATGCTGTCAGATGAATTCAGCGTCTCCCCGATTGTCGCCTCTCTTTGCCTCCCATTCGGAAGCCCTCATCTGCTCCAGATGTGGTTTAATTTACTGCGACTTGGCTAATTACTGTAATTAAGGATTAATTACTGTTAATTACTTTCACATAAACTCAACGCCAGTCAAAGAGCGGAGCCTTATGAAGTCTGCCACATAAGTGAGCACAGGCACTGGGGCCTGCCTGAGTACCACAGGTCTCTCCGTGGGGCCCGGGTTCGGCCATTGCTGCTGCTGCTACTGCCACCAGATTACATTCCACATGTCCTGACCTTTTTGGATCACTGAGGGCCACAGAAGGGCTGAGGGGCAGAGGGGAGGTCAGCACCCACGCCTTGCTAAGGAAGGCAGCTGTCGGGCCTTTCATTACCTTGTGGGATTGCTAGTAGGGCTAGTACAGTGTTGACTGGAGGATCTGGGAAGATTCCTAAAGCAGCATCACCCTTCCATAGCAAATGGAGGAGTCAGTATTTATTTTAAGGTTATTATGTGGATGATTTTGTGAGTCATTGAATATCTGTGCCAAGGTAGAAGAGCTCTCCACTCGCAGATATCCGAGCTAAAGTACAAAAGCTACTTCTAGTCGATTAAACAGTGGGCATTTGAAGCAATGTCATGCAATGAAAAGAACATTGCCATTGGAATTAGAAGATCTCAGTTCAAATTCCAAGTTGCCACTTATTCCTCTATGATCTTTGCCAAACAGACCTCAGTTTTCCAATGTGTAAAATGAAAAAGGTTGGAGAAGATGACTTCTAGGGTCTTTTTAACTGTTAAGTCAATGATTCATTTGACCCTTAACAGGACCTTCAAAATCTATTTAGGTGCAGGGCAGGGATGATTGTTAGTATATAGTCCTGAACATTTTCCAAGGAAGTGTTTAAAAGCCCCACTGTACTAGCCCAAACAATTCTTAGTGTACTTATTAAAGTGTCAAAGGAAAATATTTTCTCCAGAACCTATGCAGAATATGGAATCATTCAATACATTTTCCATTAGTCCAATCTTATTGATGAACCTAAGTGTGATACCAAGAAGAATTCTTTCCCCCCGCCCACCTTTCTCCCACCCTAGTTTAATGGGACTTATTATTAGGTAAAACAGGAGAACATCAGGCACATAGTATTTTACTTTGCTTCTATTTATAATGCCACCAATATGCATAAAGTAACAAAGCTAACCTGGCTTCACATTGGTAGAGACCTTTTCAGTGCCTACTATATGTCAAACCCCATGCTTAACAGTGGAGATACAAAGAAAGGCAAAAGATAGTTCCTGTCTTCAAGGAGCTTCCAGTCTAATGGCAGAAACAACAGGTGAACAATTAAATACAAACACGATATATAAACGATAAATAGGAGATAACCACTAGAACTAACATAAATGAAGGTCACAATCTTTGAAGAAGTCCAAAAATAATAACAGAGTATCAAAGACAAAACACAAAAGTGCTTCTTAAATATAAAGAGAATTTTGATACAAGGTTTAATCGATAATTAAACTAATTTAAAAATCATTTTTTTGCATGTTTTGCATGTTCAGAACATAATTGTTTGTATTCTTGAAAGTGAAGTTTATTCAAAAGAATAACTCCCCTAAAAAAGAAAGTGAAGTTTATAAATTACTTTAATAGTTTCATTTTAACTTTTTAAACTTAATAAAAGCAGAATTCTTTAATAAACTCGTCTTTAACACAATTTAAGGGACTTTTAAAAATAGTCATTCTTTTGGGAGCAGCATTGTCAATTTTTTAAATTCACTAATCTGACATTCCTTCCTTCCTTCCTTCCTCCCCCCATACACATGGTTGAGTAGATTTTATTTAGAGGTTTTCAGCTGGACTGGCTTATTTGCAAATGGATCAGTTTTTACACATAAACATTATCATATGTATCTAAGCTTATGTTCCATATGTATTACAGATGTGTATGTATATATGTATATACAGGAATATTTGCATGTATATGCCTCTTCTGTTACTAGAAATGCACAATTTAAAAGATAAGGAGAGAGACCACTAATCAGAATTAGCATTTTATAGTTATGGGTAAGCTATTTTCCATCGGTATCTATTTTATGTGGACCTATATGTGTATGTGTCTAAAGTATGATGAATATATCTTTCTTGCATCCAAGCACATCCATATCATATCCCATTATCATTCTAGTGTGATGAAAACTAACCTCAGGATTAAGTCGAACTCAAATGCGATAATGTATGTAAGATACTATGCTGAAAGTCCTATATAAATATGAGTTACTGTTATTGTTGTTATTATTAGTGAACTGCTAAGACTGATCTAAATTGTTTTGTTACACTGGGACTTCCTTTTAACAAATATTGTTGGAAGTTGGTTTAGTCATCCCACAGTAATGCAAATTAAGATTAAACATTCTGCATAGGAATTGAAGCCTTTATCAGTAATTTCTTGAGTGGCCCAGACTATGGCTTATACTTTCAAGAGATAGATAATATTATCCCAATTGGTGGCTTGTTGAGAGAGTAGCAACATTCTTAAATGCTTATAACATGACTTACAATAAGCAGATCTAGGTTTCAAGTAGCTCTTTTACTTAGCATTTATTATGCTGAATTATCTGTAGTAGAAAATTTTAATGCTGCAAAATTAATTAGGCATAATTAATGTAGACTTGGAAGTACCAAGCAAATGGGGCTTGGGACTATTCTCCTTCTAGTGAATGTTTAAAAGCAAGTTTTGACCAGAGTAACATATTGAATCAGGTGACTAGAACAATAAATGTATTCTTTAGAAGTGCTAGTGGGAGACAGCATAAAATGGTGGATAGAGGATTAGACTTGGAGTCAAGTCAAGTTAAATTAAATAAAAATTTATTAAACCCCTTTTCTATGCCAGGTACTGTGCTAAGTGGTAGGGGTACAAAGAAAGAAAAAAAAAACAACAACAACAGACAAATAAACAACAAAAAATAGCCTATGACCTGTTCTCCAGGAGCTTACAATCTAATGACCTGGAGTCAAGAAGACCTGAGTTTAAAATCTGCCTCTAGTACTTATTCTCTGTGTGTCCATGGGCATGTCATCTCAATTTCTTCATTAGATGTTAATACCTGGAATAGATACCTCACAAGTTCAGTGACAGCACGAGTGTCAACCACTGTGCAGACCTCAATGCACTCTATAAATGTCAGGAATCATGATGCTGCTGTTTATGTCAGAAACACTAGAAGATCTATTGGTTTTCCCCTCTGTGTGGGGACATAAGATAAATACATTGGACTGACTAGCAAGGAGCTAAATGTGCGAGAAGGGCCAGTCTAAATGCTACTGATGATCTAACGATGGTGAAGAGGAAAATAATAATGTTGCCCAGGGCCTATATCATTTATAAAATCTCATTAAAGGACTCTGCATACTTAGTCTATATGATATAAATAATTCCATTATATTGCATATGCTTACGTTCCATTTCATAAACACTAGATAACACATATGGGCCAAGAATTGTATAAGATATAGGGATACAAATATATACAATGGCTATTCCTTTTCAAAGAACTTGCAATTTCTCTGGATGGTAAGACAGACATATCAAAGTATAATTCAGAGGACAGTGTGAAAAGCATTAAGAATAGATTCAAGCAAAATGCTCTAGGAAAATTTGAAAAGGGAGAGATCATTTTCCTTTGGGTGTGGGGATGAAAGGATAAGGGATTAAGATGAGAATTGATGGAGGAACTAGCATTTTAGCTGAGCATTGAAGGAAAAGGATTTCAATAAGTGGAGATGAGAAAATGGTACCCTCAGAACTCTGAGGGCTGACCTGTAGGAATAAACAGAAATGTAAGATTGCAAGTTGACGTAGGGGAAAAGAAGAGGTGAAAGGGGAGGATATAAAACAAGACTGGTAAGGTAGTTAGGCAGCAGATTGTGGATTGAACCTAAATTACAATCATTAAGACCTGTATTCCAATTATAATATAAATGCTGTCTGTTGATATGACTACACACAAATACAGAATGATATGCAACTTTTTAGAAAACCAAGTATGTAGATCAAAATTGTCAAACCCAAAGCCAGCAGGCAGCAAGCTGTGCTAAAACAGTGGGACCTGAACCAAATTAAAATGTGATTGGGAAATGCTTAACAAATAAGAATGCAATACAACATAGATGCTATTAATTTGCGGCTTTCTAAATCAATAAATGTCCCACAAGTATCTATTTCTGTTTGAATTTGACACTAGTGTTATGGATGATAAAGATACTAAACCAGTAGAACAGGGAAATTTTATAAATCCATTTTACCTGGATTTTAATAAAGCATTTGACTGAGTCTTCATAAAATATAGGATAAATATTACAATACCTAGGTGGATTTTATTGGAATCAAGAGACAGACTCCAAGTTTAGTCATCCAAGTTTAGTCATTAATAGTTGATTAATGGCTTGATATCAACTTGAAAAAAGATGGAAAGATATGGATTAAACAGTAATACAATTAGATGATTAAGAACTGGTCCAATGACTGGACCCAAAGACTGGTTGTGATCATCATCATCATCATCATCATCCATGCACACATAGATACATGCATGAATGAGATATTATTTATTCAGGCTACAAAAATTATGTTTGCTTCTTTTTTATACCAAAATACACTCTATATTTTGTTGTAACTAAATAAAGGTCACAGTGATTATGTTTGGTGTGTGTGTAGGAATTTTGGGTCCCTTTGCAGTAGCCCTGCAATCTCTTGGGGTCCCCAGCATGCAGGTTGAAGAGTATGTGTAAAAGTACTCTGCCTGGGGGATAGAACAATGTGCCATGTCTACACACATGTACACACGTGTATACAAAGTACTTATTGTAATGTATACTAAGTTAGCATCAGATGAAATACATATGTATAATATGCTTATTAATATCTTTCACTGGTATGTCATAAGTATCGTTTTGTGTATTTATATGGGGTCACACAAGTAGCTTTGTAGATATGAAAAGGAAGGGAGAAAAAAAGATTCATCATTTGATCAGAGAGAGAGTGAGAGAGAGAGAGGGGAATAGTGGTGATTAAGTCGGCATTGTTCTAGACACATCTTGCTGCCTGCTATTGTTTTCCAGCATTTGAAGATGAAACATATTCATTTAGTTTTCAGAATGAATGGCTTTAATAAGGACAGTGAGAAGAGGTGGGGTAGCCCTGATGATTTGAGAGACCCATCAGGGCTCCCCCTAAGGCCATTCTCTCTGTGACATAGGCCACATGACCATCCCACATGCAATCAGGACAAGACTTGAGCGTCCAGGGTGCATCCTTAGACTTTAGAAAGAGCTGTTTGGAGCCTCTGTGAAGATGTATATCAGCAGTAATTGGATTGTGGCCTAGGTCCTGGGTATAAGCATCCAGCTCTTAGGACAATGATAATAATAACTCAGTTAGGAGCAGCTTTCAGGTAGACAAAGTTTTTCCCCTCTTACTGACCTGTGTGAAAGGAATCACTTTAGTGCTTTTTTTTTTTCCTTTTGCAGAGATAAGGAAGCTGAGGCTGAGATAAGTGGTGAGAATTGCTCCTAGTTACATAAGCAGTCATTGCTAGAGTTAAGTTTCTTCTGCAAGGGAAACAAAAGTGAAAAATTAGCTAAAGAAAAAAGGTGACCAATAGGATTTAACAACCACAAGCAACATCAATCCAGTGACCCCAGTTCTGGATCTTCCCCACAGGCTCTGGAATCAGAAAGGACCATTGGTAGATGTAAGGGATCCCCTTTCCTCAAGAGAAAATGACTTCAGAATATCCTGAAGGACAGGAACTTCATGCTGGAGGGATGTCGCCCTGGGTGCTCTCCACAAAGCCCTCCATTAAGAGGAGGGCTTAGTGTGTGCCCCCTCCCCCCTCCCTTGCTTTCCCACTGCTGTCCCTCCCTCCTCCCCTGGCCCTGACTGCTTCATTACAATCTGCCTTCAGGCCCGAATTGCCCTGCTTAAGCCTCAAATCATTATAATTACCATTATTAGAAATAGCTGCAGGGGAGGCATTGGTACACCAAGCAAAATGTGTGAGTGTGTCCGCCTGCCCTGGAATCAGTGATTCTGAGCTCAGGGGACCACAAGACATGAGGGATCCACCAAAGCCAGCTAATGTGATGGCTGTCAGCTCCACTCACCCCACCTGTCAGGAGGGGGATGCAGTGGGGTTCATTTTTTTAATTGACACCTTCCTCTCTCATTCCACGCTCTCTCATCTCAGCCTAATACCTCCTTTCATCTCCCTTCTTTTCTCTGAGAGAAATCCAGTTCTCTGCTCTCAGAATAAAGAAAAGGGAAACAGGAAGAAAAGAGAGGCCCATTGGGAGCAATGACATATGCATTATACTCTAGGAAATACGACCCTGGTAACAATGGCACAAGCGAGGAAAGAATGAAAGAAGTGGAGCAAAAAAAAAAAAAAAAACTCAGATAGACTGGGGAGTGAAACGGAGAAGGTGGGGTAGTGAGAAGCCATTGAAGATGGAGAGACAGACAAGTAGAGTCAAGGGAAGCTTACAGAAATAGAAATAAAACCAAAAACTGGGACATAGGTTAGAAGAAAAAGAATGAAAAACTTACTGCACTAGGTAGATTTACTGGTATAATTGCATGAGGTGCTTGAATCAAACCCAGAACTTCAATGGGAAGGACCTGAGGAGATCAGCAAGAATTGTCCAAGTTCAGATTTTCATCCCATGAAGATCTTTGCCCAGATGCCCAAGGTAATGTCAGAAAAGGCATGAGGTTAGAATTTATATTCCATGGGGAATGGGTGCTCTGAATTATAAACAGGAATGCACTTAAATGATAATTTGGAGAGAACAGTAATAATGGGTAGCACTTCAAGTTAGAGATGACACATGAGCTAAGCCATGAAGGAATTCAGGTATTCTAAAAGGAAGGTGAAATGGGGATCAAAGGCCTGATCAAATATTATCCCAAGGAATGGTCATCTGGACTTCACTCGAAGACTTCCAGTGAAGAAGTCACTCCCTACAAAGGCTGTCTATTTTATTTTAGCAGAGCTTTAATCATCATCAATATTTTCTTATATCAAACTTAAATTAGTCTCTCTGTGCATTTTCTTTTAGCCATTTCTACTAGTTTCAGCCTCTGGGGCCCAGCAGGACGATGTTAATCCCTCATCTACAGTGAGCTTTTCATATCACTTTAAGACAGTTATCACATCTTCCTCTGTGCTGCTGCTTACTCATCCCTCTCACCATCCCAAGTCTTCTCAAAATTAAAACTCCTTGGTGGGCACGATGTGTATGCTTAGTGTCTAGTGGATAGTTTGTATTTCATTTATATATCATTTTCCTTTCTGTTATTTATAACTAGCTCATTATTTGGTGTGGTTTGATCCTAAAAATAATTTAATAAAGTTGGTAGAAAGGATCAAATCTTCTGCGTGTGTGTGTGTGTGTGTGTGTGTGTGTGTGTATGTGTGTGTGTGTGTGTGCCCTCATTCTTTCATGAGAACAAAATAATGAGACCACAGGACATACCTTTCTTGGGAAATAGAGTGGGTAGATATACGTATCTATAATGTCATCATTTTAAACAGATCAAAAGTTCATTGAATTTAGACTCAGAAGATAATTTTGTACAGCTCTTTTATTTATTTGGTTTTCTATTTGATTTTTATGACAAAGTTGTGATGTGAATCAGAGTATTTTTTCTCCTTGCATTAGAAAAGAGGAAATTCTGAGGGATCCAGATCAATTGTTCTTAAATTCATATGGTTGTTAGAAACAGTAAGTTTACCAATGAAGGTTTAAATGGAATGAATAAAATAGTCTTCAAAAGTCTCACTTTATGAAACTCCCTAATATACTATATAGTTTAAGAGAAATATCTGAAATATGAAGTAGCGTTTTCTATATTCAGTATATACATGTGGATTCAATACCTTCTTTTTCTCTCTTCTCTCTCTCTCTCTCTCTTTCTCTCTCTCTCTCTCTCTCTCTCTCTCTCTCTCTCTTTCTCTCTCTCTCTCTTACACACACATACACACTCACACACAAAACACGAAACGGACTCATCCTGTCTGCTGATATATCTTTAATGGACTACACATCCAGCTCCCAACCTTTGAGTAAATAATCATTCAATAAAGCTCAAGAAATGTTTGGTTGTAGGTTTTAGTTTTCCACCTCAGCTGTTGATGTGTTACCTAGAAAGCTGTATTCTACCCAGTGCGTGGTTCTCTCTCACAGCTTGTGGTAAGCGAAATTATTCTGAGATTCAGTGAATACCTGCTATTGAGCGGCTTCCCTAACCACCCAAACTGGTCTTTTGTTAGTGGTTATTGAGAGAATTGTCACAGCCATTGACCTGCTCAATTTTGCCTCAAAAGAAATGAGCTTTTTTCTTCCCCTCTCATTTCTAAAAGCAGATCTGGTAATTTGCTCAAATGGCTGTCTTTAAAAGTTTAGATGATTATACTTTTTTCCCCTCTTCTTGCTTTTTTTCTTCCTTTTCATTTAAGCAACACGTGGCGGCTCCTTTTCTCGTGTTGAGTACAGCGTTCGGATACGGTTTCTGTGTGTGTGTGTGTGTATGTGTGTGTGTGTGTGTGTGTGTGTGTGTGTGTGTGTTTCTTTAGATGATGCTATTCATTTCTGTACCTTACCAGTGAAGCAGTAGAACATTACTGAACTGTGCACTGAAAAGAACAAAATTACTATGGAAGCTCTAGTCCAGGGTTTCCTGCTCTGACACTCACATGTCTGTACATTCTCTCTGAAATGCAAGATTCCTGTCAGATTCACAAAATTCATGAAATAGACATGTAGATTGTGTGAAAAAGAGTGAAACTTAAGGAACATTTTCTATTACATGTGTCTTACATGGTTATGTGTGTAGTTATATGAAAGTATTCCATATGTTCTTCATAGAGGAACATATGGAATCACTATGACATTTACCTGGAGGGCTAAGCCGGGACTTGTGAGACCTTTGTCCCCTAAGTATACCCTAAAATTTTTCATCTCCTGTACTTTTGTTTATGCTGTTCCCAATTTGTAGTTTGTGAAAAAGATCTGAAGTTTATAGTAGACTGCAAGCTCAATTTAACTCAAAATCAGCAGCTAAAAAAGTCAATGTGATCTTAGTTTGCAATGGGAAAAATAGCTTCCAGGAATAAAATGGAAAAAAAAATTGCTGATCTTCTCAAATCCTACTAATGTAACCCCCATAAAATACCTCCCATTGAAGCTCTGACCTTCACTCAAATAAGCCATATTATCAAGTATGTTAATGAATCCAGTGCAGTAATTTTTTTATCACTCTGTCCCTTCTAATCTGTTCTTGATATGATAGTAGATTCATTGCCCTAGTTAGACAACATCTGAATGTTGTTTTCAGTTCTGAAAACCTCAGTTTTAGGAGTATTTTGTTTAATGTGAAGGATATTCAGAAGCGGACCATATAGAAGAAGAGATTAAAAGAGAGAACTAGGAGCAAAGGGCAGAGATTGCAAGGAGCCAAATTTAGACTTGATTATCAGAGAGAGGAAAAGGTAAAAACCAAAAGCAACAACAATATCCCACCCATTGGAACTCTCCCTAGATAAAAATGGGTTGTCTTAGAACACGGTGAATTGGTGTGAATGAAGAACTTATTAGCCTGGTGGCCAACCTTGTGAAGAGCTTCTCTGAACTTGGCCTTGGTAAGTCCATATAATATATGGTTTTATTACCAGGCCTCTCTCTGAAGTCTTAATATAGGGATTCTTTTTATGTATCCCTTTGACACTGTGGTAAAAGCTATGGACTTCCTCAAAATATTATTTTTAAATGCATGAATCAAATGATTGATTATATTGAAATTATTATTAAAAGATAGTTATCAAAATGTTATATTATAAAATAGTTATCAAAGTATTTTTAAAAAATTTAAAGATCTCAGGTTAAGGCTCTTTGATTTATGGCCTGGCAGGGCTGTCAGAACTTGGATCCTACTGGCATAGCCTTTGAGAATACTGGGTCACCTCACCTACTGATAGGAGATTGGAGTAGGATGTAAATGGACTTTTGTCCAAATGAATAAAGGAAAAAAATGATTCTGAGCCAGGGACTTCTTTGCTTTTATATTCTAAATATAAAATTGATGCAGCCAACTTGCTGCAAAGATTGAATGTAGGTCCTTGTTGGTTTCTTTGGAAGGATATTGACTGACAAGCTCTCTCTAATCCAGTTTTATTTTGAAAATCTGTCAACTTTGTAGTAATTTACATTATTCTTTTGTCCACCACTTTGTTTATGTTCTTAGGATTAAAAAGACAAATTTATATGGGGTTGATGTCCTAGAAGGTAACACAGTAATTTTTTTTGTGTGTGTGTGTATGTGTGTGTGTGTGTGTGTGTGTATTTGATTTATGAACTACTGATGCCACAGTGAAGTACTTGGGAGAGAATCACCTACATTAACAGCGAAAAAATGTCACCATCAATTCCAAGAGGGGCTTGTAAACCTGGGGCTAACAGCCAATGGTTTATTCTTTTAAAGTAGAAATTTCTTTAACCTTCCTTTGAAAAACAATACAAATTTGTGAGCACAAATGTGGCTGAATGGCATCTTTCATTCAGGCTTTAAAAGTGTAACTTCATTCATTCAAAAGATCTATATTAAGCCTCCATTCTGTTCAAAGAACTGTATTAGGTAAAATGAGAGACATGGAGAAGTGTCAGTTTGTCTGACCACATGGGCTTTCCAATTGAATTTTCTCATAGGATTCTCCATACATATTGAGATAGGAAATCTATGAATACTGTATCTGTGGTAAGAGAGAAAAGTTCTCAATGAAAAATCAATCCATAATATGTCAAAAAGAAAGACTTATAACCTGAAGATAGCAAGAGTAAGGGTGGTAGCATTGGCTCAGAGCATTTCATTCCAGAATTACAAATTGCAAACAAGTGGATAAGCTGGAGCTATGTATTATTTTTCTTTTAATAATATTTTTTTAATTTGAGTTCCAAATTTTATCCTTCCCTCCCACCCCTCCTTTATCCCCTGAGAAGACAAGTAAAATGACATCAGTTGTACATGTAAAATCATGCAAAACTATTTCTATGTAAGTTCCATCGCCAAAAGCAAAAAATAAAAAAAAAAAAATAAAGCAAGAAAAATATACTTCAATTTTGCATTCAGAGCTCATTAGTTCTCTCTGTAAAGGAACATAGCACTTTTTTCTTTTCTTTCTTTCTTTCCTTTTTAAACTGTGAGTACTCTGGAATTGTCTCAGATCATGATATTGGTCAAAGTAACCAAGTATTTCATAGTTGATCATCATTATAACATTGTTGTTACTGTGTACAACAGTCTCCTGGTTCTTCTTACTCCACTTTGCATCAGTTCATATTTCTCTTTTTCTGTCTTATTTCCCCTTAAATAACCTCCTAGTCATTTTCCACAGCATGATAATATTTTATCTCAAACCTGTGTCACAACTTGTTCAGCCATTCTTCAATTGATAAGCATCCTTTCATTTTCCAATTCTTTGCAACCACAAAAAGAACTGATATAAATATTTTACGTATACATCCTTTGTCTTTGATCTCTTTGGAAAACAGATGTAGTAGTGACATATCTGTAGATCAGTTTTTATTTTGCTTTATCTGAGATAATAATCGCTATCCCTGCCTTTTTTACTCCAAAGGAAGCACAATAGATTTTGTTCCAGCCTTTTATATTAACTCTGTATGTGTCTTGCTGTTTCAAGCACGTCGCTTGTAATGAATACTGTTAGATTCTGGTTTCTTCTGTGGGCTTCTGTTTTGTGGGTAAGCTCATCCCATTCACATTCATAGTTATGATGATTTCTAATTGTATATTTCCTTATCCCCCCCTTTCCCTCTCTCCTCATTCTGTCCATCTGTCTCTTTATCCTTTCCCTCCTTAAAAATCTGTTTTGCTTCTAGCTACTTCCTTTAATCTGCCTTTCCATTTATCATTTCCCTCCTTCACTATGTCTTTATCTCCTTTCCCTTCTATTTCCCTATCAGTTTATATTTCTATACCCAATTGAATAGTATATATATATATATATATATATATATATATATATAGTATATGGTATATATATATATAGTATATGGTATATATATATGTGTGTGTATGTAAATATGCACATATGTATACATGCATCCATTTTTTCTTCTTTTTGATTCAGTTCTGATGAGTAACTTCTTCTCACCCCCATTTTCTCCTCCATTATGAAAGTTCTTTTTTGCATATATCTTTTAGAACTGTGTGCTCTAATTTCAATCTTGCTCCTTAGTAACTTTATAACTTGGATCAATTTAAAAATATATAAAATATAATTTGCTCTAAGTTTCAACCTTTTGAAAATGGAGACTATAATACCTACTTCTTACCTGAATTAGAGCATGAAGAAACTTATGTATTAGAATGGGGAACCATGCTTTTGTATCTTCATTTTGAAAGTACCAGTTCTGGTCTTCCTGTCTCTTAAAAATGCTGAAGTCATGGCTCTGAAAGTGACTATAAAAAATTGACAGTGATAAATATGAAAGTTTAATGAATAGCTTTATAACAGAACTGGAATGGCTTGAGCTTGCATCTTAGTCACTAGAAAAAGAAATGGGGCACCTGAGTGAGGTTCAAATAAGAAGGTACAGTATGATTTTTTAGAATTATCCCCTGCAAACTGGTGATATGTACCTGTGAAAAGAGACCCAGTATCCAATATAAATGATAGGCTAAAGCCCCCAAACCACTTAACAACATTTGAATATATTTTTGCCTAACATTTCTCTCATCTAAAGAAGTGATCGATAATAATATAATACTATCTTCTTGATAATAACAGTATCTACTGCTATGATAAAAAAATGGATAAGCATGTTATTGATCTGTTTTGCTCATTTCTGTTCATCCCCTCAAAGCCTCAGTGAACTCTGTCTTGCTGAACAGTTACTTCTTTTTAAAAGAAAATCTTCTGAGTTCATGAAAGTCTAGCATTCTTCATTGTGATAGTTTTTTTTTTTTCTTTCTTCCTTAAAGGAATATTTCTATCTACTATGCAGTTGGAAGTGGCTGATGTCCAGTGCCATTTAAAAGCCTTCTGCAATTTTCTCATTTTCATTCTGTTCAACTCAATAAACCTTAATTAAGCACCTTCTATATTTAAAATACTTGCTAGTAGGCACTAGGAATATAAGAAGGATAATGAAATAATTTCTGTCCTCAGGAAGCTTATTTTTTTGTTTAGGGATATAGCATGTAGCCAAAAATTTTACTCTAAAGAAAATTAAGTAGGCAGAGAGTATTCTTACTTGGGAGTGGAAACGGAAAAAGCCTTATGGGAAAAATGGAAGTTAAAATGTAAAATAAGAAAAAAAGGCAAGAAGAGAGTGAAAGATCTTAGAAAAAATATTGAAATTTCTTTTTTTTTTTGTAAATAGTATTTTTCCCAATTACATGTAAAAATAGTTTTTCAAATTAATTATTTATAAGATTTTGAGTTTCAAATCCCTTACATCCTTCTTTCCCAAGACAGCAGGCAATCTGATATAGTTACACATGTACAATCATGTAAACATGTTTTCACATTAGTCATATTGTGAGAGAAACAGAACAAAAGGGAAAAGCCACAAATAGTGAAAATAGTATCTTCAATCTGCATTCCAACTCCATAATTCTTTCTCTGGGTGTGGATAGAATTTTTGGAATTGTCTTTTGGAATTGTAATCATTGTATTGCTGAGAAGACCTAAGTTTATCATAACCGATCATTGTGCAATGTTGTTCTGATTCTGCTGACTTCATTCAGGGTCAGTTCATGTAAGTCTTTCCAGGTTTTTTTTTTTTTTCTGAAATCTGCCTGCTCATCATTCCTTATAGAACAATAGTGTTTCATTGCATTCATATACCACACTTGTTCAGCCATTCCCCAATTGATGAGCACTCCCTCAATTTCCAGTTCTAGGCTACTATTAAAAGAACTGCATTAACAATGAAGTAAGGGAAAACTGTAAAATCAAAAAAGGTAAATTTTTCAGTGAAATGTGGATAGTCTACAGATAGCTATAGAGGGTTCAGCTTCATTCTTGGTTTTGTTTTACGATCATGAGGATAAGCTCTATTATATCCTTTACCTCATCCCTTTAAGCCATAGAAAACTCTATAGCTCCTGCCACAGGATAATATTCTCTATTTCCTTGACCTTTACCTACTTGATTTGGAATTATATCTTAATCTCTTTCTAATATGATCTTGGTGGTAAGATTGTCTCTCTTAATTGACCTGGAAATCAGAAATCCAATCTTCTGAGAGCAACACTTGGCTGTTTTTGTAGCCAGTAAGCCTATCCTCTAGGCTTTTATTTCTGGGGGGAAAAAGGCAAATGAGAGTGCTGCTTCAGCAAAGATTTACAAAAAGGAATAAGATAATATTAAGCAGTTATTTTAGTTCTAAAAACGAATCACTAAATAAGCCCAATTACTTGTCAACATGGTAACCTTTGTAAAATGATCTAGGCTCTTTGGATTGTGGGTAAACAAATTTAAAGCATTTTATACTGGCAGTAGTACTAATAATACTGAAACCCAATTCATCAAGGTTCTGTGATTTTGTTAATGTGAGGAAGCTTAAGTCTTGGGATCTCCCTCTACAAATCATGATCCCAACCTGCTCTGGCTTAGAAAATAAGCATAACACTGAAATGCCCAGGGTCCCTCCACTACTAAATTTATGTCCAGATTTGACACAAGGTACTCTTGATCCCAAGTCCAATACTTAACATCCACTAACTTGTGATGTGATTATTAGTAATAAATCTAATGCAAAAGCTGGCATTAGAGCCAAAGTTTCCAAGCATTTCCTTCCAAGGAGAACTTGCTTCATGCCATAAAATCTATTTAATAAGAAGATTGATGCTTTTAGTATGTGATAAAAGGTGATGAGAAAACTTGGGCCTTTGAAAAAATGCAGAGGAATTCTACGCAGATTTGTGTGTTAAGGCACACTCATGTGATTTAATGTAGCAGATTTCCATAGGTGTATCCATTCCTTTTCTCTTTACCATCTTTACTTTCAGATGCTACCTGAGTTTCATTACTTAATCAAATTGTTATAAAGGATCCTCCCCATTAGAATTTCTCATGCATCATAAATATCAAGGCCAACAACCATAGGTAGGCAGTTCATGGCTCTTGATATTACCCAGCCAATTCCCAGGAGCATTTTATGATAACAGAACATGACAGGTAAGCAAAGCGGACTTCATGAATACCTAAAACCAAAATAATAACTTGCAGCTCCCTTATGGTCAAAGGAAAAATCAACACTCGCAAGGTATTTTTATGGAGATCTGAAAAGTGTTTTTTATTAGGAAAGAGTTAAATGATGGGGAAATTACATCCATTTTAAAAAATATTTTTTTCTGTATTTGGCATCTTGCTAGCTCATAGTTACATTCTGTCTGTAGGCTCATAGAAGCCTGTGTAATTAGCACAAAGTAAAATACATTACTTCTGAGTCTCATAGCATGGGATTAGTAGGCAAGAGTGGCTGGCAAACTTCAAAGACTTTATTATTTCAGAAAGATTTATTATGGGTGGAGGGAGATTTCCTTTTCCTCTTTTTGTTAAAAAGATGATCAACTCTTTTCCTCTTCTTCGGATTTTTCATTTCTAGATCCCAGTTGTGTGTTGATTTAAATAGATGATCATGGTTTGGTTAGTAAATTCATGCTGTACAGAGTTTTATGTTGATAACAATTTGCTTATATGTCTGTGGCCCAGATGTGATGTGTATATGTAAACATGTGTAATGTATTTTTATATGTGATTAAAAAAAATTTGGCCTATGGTTTCATTGGTGTAGGGAAGCTCCAGAGGAATTTCTTTTCTTCTGGAGATAAGAAGTTGAATGGTTTATCCAGGGTCGTGCTGGCTGCATTGATCAGAAGCTGGAATCCAATCCAGCTCTTCCCAATGTGAGTTCTCCACTTCATCAAGAGGGAATATATTGTGAACATATATAGTCAGGTCAGTTGGGATGACTACTATTTTTAGAAGGAGAAAATTTAATTAGATTCAATACTAAGTGATAATGGTAACCATCCCAGTTCCATTCTTTGACTTTAGAAGTTTTCAGAAGATGTTCATACTATTTGCTTGGAAATAAACTGAAATCACTTACATGGTACTCAGTTTCTAGTGTCGAAATCATGGTATAAATATATCCTTTTCTATGAATTTATTGATGGCAAGAGTTTGTTGCCCATTTGACCTCACCAAAATCTTGTGAATGGGGGTTTGGGCGAGAGGACTAAGGGTGGCAAATAAAAGTAGAAAGAATACTAACTCCAATTACTTGTCTTAATCTGCTTAGGTTAAGAGTTATCAAGATCATCTTGAGACAGGATGGGTTAAGGCACAGGACAATCAATACGAATCCAGCCTAACCAAAGATCTGGGAGAGAGTAGTTAGGTGACATTGTCTGTTCTTTAATATGTTCAAGATTCCTTTTGATGAATTCCATTCAAATTGAGCATATGTAGAGTGTTTGGTAAACCACAAGAAGGAGGTGTCAGTGTTTGGTTACAGTTAGCCTGGGGATCAAAAGCAAATGGAGAAAGGAAGGGACAAGAAAGAATACGTTTAACTGCCTCATTGCCTAGAAAATCAGGGTAAGGATGAAAATATGGGTCAGGGTGAGGTGGAAAACTTTATAGTTTTTAAAAAACATAATTAAAAATATATATTATTTTCTATGTTATTCTTTGTGAGAGCCTTGGAGTGTGTGTGTGTGTGTGTGTGTGTGTGTGTGTTCATATTTGTGTACCTGGGTATTGCTTCATAGTTCACTCACTGGTAACTGATGTACTCTTTCTTGTTAACAATGTGTATGTTTCTCTGTTTGCATATGTAAAATATCTGAGAATATAGTATTTAGATCCTATTAGTGAGAGTAAAAATGCACAGATAAACTATATCATTTATGGTTATGATATGGCTACTGTCAAAATAACATGTTATTTTGACAGTTGCTTTATCTTCTCTCTGACTGAGTCAACAATAAGAAACTAGTTTCTTAGCAACTAAAATTCATTCTCAAACAAGAACATTTAAAGAGAAAAGGACCAACAAAGGAATAAAAAAAATCTACAGTCAATTTGGAGGCAAGGTATATTCACTGGGATTCATGGCTTTATCTTTAATATCATGTGTTTCTCCTCCCTTAAGTTATCCTATGGACCCATATTGAGCCTCCTAGACCTAGGAAGCTTTTTTTTCCAAGATGGGACAGGCAGGAATAGAGTGGTAGATAGCTTGGGAGATGATTGCAAAAGGCCTTTCTTCATTTCATATCAGATTTCCAAAGCAGATAGCTTTTTGGGGCATGGTGGAAGAAAAGAAAAAAAGCTGAGCTCAAGAACAGAGAAATCTGCATTCAGTCTTAACATCTTTGCTATGGACTCATTCTAAGACTTGGACTATATTCATAAACAGGTCAACTGCTTCGTTTGTAAAGGAATAAGTTTCATCCATCTCTCAGAGATATTGTGAAAAATAAGGTGATTATGTATGCAAGATGCTTTGACAGTCTCTGAAGAGTCACATTTTTTCATTTTGTGAATTAATTCCAGGATTTGAGATAGATAACCAGGACAGCCCCCTGTCTTTTAAACATATCTTGAACTATATAATAGGATTATCAGAATCAATCCTACAAACTTTTCTTTTTTATCTGACTTATTTTCTGTTACAATATCTCCTTCCTTCTCCTCCTTTCTTCTTCTTCTTCTTCTTCTTCTTCTTCTTCTTTTTCTTCTTCTTCTTCTTCTTCTTCATCATCATCATCATCTTATTCTTCTCCTTCTCTCTCTCTCTCTCTCTCTCTCTCTCTCTCTCTCTCTCTGTTTCTCTCTCTCTCTCTCTCTCTCTCTGTCTCTGTTTCTCTCTCTCTCTCTCTCTCTCTCTTTCTCTCTCTCTCTCTCTCTCTCTGTCTCTGTTTCTCTCTCTCTCTCTCTCTCTCTCTCTCTCTCTCTCTCTCTCTCTCTCTCTTTCCTTATCTGTAAAACTAGATGACCCTTAGAGGATCCTTCTATATTTATGATCCAGTGATCTCCAAACCAGTAAAAATCAAGCATGAGGAAAAGGAACCTTTCTTCCCAGCTACTCTTTCTCCGTAGCCATGTCAAATACATCAAGAAGAAAGCCTCTAGTGAGTAGGTGCTACCCTCTCCAGTCCCGGTGAGCTGGTCTGCTAGTAAGCAATAATGGGAGAAAGAATGCATAAAGGAGAAAGCAAGAGGTGGAGAAAGGAGAGGGGGAATTGTTAATTAAGCACTATTAAATATTAATTGACATATAAATTCAAAACCTCACCCACTCCTGACAGTTATATAATCTAATTAAGTGGTAGGCCCTGTTGCCCCACAGTGGCATTGGGCACACTAAGGGAATAAAGTTATCATGTGCTCATAAACACCATGAGGACTTTATTAACCCAAGGCATTTGCTAATAAAGTAGATGGGGAAAATCGGCAATAATAATAATTTTAGTGCATGTGAAAGAATTGAAGTGGCAGTTTAGATCAGGATAGGAGTCCAGCTAATCAGCTGATATGACCAGGAGGTAACTCCCATACTCTGGCCTTCCTGGGTGGATGGACAGATGAGGTGGGGATGCTTGGTAATTTTGGGTTCTGATCAGAAACTGAAACATCTTGGGGTGTCTCTGCCAACTTACCATCACTCTGTCAAGTTATTAAGACCTAGGCTGACAATTTTCCCTTCTGTGGGGCAAAAGAAGGCATAAACTTCTCTTAAAATTAATAGAGTGTAAGGGAATTATTAAGAGGCTTATGACTTGAAAGGATTCTGGACCTCAGTGTGGTTTCTTAGTAGTGAAATCAGGACATAAAGCTGGGTCAATCTTTGTCGACCTTTTGAGAAGTCCCATAGTTAAAAGAGGACTGTATACTCCTTTGTGAACATAGCAAGAAAAAAAATCATCTGATTTTCTTCTCTGTCATTCTTCAGAGATCTGGAGAAAAGAGGCAGAGGAAGGGAAGTGTCAAAAAAAAAAAGAAGAAGAATCAAAAGGATTGTCTAGTATGTGGGCTGATTTCCTTATACTTTCAATTGGTCAATCAACAAGCATTTATTAAGCACCTACTATGTGCTGGGCATGTACTAAGTAAACTACTGGTAATAGTCTAATAATGAAGAAAACATGAAGAAATCGATGTAAACAATTGGAAGATAATTATCAGAGGGAAGGTACCAGCATTCAAGAGAACTGGGAAAGGCTTTTTGTAAAAGGAGATATTTTGTTGAAACTCCAAGGAATTATGGAGATAGAGAAGAGGAGTAACAGGTTGTAAAAATACCCAGGAGGTGAGGTATCCTGTTTGAAGAGCAAAGAGGTCAGTTTTCCTGGATCACAGAGTATGTGATAGGGAGTAAGGTATAAGAAAAGTAGGAAAGGGTTAAGTTATGAAGAAGTCCGTCAAACAGACTACACAAAGGAAATCAGATATTTTCAAGTTTTCTTTTCTTAATGTGAATACTATTAGGTCTGAGACTGTGACTTTTTTTCTCTTCTTTGATGTCCAGATTTATTTGAAATGTATTTTTCTTTCTTGCTGAGATCATGTGCATTTTCTTCTAGATACCCATTGATATCTTAATGTCAGACTCTTCTATTTCACTGTGTTATAGTCAGTCCTGTCCCTGTTTCCTAGCATGGTATTACTTCATAGGTTTTCAAGCCTGCAGGGGAAGGTTTCAATCTTTAGCAAACGAGTTCAATGGAATTTCCAAATGCAATCTGCAGGAACATTTCTGCTCTTATGAGGTTTGCCAAAACCCATTTGGGTATGACACAACCTTTTGTTGTTTGGGGTTTTTTTTGGTCCCCACCCGCTTCACTGCATTTCTTTTGGATCATAGAAAATGGGAGGCGATCTTCCCTCTTCTTAGCCATCACGGCCCTGTCTGTTTATGCTTGGGGGGGGGGGGGAAGTGTAATGTAACTATGTCATGGATCACTCCGTTACGTCCCGTATGTTAGCAATTTTGCCATGGTCTTTTTTATTTCCTTTTCAATTTGGATTTGAGCAGTTTTCTAAGGAATGTGGATAAATACTCTCAGCATTGGGAGATGGAGGAGCAACATTGTTAAGGGAGAGACATTGGGCTCACCATTAGAAAACCTGAACAGCCTGGAAGATGCCTCCAAGAAGAGAAGGCACTGTGCTCTCAAAATGATAGATACTAGACATTTGGGGGAGAAATTGAGGCTCCCTTTAGCAATTCAGAGGGAAACATAATGGAAAAGAGGAGTTAGTAGATAGGGGAATGGGAGTATGGGGAAATTTTCAGTGGGTACACAGAGGAATTTATTTATTATGTATGGGTATGGAGTGCCTGCTGGACCTGCCTATGTTTTAGACTATCTTTGTGGCACCAAGTTTTACAGTACATCCAAAGCCATACTTTGAGTCAAAAAAAAAAAAAACAGTTTAAACCCTGCCTTACACATTTAATAGCTTTGTGACTGTGGGCAAATCTTTACCCTCTGTGAGTGAGCTCAACCGCTTCCTCGTCTATAAAATGCAGATTATTATTATAATACCACACATAGTTGTTTTGAGGATCCAAGGAAATAACATGTAATACCCTTGAGAAATCTTGAAGCTCTGAATAAATGCTCATGATTAATAATTTTAGCATTAAATATTACTAATAATTACTGTTCTTGTGATCCTATGGCCCATATTGGCTCAAATGAGGGCTCATGAGAGAAATGAGCAGGTTCTAGTCCCTTTAAATTATTTGACACTTTTTTTTTTCCTTCTTCTATTTTTCCCGTACACTTTTGGAGTCTTTCTTCTTGAAGTCAGGACTATATCTTGTGTCTGTGCTGCTGACGTTTTAGAACATGAGAGAGAGCCACGGTAGGAGCCAAGTATCTGCCAGACTGTGTCGGGAGAACTTTTATCATTTCTGTCAGATACATCACAACTCGCTTGTCTTACCATACATCTTCCTAAATGTGACAGAATATTCAGCTGTTATTAATTGAATACTCTCTAATTTAACTGCTTAGCGGGAGAAAGAGTGACTGGTTTGTTTCAACACGTAAAAGTGGCATCAACCTATATGTGGGTTTCCAATGCAGCTATAATTTCAGAGCCTCCAAAAAGCCTTGTATGAAATGAAATACCTACCCTACTTTTCAACAAAGTTGCTAAATTAGATTTTTTTATATTAAAAGAGATAGGAGGGTGTGCATGTTTCTGTGATGTTTGTGGTGGGCAGGGGCATTGAAATTAGGCCCTCGACATGGGCAATCGAAGCCATCCTTTATGTGATAGCTCTGTGCTCATGGAGATATCCAGGGTTCTTGAGTTAGTCCTGTAGAACAACAAATAAGACGTGGAGTGAACCCCATTCTCTGAAAGTTTAAGGACTAAGATATTCATCCTTGATCCTATTTCCTAAAGGCACATATAGTAAAAAACATCAAATTTGTAGTTATCTGAGTTCAAATTCTATTTGAATGAGCCTGGAAATATTTAAATTAATGATTAAATGATTAATTGGTTAAAGTATTAACCTCTTTGGACTTGGTTTCTCCATAGATGAAAAAATGTTTAATGACTAAATGATTAATTGGTTAAAGTATTAACCTCTTTGGACTTGGTTTCTCCATAAGATGAAAATGTTATATTATATGATCCTTCTGGTTCAGCTCTAAGTCTCTAATCTTATGTTGATCCTGATTAAATAAAGTAATTGGGAAAAATCTCAGTAAAGCCTATGTAATGTGTATTATGATTTATGAAATACAAAACCCCTCTGTGTATTATCTAAGAAAGACAGCTTGGTATATAGAACGCCTGTACAATTTGGAGCCAGGAAGGGTTCAAATCTCAAAGAGTTCTAGGACTTAGGAGGTAGATGTAGGTAAAAAAGTTCATCTCATGTTCCTACCTAATATCCTCATCTACAGAATGATTAGGATACTATTTGGGCTCCCATCATCTCTCATATCCTTCCCATTCTCCCTCCCTAAACAGCCACCACCTTGGTTCAGACCATTGTTGTTTCTCACCTGGACTACTCTAACAGTCCCTGCCATCAGTATCTCTCCATTCCTATTTATATTCCTTAAAAACACTATCATGTCACTGCTCTGTTCAAACAGCTCAAGCCAGTCACTTTTGCCTCTGAAATTTAAAGCCCTTACTTCCAAGCCTGCCTTTTCAGGCTTAATATCTATCTTTTCCTTTCACATACTTTCTAGTCTAGCCAAATTGCCTTCTTGTTGTTCCACTTATGGGATATTCTTTGTCCCTTATCTCTGCTTTTGAGAATCCCAAGCTTTCTCCAAAGCTCAGCTCACATTAACCTTCTACAGGAAATATTATTTGATCCCTGTCCTCCTAAGCACTGCTGCTCCCATTACCCAATTATCTTTTCTCATTATATATTTGTATTTACTAATACAGGAATATGTCGACATGTTTCCCTAGATAGAATATCAGCTCCTTGAGAGCAGGGACTGTTCCATTTTGGTTTTGTATGCTATACTCTTAGCATTTAATATTTCCTTAATAAATATTTCTGCTAGGTCAAATTTTTTAAAGAATTTTTAAAAATAAATCTTAAAGTGCTATCACAAGTGCCTTGTTACTAAAGCTCTAAGAATTAAAAAAAAAGTTCTTTCCTTGGCCCTTTGGAAGGAGAACAACAACTAAAAAAAACAGGTTGTATCACCATTGAATGAAAAATAATAAGCAATCTCAGAGAGAGGGAGAAAGAAGGGGGAAAACAGGGAGAAGATTAGTGTGTAAAGCAGCCATTTCATTCAGTCATGTAAATTTCTTGATTCATTTATGTAAATCAAATGCAAATTATTTATTTATTTTTAGGAAGGTATAAAAATGCACTCATTGCCAAAATGCCTCTGGCTGTATGTACAACATATTTTTTTATTTTTTATTTTTTTTACAAAAGGAAAGAAATGCAAAGTGTGAAAATAATGAGGAGCTAGACTTAACTTTAACATAACATCCACTGGCTTTTCAGAAAAGTGAAACCAAAGACCCTGCCCTAAAGGTCAGAAAAGTAAAATCTGGCTCCAGAAAGAAGCAGCAGCAAGTTCAGAAACAGAGAAGACTTTTCCCCCTGACTCACTGGGGAATATTATACTTATAACCTGCCCTGAGCCACCTATCATGGGACTATTAGCTTGAGTGTTCTGGGAAATATTATGACCCCCAGGGTGCCATGTAACTAACTCGCTCGTTCTTGACATGCTGCCAACATGGGCCTCTCTGGACCACAAAGTTGGAGCTCCCCTGGAAGCTTGCCAGTGTTTTAAGAAGGCCCTAGGGGCCCTGGGCAGCCTCCTAGTGCCATACAGCTTTCATAGCAAAACCCAATTCAGATGGGTCTCCTTTGCTTCCATTCTGAGCTTGGCAGAAGAGTTTAGAGATTTTTTTGCAAGAGGTAGTAAATTTGCCCCCAACTTGAGAGTTGCTTCTTGCATTCGGATGCTCTAATGAGCAGGTGCACCTTTTCTTTGTTTTCTGTTGTGATCCAGACTGGGCTCACTATCCCTTGCACCACCAACTGCCCATAGAAATGTTAAGCAACTTATTCAGAATCACATAGGCAGCTAATACCTGGCTGAGTGTTCAGTTTTTATTTACAAAATTTTTCTACATATCCTTCATGTATATTTTCATATATATGTAGGTATACACACATATAGAAACATAAATCCATATTGTCATTGTTAAACTTTCCAGTTTTAATACTGAAAGCCCTTGTTCTTGACCAGTCTCAATAGGAAATAGAAGCACAGAAAGCTTTATCCGAAGTCAGCCAGGTAGGAAGGGAGAAAGTTGGATTTGAATCTAGGTAGCTCATGACCAGCCATGTCTTATGCTAGATGAACTTGGCATTTGAGAACGCTCCCACAGAGATGTTCTTTCAAGGGGTTTCCAAGAAAGAGGAATGCTTTGAAGAGAAATTTCATATTTTAAGTACCAGCCTAACCCAATGTTTGACAGTTCTTGCTTTATGATAAATTGTGGTATATTTGTGTTTACTCATCATGACCACTGTTATTGAAAATCTAACCAATGTGAAAACTATGATTGTGGAAAAGAAATAGTGATAGAGCTTTGCATTTTTATGGTAGCATTCAAAGACTAGATTGGGGAAAGGTCATTGAATCACACTATGTCCTCACTTAAAATTGTTAGGTCGCACGGTTCTATAAACTGTGAAAATTCAGGGTTTGCCACAGAGGCTGATGGGTAAGAAATAAACATAGATTGAGGAACCCAGAGGAGCAGAGAAAAGGAGGCACTGACTTGGGAGTTGGAGTGGACCTGGTAAAATTTGGGAACACAGAAAGCTGTTAGCCAGTTGGCCACATCCTTCAAGCAAGACCTTGGAAAATATTCACTGTAATTGTTATTGAAAGCCATACTAGCTTTAGCTAGTCTAACTTTGCAGACATGGGGTGCTGGGATAGTCACTCAGGATTTTATTTTTTTTTTTTTTGCTTTAAAAAATGTTAATATCTCATTTAATGTCACAAACCTGCAATGTAAATGCTATTATGATCCTGATTTTGCACTTGAGGAAAATGAGAGAGACAGCAATTCAATGACTTGCCTATCATCACAGAGCTAGGATTTGAATTTGGGTCTTCTTTACTCCAGCCCCAGGGCTCCATCCATTGGGCCACAGTTGTCATTTCAGATGAGATTCTGATCTGTTTCTGAGGAGGGCTTAATAACTTTATTGCATTCTCATATTCCAGAATTGTGATTTCATCAACAGGAACACTCTCTTTACTGATATAGATAAGCCATCTTTCTCTAAGATTAGACCCTTAGAAGTTAAATGACCTGGTGAGAATATGTCAGAGACATGATTTGAACCCATTTCTTCTCTCCTTGTACTATGCTAAATTGTTTCTCCTTCATATGCACACGGTGTCCCAAAAATCTTAATGCAGTTTTCAGCTTTAGTAGATAAATATTATTTCATTTGATCTAGCCTATTAAACTTCAGTAGCTTAAACCTGCACTAAAGCTTTCAGGATGCTCTGCAAATGTATGCTTGTGTACAATTAATAGCAATAAAAGCTTCTCACTATTTCTTTTCAAAGTTTACATGGTACTTCTATTTATAGTTGAGGTTTAGGGTAGATTTATTTTAAATTCTAGATTATTTTGTGGGTTCTCCTATGGTTAGTCATAAATATAATTTGTCCAGAGCCATCCCCACACCCTCCATTCCTACCTCCCTTTTCTCATTTCCATATACTTTTTGTTATTTCATTTAATCTGCACAATATGTGCTAATCTTTGGAAGTCATCCCTTTAAATTTCTGTTTGACAATGAACAGCACAGTTGTGAAATTTACTAGGGCCGCCACCTGTTTTTACCAAATATCCTCAATTGTTATGTTTTTTCTTTCTTTCTTTCTCTTTACCATTTCAGCCGGTGGCCTCAGCTTCTTGTTTATTATTACTTAAATATATCATCGCACAGCATCCTGGCTTATGGCTAATAAAACTCCCACTCTGAGTGACTGTAGCCTAGCATATAGGCCAGAGATGCTGAGAGACACATTTGGGATTTGTCCTGATCCTGGGGACTGATTGCTACTCCCCAGAATGTAGGACCTTAAAGAGTAAGGCCATTGCTTAATGGTATGTGCCAGAGCATGGGAGAATGGGAGGAGGGGTCCAGTGTCCCACTGGGAATTCTCCATTCCCCCCTGCCATGGGCACAACCTCAACCTCCCTTTGAATGAGCCAAATATACAACAGTCCTGTTCTTCTGCTATATTGAGTTTGATTCAACAAATACTTAATATTATCAATAAACTTGTTAATTACTTATTACTATCAATAAGTATCTAATACTTAAAATCTATTTGGGATATAAAGACAAAAAAGATCTCAACCCCAAGATGCCCAGGGTTTAAATAGAGGGAGGGTGGCAAAGATGGGACATGTACTCCTATTATAAATTAAAAATACAAATAGAAAGCTATGAGAAAATGGAGAAAGATCAGGTCTGTTTCATCTGGGGGGTCCAGGGAGGGCTTCATGGAGGGGGTGATGATTATACTTGATTTGAAATGTGCAGCAGGGACACATGTTAACAGATGGAAATGGGGGTGGGGGTGAGAGAGAGATAGAAAGATAGTCAATCCCAGGTGTATATATGGAGGGAGAGCAGCAGCAATATGCATAGACCCAGAAGCTGCAGAGCACTGGCTGACAGGGGAAGAGTTTGAGTAATTTGATTTGCTATGAGCCTAGAGTATGTGAAAAGAATAGTAGTAATAATAGCTGAAATGGATTTAGTACTTTAAAATTTGCAGAGCACTTTATTTACATTGTCTCTTATGACAACCAGGTGCCATATGGCTCCCTGGTTTGCAAAACCAAGGCTGGGAAATTTTAAATGGCCGACCTAAGAGCTGATAAGTGTTAGAGTTGACTTTGGACATAGGCTGAAGAGTTGACTTTGGACATAGGCTGAAGGTAATCCCAGATCTCTTTCTATTGTATCATGGCCTAGATAAAGATTTTGTATTTTATTCATTATTTTATCCAGTGACGTCAAAATTAAATAAAAATGTGGGCCACTGACTTGCACATAAGGCTTCTTGTAGGCTTTGTGTTTTCCTAGAAAAGCACATGTTTGCATATTTGTTGATCAACACATCAACTCACTGAAATCAGATAAGAACTATATTTTAAATTGGATTGGGCCCCACTTGGGAGTGTTATGGACCACATGTGACCTATGTGTTTGACACCTCTGTTCTAGGCAATTGTCAAAACGAAGTACAGACTTGCCCTGGCAGAGGGACTTTTCTCCTTTAGTAAAATCCCAGGTCCAGTCCTTAAACCTGGTAGGCAGTAAAGAACCACAAACAGTTTTGGGGTAGATTCAGTTATAGTATTAGTGATCAATTACAAAGGTAAGATGGCTTCCAGCATGGAGGATAGATTAGAAAATGGAGAAAGACTGATGGCTGTAAGGCTGTTTGGGAGGTGATTACAGTTGTTCAAGAAGAAAGGATATGAGCTGAAATGGAAGGAGAAAGGAGAGGATGGGAGTGAGACAAAATGAGAGCAATAGAGATTAGAGAATTTGGAAGCTGATAAGATAGATTTCATGATAAAGGAGAGAGAAGGGTTAAAAGTGATTCGGGTTTTGAACCTGGATATTTAGAAGACTTAGTGCCATTAAGACCGAAATAGAGAATTTAGAAGAAGGGTTTAGTGAGAATGATAATGTTTCATTTTATGCATATTGAATTGGAGGAGAGAGAGAGAGAGAGAGAGAGAGAGAGAGAGTTGGAAATAAAGAACTAGGTCTCTGGATAGACATGGGGCTAAGAACATAAATTTGGGAGTCACTCACATAGATCGGGTTGATAAGGGAAGACAAGAATACAAGTTATTCAGGAAGTGTGAGGAAAAAGGAAAGAGGAACAAAGACATTCCTGGGCGACACCCCACATTTAGGGATAAGAACATGAGAAGCCAATGAGGTAAAGCCATTAGGGAAGTAGGAAAAGTATCAGGAGATCAGAGCATTTCAGAAACTCGTGGAAGACTATGTCAAGAATTTTTTGAGTTAGGTTTGATTCCTTTCCCTGCAGCCTCTCAGGGCCAACACCTTCCATCTTTAGAACCAAATATTTGTTTCCTTTTCTTTTGTACTCTGCCACAGCATGCAATATTTGCGAAAGCTCCCGGGTGGTGTGCCAGGTGAGGCACCAGTGCCCCCATGGCTGCTGAGTGGAAGGAAGCCTGGTCGCCAAGGCTGTGCAAACGTCAGGAGCTCATGCTGCTGGCTCCCATTTATGATTTTTTTTTTAAATAAGAAAGTAACATAAGGAAAACATTTGCTTTGACACTGAATCCACCCCCACATGTAGCAGTAATTGCAGGGCCTGGAGGGGGAAAAAAGAGAACTCCAATTTGGGGCCAAGCAGCTCTGACAATATAGCTTTAAACCTTCAGAAAAAAAATACACCCAAACCATAATGAGACAACTGTGGCACAGGTGGACAATCAAGGGGCATAACAGCTTAGATTTTAGCGAGGTTGTCTGAGCCAAGCAATTCAGAGTTATCGGGGATACCTGGGAGAAGGCCATTAACCCCAGACCTGGCCCCACAAAGGTTGACAGTGTTTGCAGCCACTGATGGGTTCTGGTGCCCATGTCAGAGTGTGAACCACTGCTAGTTAACATTGGCCTTGGATGTAATCTGGGCAACCTTAAAAAAAAGCACTGACATGTAGGGACTGTAGGCACAGGGACGTTCTGGTTTTGCCATTGTTCAAACGTCTACATACTCTCTCTGTCTCTGTGTCTCCGCAAAAGTTCAAGCATTGAGTCAAGTTTATTGTTTCTATCTCGTTTATTTTAAGTATAGTTTTACACTTTATTATGTGCTGTGACATCTTAAATGGAGCCTGTCACTCCATCTTGACTACTGCTAGGGGCTAGAGCCACTTACCATGTCACACATTTCAGCAGCCCTGATTAATAGGATCAAAACGAGCAGCTTCAACTCCACCCCTCCATAGTACCCCCTTATTTACATATGCAAATAGAATCAAAATAGTAGAACCCCAAATCCAAAGTAAAACTGTTTAAAAAATTTAGGAAGTTTGAGGTTTCCCTTTTGCCTTCCTCCCTCCCTCCCTTCCTCTGTTCCTTTCTTCCTTCCTTCCTTCCTTCCTTCCTTTCTTCCTTCCTTTCTCCTTTCCTCCTTCTTTCCTCCCTTCTTCCTGCCTCCTTCCTGCCTCTTCCTGCCTCCTCTCTTCCTCCCTCCCTCCCTTCCTTCCTTCTTTCCTTCCTTTCTTCCTTCATTTCTTCTTTCCTCCTCCTTTTCTCCCTTCTTCCTGCCTCCTTCCTGCCTCTTCCTGCCTCCTCCCTTCCTCCCTCCCTTCCTTCCCTCCTTCCTTCCTTCCTTCCTTCCTTCCTTTCTTCCTTTCTTCCTTCCTTCCTTCCTCCCTCCCTTCCTTCCTTCCTTTCTCCTTTCCTCCTTCCTTCCTCCTTTCTCTTTCTGACTGTCTATCTCTGTCTCTCTCTTTTGTTCACTTCCTACTCCTCTCTCTCCCCTCACCTTTATCTCTCCCTCCTTATCTCCCTTAGACCCCTCTCTCTCCCTATCCCTCTTCCCTTTCTCTCTTTCTACATTAGGAGGATTTCCTGAATTCATCTGCCACCTTCCCCAGTAACTGTATTTGGGTGTATGTGAGATAACAAAATGCAAATACGTTTTTTGTTCCCTGGCTTGGCTGGTTGGTTGATTTGTTTCTCTAAGAGTCACATTTTGTTACTTTTATCCACGCACTACCAAAAAAAAAATCAACCACCTTTCTTTTCTTCCTCTCCCATCCCTGGTTACAAGTCAGTTTTTTGTAACCCTGTCATTATGCGAGGTAGCCTAGAGTAATTTGAATATTTCATTCTCCCGGCTGCTAATGCACTATGTGTTACAGATGGTACTTGCTCCATCCTTCTGGACTCGGTTCAATTATAAATGAAAGTAGGGAGCTCAGATTTGTCTTTTTGTCTCTGCTTAGTTGGAATAACACAATCATGCTTGATGGGTAGGAATTTCTCAAACTGCCTCTCTGTTTTCTCTCGCCTAGGACAGTGCACTTAGATCTGCCATCCATGTGACCCCTTTTACATTTACATTTGGAACCAAATATATAATTATTTTTGCACGCTTTTCTTTCCCTTTCTTGAACTTGAATTTCTTAAGTTGTTGCTGTCTTATCTTCTTTTTCTCCCTCCTTCTTGTCTTTTCTTTTCCTCTTTTTTCCTTTTCCCATCTCTTTTTTCTACTTATTTTGTACTTCTCTCTTCACTTCCTTCTTTTTATATACCTATTCTTTGTTCACTTTGTTTTCTCCTCTTTTCCTCCATTTTTCCTCTTCCTCTCTACTTCGGTTTCTCATTTCCTTCTCTACATCGATATGTTCTCTCTTTCCCCATTTCTTTCCTCTATTATTCCTCTTCCTCCCTCTCATTCTCTTCCTCTTTTTCCTTTGCTCTCTCCACCTTGCCTATGTTCTATATTCTCTCTCCTTTTCCCTTTCTTTTTCCTTTCTTCTCTCCAGCTTCTATTTCTCTCTTCCTCCATTTTCTTCATTTTGCCTATTTTCTATATTCTCTCTCCTTTTCCCCTCTCTTTTTCTTTCTCCTCTTCATCTTTTCTCTCTCTTCCTCCCTTCTCTCCTCTCCCTTTTGAGGGATTCTTTTTCCCATTCACTTTTCTGAGGTGACTAAATGATTTATTTCAGTGGCTCAAGGAAACTACTTTTCTCCTCCTTGCCCTTAAGACTGCTCTTTATCTAGGTCTAACTGCTTAGTTGTCAGTAAGCCTATGAAAAGGTACGTTCTTCATATAGAAACATACAGACATGTGGCATACAAAATAAATCTAGATTACATATAGACACAGTTGTAAGTTAGCTGTGGCATTCTAAATCTGCATATATACCTAAAGACTTCAGCAGTGGGTGTGTTTGAGGAAGGCTGACAGATAAGCATGGTGTTCATTCTGCCAATGGGCTATGATTTTTATGAGTGTTTTCCTAACTGGCAAAATGTGCTGTTTACCTTGGGCTACCACTTCCACAGCAGTATGAGGATTTCCTTTTCAATTCTGACTTTAACTGTGATTGCTGTGTGCTTTGCAAACATACAGTGTTCAATATATTTATTCTGAGAGTCAGAATAATGTTCAGACTAGTTCATATACAATGCCAGTAATTTCACAGAAAAGCCATTGATCATAGAGGCTTTGTTTTCTTCATTTGAATGCCTTACTTAAGGTATTCCATAGGTGTCCATCCCTGTGAGATCACTTTCTGTCTCTTGGATTCTCCCTGTCAGAGAAAACTTGATTCTGGTATGTTCCACCTGCAGTTAAGAGAATGCTATCACAAGGAGCATCTCAGCTCTTCTCCTGATGCTCCATAATCCTAACATTAGTTAGGGATGGAGGTTTTTCATTTCTTCTGAGACAAAATGATCAAGAAAAAAGTCCCCAGAAAAAAAGTTAGTTATTTGGTTGCAGAAGTTATTAGTAATTGGCAATAGCCAATTGGTAAGAGGATCTCTTAGAACTAGTCTGAGACATGGAATCTGGTCTCCTAGGCTATCATATTAGTTATTTGCCCACTTCACCTCTGATTCTACTATGGGAAAGCAGATCTTAAGAGCCAACAGTAGTAATGATTTCTAGCATTTATTTAGTGCTTTTAAGTGTGAAAAATACATCGGTTATCTCATTTGATTTTCACAATCATTTGTGACATAGTTATTAGTATCTCTCCTTTTACAGTTAAGGAAACTACCTCCAAGGAGCTCCACAATTAACTCAGGGACACACAACCAGTAATAATAACTACTAACAATAGTCAGAAATTATATAACACTCTAAAGGTTTGCATAGAGCTTTACAAATATCTATTTTTTCTCCTCACAACTCTTAGAGGTGAGTGCTAATCATCACCATCATTATTATTATCCCCATCTTACAGTTAAAAATCAGAGACAAAGATTAAGTGACTTGCCAAGTTCATAATGCTAGAACTCACGTCCTCCTGGTTCCAGATCCAGTTCTCCAAGTAATGGGAGTCTTATCTGAACCTATCTTTTATTTGACTCTAGGACTTACTCTCTATCCACTGTACACACTACCTTTCACTAGTAATTGGCCAGCCTAGTATTTCTTTTATCCTCTTTCATTCCAGCTTGACAGGAATCTACCTATCTATGAAAACAATTCTAGAAATAGTATAATAATACTTTTTTTAATAGCCTTTTATTTACAGGATATATACATGGGTAACTTTACAGCATATAATAATACTTTTTAAAGACTTGAGTTCTTGGGTTCACTTTAGAGAAAATTGAAATTTTTATTATTTGGCAAGAATATCCTGAAGCTTTTCCCCCCCTGGGAATTTGAAATGAAACTTTAAGAAAAGAAAAGAAAAAACCACTGTTTTCCTTTATAGTGATACATCTCTTTGGCCTGATCCAGCCACCTATTTTTTATTGATTCTCAACTTCCATTTCACAGCAGGTGTCCAACATAACAGTGGAAGATTAGTGAGCAACATCACCACTATAGATGTAATAGTGTCACAGAATGGGACACCTGGGCATCTTAGTTGAATTGGTGACTGTAGTTCTTGCTGTCCACGCTACTTTGGAAAAAAAGAAACCTTTTTTCCCCATGTGCTCTACTTTCTTACTGTCCACACTTAATTGCACCAATTTTAGCTTTATAAATTTAATACTGGAAGGGGATTTTATCCAACAGGTCCAACTCTTCATTTCATCATTAAGGAAACAGAGTCTCAAAGGAAAAGTGACTTACTTATAGTTAGTAAATGGCAGAACAAGGATTTGAATTCAGCTCTGTCCAAGTATCTTTATTACACCATTCAGTTTTAAGATTCATCATCTACCCTCTAGCAAGAAAATGAACAATAACTGAACCAAAGTGAATGTAAGTCAGTGTAACTGTGAAGGAACACATAAGAGATGAAGGGAGGTATTTTTTAGAGCAAAAGCAAAATTTAATTTTGCTAGAGTTTGACAGGGAGGAGAGTCTACATAGGAATACCAGACAAGAGTATGCTGAAAGTATTAAAAAAATGATCAAGAATTGACTTGGATTCATCCTACTGTGTTTTGTGTGTTTCCCTTTGCCATAGCATAGCCACATGTCCCTTCCTTTCACTTTCCACTGAAACAGAAAGCACAATTTATTCCAGTAAGGCCAGATTTATTCAATTATAACTAGGGACTGCCCCTCCTATTTGTGGTCACCAATCTTAGATGTCTCCTACTCTAAGCCTGAGTAAGACTCTCTTCCACACCACTAGTAACAAGGCATTTATCTTTTGGTGAAAAATTTCAGTGAAGGGGAACCCAGTGCCTCCATTTTTTGATGGCTCTGATTAAATGGAAGTTTTTCTCTTGAATCAAACTTAAATGTGCCTCTCTATAACTTCTACCTTTTGGCAGGTTCTTCCACAGCCAAGCAGAACTAATCTAGTCATTATTCACATGAAAGTTCCTAAGATACTTGAAGATGCCAGTAAAAATATCCTGATCTCTGTGATATTAGCGTATCCCAATCTCTATACCTTGCCTTCTCCAAAATAAAAATCTCTAATTCACTCAAATTATTTATTGAGTTTATGTTTATTTGAGGTTTTTGCAAGGCAACTGGAGTTGTGACTTGCCTAAGTTCACATTGATTCCAAGACCAGTGCTCTATCCACTGCTTCCTAGTTACCCCTCAACTAATTTATAATTGTATGACCTCTAGTCATCCCATTGTCCAGGTTCTTCTTTGCATAACTGAGGTGGTCAAAGAAACTAAAGACTCTTATCATTCTTATTACTTTGCCACATGTCCAGAGGAAAGATCAAAGATGGTGGTACTGGCACCAAGTGATTTATTTAATTAATTTAAATCAAATTCCCTAATGTGTTCAATCTAAGTATGTTGGGGTTCTCGTCTATTATTTAAGTCACTGAAACAATATTCTTGAAATCAGTATTGAAAGGTTCTCTTGCAAAGCTTCATTTTAAAACATCTTAGCTGTCTTTTTAGGACTGGGAGCTTAATGTGTGTATTTGTTCATCTATGTGTACTATTTCACAAAATATATCACTCCAGTCTCTTAATAGGAATCTTCCTTGGCCATAAACCCATACAAAATATTTGACATTGTGATTTGCTATAATCTTTCTGTTGCAGTAATGTGAGGGTGGCCACATTACTCAGGCATGAACAATGCTGCTCTCGTACTAAAATATATTTTATTTAACTCACAGATGTTTAGCCTTCTAATTTGTCTTTTCAGAGATTTTTCCCCATCTATGGCTAATTCTATCAACATGAAACAATATATAAAGAATATCTATAATAGCGTATAAAATAATACATATAAAATAATATGTGTACTATATATTATTACAGGATAACATCATATTTATGTAACAAATATTATATAATGTTATTTGCCTTGTATATTTACAAAGTATGTTATTGTAATTATGTAAAAATAAACAATAAAACTATGTAATATGTTATACATGAATGGATACATATATATATACACACATATAATATTTGTGATCATGGAGTAATAAGTGGAGAACCAGCCTCAGAACTAGGAAATCCTGGATTGAAGAAACACCTCTGCAAATATAGGGATTTATACCTGGGCAAGTGGCTTAACTTCTTAGTAACCCAGACAACTCCCAAGGATTCGTAAGTCATAGTTATAGTGCCAATTTGCATTTTTAGATAAGATTTTCTCAGAGAGAATTTCCTAAAACTAGTGAAATTACAAATCTGGTCTAAAATATATTTTTTAAATAAAAATCACTTATCGCCCCTTTCATTGGTGATTCTGAAAATGACTATTCACTTAATTTCTCTTTATAAGTATCTCCGAACAGTCCTTCCAGGATCTGTTACCGGGGGATCCTTATCAGAAGCAGTCTTCTCCTCCATGCCTCAGTAGATCATCTTTAGGAGTTCCTGTGACAAATTCATTACCTGGTGGTCAGTCTTGTAGTGACTGGCTTCATTAAAGCTAGCTCAGCTAGTCTTTAGACACTTATCACTGGGCCCATGCTTACAGATTATTATGAGCTGACGGAGTTTGGGCTTTGATGACTTGACTTTTGAGAGCTCAGGGTCACCTTCACCACATAGGGATGCATCAGGGTAGGTCATTGGCAGAAGTCCCTGGAACCTTATAGGTTAAATATAAATTACAAAGCTAAAATGTAAATTGTAGTCAGATGCAGGATAGTTTTCCCTGCCATTTTTGAAATACTTAATTATGTGAGACTCTACTCTCCACAGGGCAGTTAGGTAGCGCAGGAGATAGAATGCCAATTTTGAAGGCAGGAAGATTCATCTTTCTGATTTCAAATCTAGCCTTAGGAACTTATTGGCTGTGACCTTGGTCAAATCACTTACCCCTGTTTGCCTCAGTTTCCTCATTTGTAAAAAGAGCTGGACAAGGAAATAAGAAAATATTCCAGTATATTTACCAAGAAAACCCCAAATGAGGTCACAGAGTCAGACATGATTAAAATGACTAAATAAAAAATAGCTGGTCTTTCTGTGTGAAATAGTGCTATTAACAAATTCTGAACATTTATTTTTTTTTCATTTCAAGGTTTGTATTTATTTATACCTGGTACTGTGCTGAGCATTTTACAAATATAATCTCATTTTGTCCTCACAACAACATTGGGAGAAAGATATTGTTGTTTTCCTCATTTTTACAGTTGTGGAAACTGAGGCCAATAACCATTAAGAGACTGCTAGTCACAGGGTGACACAGCTAGTAAGTGCATAAGGCTGTATTTGAATGACAGGTTCCAGGCCAAGAAGCTGTTTTTCTATTGTGGAACCTAGCTGCCTCTTTAAACATACTTTAGAGTTAAGATAATTATTTAGGAACATAGGAAATTAGTTATAGTGGAAGGAACCTTAGAGGCTAATTTATTCCAACTTCTTCATTATAAAGAGGAAAACAAGAAATCCCAGAGAAATTGGGATTTGCCCCATATCATCCAGGTATTGAGGTAGAATATGAACTTGGTTCCCTAACACCTCCTACTCTTTCTGCTCTGATACACTCTGACTTTTGTCTTTCTCTTTATGCCATTGGGGTGTAAGGATTCCTAAAAGCCCAGTCTTTTCATTTCTTTCTTTCCGTTGGCATTACTTTTACCATCTGTTTTAATGGTTCATTTTTGAGACTGATTCAATTATGGATCCATTATTCTTTTTGTGAGATACTGTCCCAAACCTCTGAAGTCATGTCCATTTGGGAATATGGATTAGAATTCTCTTACTCTTCTATGACTAATCTGCTTTATTTAATTGTAACCAGAAACTATGTGGGCATTGATTGGTCTTACAGTTGCCTTAGTAGGAATATGCAACTTCCTCTGCCATGAATCAATAATATTGCCCCATGGAGAAATTCTCAACAATGCATAGAATAAATATATGACTGATCTTCAAAGCCCAAACCTCTCAATACACCCAGTTCCTTCCACAAGGATAGCTACCTCCCTTCTCTGGTCTTTTGGATCACTGAATTTTCTTGCCATCTATTCCACTCACCATGGAATATTGTATTGTATATTACAGTTAGTCCCCTATCCAGGAAGGCAGGAAGAGGACATACATATATCTTATATCTCCCCTGGTGTTTAGCACAATGGACTTCACACAGGAGATTATCAATAATTAATTATTAAGTAGTATTAAGTAGTCAGTGATTATTAATAAATATTTGTTGTGAATACACTCTTCTATACCTCTTCTTTCATTTAGACCAGCCCCTATATAAGAACATAGGCTCAGAGGTCATGTTATAGGTGAGGGAACAGAATTTTTTAGCAGAATTTTAGCAATTTTTTAGCAGAATTTTTAGCTATGGTGCTAAAGTGAGAGGTAGAAATCAAACCATTATCGTCTACCTCCCATTGAGGGAGTTTCATTTTTAGGGATGGCTCACACTGCCTTCCTATACAATCTGTGGGCTTGTGTCTATAGATACAAAAAATATTAAAATGCAGTCCATTGCCAGGTGTGGACAACCTGAGCTATTAGAGAGGCAGAGACTTTCTGATCTCTTGAGCTCTGAGTTCTGAGCTGATCAGTATCATGTACTCCTGGAAGTGTGTGATAGGGTGTGATTAGAGGGAGCAAACTGGCTCAGACTGGGAATGGAGCTACTCAACATTCACCTGCTGATCATTAATGCGACCAGGTCCTGAATAGCTCATGTACTTCCATTCTGGGCAAGCTAGAAATAACAGAAGGATGAAGGGAGGGAGAGAATAAAGGAGGAAGGAAGGGGGGAAGGGAAGAAGGAAGGAAGTGATGGAGGGACAGAGAGAAGGAGGAAGAAAAGAGAGGAGAAAGGAAGGAATGGAGAAACTGAGGCCAGTCAGGTTAGAAAGTTATTTATATTGAAAAATATATGTTCCATTTGACTTGGGTGGCCAGCTGAATACAATCGAATTCCAACAACAGATAAAGGAAATCATTCCCCAGTCTCTAAATTCCAAGGCTGGGAGCCAGAACTCCCTGGCTGGGGCAGGGGAGGGTGCTATTAGCAGCAGCCCATGTGTCAAGTGGGCTCCAGAAATTTCTTGGCAGTTTCTTGGGTGGAAGAAGGGAAGCAAAGGGGATAGAGTTCTGCCATCACTGCACCTGGGTACTTATAAAGGGTACTCTCCCTATTTATCTGTTAGACCAGCCATGTCCTGGATGGTTTGAATTAGCCCAAAAAATAACAGCTCCTGATGGGGTAGAGAGCTTCAGGGACAGGCTTGTTCATCACCCGTTCATAGGTCTGGGTCATCTCTGAGCCAGGTATTCCTAAATCAGTACCTGCCTTTAATCATGTTTAAGCACGAATTAATTTCAAAATATATGTCTGGCTTAAAAAAATAAACAGATGGAATGAAAAACTTACACAGAAATCACATCTGCCATTCTGGACAATTAAGTAAAACATGAAATTGTAGCTAGAATCACAGGGTTTTTCAGTATGACAAGATTTCACATGAAAGGCTCATATGCTGACTTAGGTTTATAGGCTCAGTCTGTGGTTTAATTTCCTATCTTAGGAGGTTTTTTTGTTTCTTTTTTCCTATATTTTGTATGATATTCTTTTCAGCAAAATGATATTTAAGAGAGAACTTTATTTTTCAGTGAAGAGACTGAGAAATATAGCAGTTTAATAGTCATGAAAACGTGGGTCTCTTTAGAAGTCTTGGCATTTTAAAGGTAGTAAGAATGACTGAAATCACAGGATCATAAAAATTTGAGGTTGAAGGGCCTCCAAGTTCATTGAACCCAGCCTTCTATCTCTACAAGAATCCATATACACATGCAAACTATATATATATATATATATATATACACATATATACATATATATATACATACACATATATACATACACACATATAAATACACACAATTGTGTATGTTAATGTGTATAGACACATGTATATATGTGTATATGTGTATACACCTACACAGAGTCATTCAGAAAAAACATAGCTAACAGAGATTTCACTTTATAGTTTGTAAAGCATTTTTATCAAAACCACTGTGGAGTAGAGTTTGCAAGTTTTATTATCACCATTGGTTGGGCTGGAGTGATATCACGACCTCCAAGTTTCACTCATATAGAGTAGGAATATCACCCAATGAGAAAACCCACCTACCTGTCACAGTGGAATAGCAAATTACCTGAACCTTGATCCAAAGATCCAAAGACTTCCTTTACTTCCTTCAAGACTCAGTTCAGATTTAGCCTTTCCTCTTCCCTCTACCTACTCCCCACAAATGTCTTCCCTCTGGGAAATTATATCCCATTTATATTCTCTCTCTCTCTCTCTCTCTCTCTCTCTCTCTCTCTCTCTCTCTCTCTCTCTCTTTCTCTGTCTCTGTCTTTCTTTCTCTCTCTCTCTCTCTGTCTCTGTGTCTATTTTTCTGTGTCTCTGTATCTGTGTGTATGTATATATATATATATATATATATATATATATATATGAGATTATTTTCATATTCTGTGGATACAAAGTTAAAAAGCCAAGATCTGGTCCAACTGTGTCTTAAAAATGCAAACTTAGAGGTCCCAAAAAATTAAATGAATTGGCCATGATCACACAGCTGTGTAAAAATAATCATGTCTAGTTCAGCATACCATTTTGTCATAGTCTGTGGCCTGTTTGCATTGAGGGCTTTGAGGGCTTTTTCTCATCAACCAAACCATAAGCCAAAAACATGTCTCTGTTTGAGGAATTCTCCAGTGACTGCAGAGAGGCCCTGGCTACCCTTCCATTACTACCTTGGTCTGTTCCTTGCACCATCCTTTCTAGAGTCCTAGAGATGGGATTTGCATGTAGCGACATTCCCTTTTCAGGCCCCCAGATTTGGGGGATTAAGCTTGATCCCTGAGAATCAAATCTGAGGCTGCTGACTCACTGTCCAGGACCTGTCTTTTATTTTTATTTTTTTTTATTTAATAGCCTTTTATTTACAGGATATATACATGGGTAACTTTACAGCATTAACAATTGCCAAACCTCTTGTTCCAATTTTTCACCTCTTACCCCCCCACCCCCTCCCCTAGATGGCAGGATGACCAGTAGATGTTAAATATATTAAAATATAAATTAGATACACAATAAGTATACCTGACCAAAACTTTATTTTGCTGTACAAAAAGAATCAGACTCTGAAATATTGTACAATTAGCTTGTGAAGGAAATCAAAAATGCAGGTGTGCATAAATATAGGGATTGGGAATTCAATGTAATGGTTTTTAGTCATCTCCCAGAGTTCTTTTTCTGGGTATAGCTAGTTCAGTTCATTACTGCTCCATTAGAAATGATTTGGTTGATCTCGTTGCTGAGGATGGCCTGGTCCATCAGAACTGGTCATCATATAGTATTGTTGTTGAAGTATATAATGATCTCCTGGTCCTGCTCATTTCACTCAGCATCAGTTCGTGTAAGTCTCTCCAGGCCTTTCTGAAATCATCCTGTTGGTCATTTCTTACAGAACAGTAATATTCCATAATATTCATATACCACAATTTATTCAGCCATTCTCCAACTGATGGACATCCATTCAGTTTCCAGTTTCTAGCCACTACAAAAAGGGCTGCCACAAACATTCGTGCACATACAGGTCCCTTTCCCTTCTTTATAATCTCTTTGGGATATAATCCCAGTAGTAACACTGCTGGATCAAAGGGCATGCACAGTTTGATAACTTTTTGAGCATAGTTCCAAACTACTCTCCAAAATGGTTGGATTCGTTCACAATTGGTGAACAATGCATCAATGTCCCAGTTTTCCCGCATCCCCTCCAACAATCATCATTATTTTTTCCTGTCATCTTAGCCAATCTGACAGGTATGTAGTTCAATTTCTTCATCTGAGAATTGTCTGTTCATATCCTTTGACCATTTTTCAATTGGAGAATGGCTTGATTTTTTATAAATTAGAGTTAATTCTCTATATATTTTGGAAATGAGGCCTTTATCAGAACCTTTGACTGTAAAAATATTTTCCCAGTTTATTGCTTCCCTTCTAATCTTGTCTGCATTAGTTTTGTTTGTTCAAAAACTTTTCAGTTTGGTATAATCGAAATTTTCTATTTTGTGATCAGTAATGATCTCTAGTTCTGCTTTGAGGACCTGTCTTTTAGGCTCAGATCCCATCTTTGATGTATTCTCCATTCCAGGGGTCCTCAAACCTTTTAAATAAGGGGCCAGTTCACTGTCCCTCAGACTGTTAGAGGACTAGACTATAGTAAAAACAAAAACTTTGTTTTGTGGACCTTTAAATAAAGAAACTTCATAGTTCTGGGTGAGGGGGATAATCATCCTCAGCTGCCACATCTGGCCCGCGAGCCAGTTTGAGGACCCCTGATTTAGGCTTTAGCATAGTACATGACATGACTGTGGACCCATAAACAGACACTGGGGTAAAACATATGTACCAGTTGAACCCCTGACTCTTTTAAAAGGGTCACTAGTCAAGGCCACACAAGTGGGAGATGGGGATGAACAACAGACTCTAAAGCTTTACCTATTTGCTTCTACACTCTCCTATATTTATGTTGTTGTTTAATTATTTTTCAGTCATATTTGATTCTTCATGATCCCTTTTGGAATTTACTTGGCAAAGATACTGGACTGGTTTGTCATTTCCTTTTCCAGCTCATTTTCCAACTGAGGAAACTGAGGCAAACAGGATGAAGTGACTTGCTCAGGTTAACACAGCTAATAAGTGTCAGAGGCTGGATTTAAACTCAGGGCGATGAGTTTTTCTGACTCCAAGCCCTGCACTTTATCCACTGTGCCACTCAACCTTTTTTCTTTTATTTTGTATGATATTCTTTTCAGCAAAATGCTATTTAAGAGAGAACTTTGTTTTGCAGTAAAGAGACTGACAAATATAGCAGTCTAATAGTCATGAAAACGTGGGTCTTTTTAGACCTCCCTTCCATTACCACCATAATGCTACAAGAACTTTTACAAAAATAAAAATGAAAAGATAAGTTGCTTTGACATTTGCACTCCAGCACTAACTAAGGCTTGAACTTGGCTGAAATATTCTTTGTCTTAGATGTGGATAGTCTCTGAAACTTTTAAGGAAAACTCAACATTTCCTCCCAGCATCACTGCTTATTGATGCTTTCTGGTCTTGGCCAACAATAAGATTCTTGTCAGCTACGATACTTTGTGTATCACTGAGTAGTCTTCCGTTATATCAGAGCAGTAAAGTTGGAGAAGTTGGGAGGGGCACAGTGAATTTTAAAGATGGGGAGACTGGTGGTGGTCTTTGGAAGAAAAGGACTGAGCCAGATACCTCAAAGTAAAGTCAGTGTCCACTCATTCCTCTGCTTCCTCTCCAGCTTTTCAATGGGGAGTCTTCTTTGATTCAGAGACTTATCTTACTAGGAGCAATTCATGTGCAAACATTTTCTTTCTTTCTTTTTCTTTTTTTTCTTTTTTTCTTTTTTTTACAAATTGCCTATTGCAGAGCGTTATGCTGTCTTTTGGGGGTGATACAAAGTTTAAATAATACTCTTCCTTTGCCCAAATCAAGTTTCCAATCTTGTGGCTTATATAGAAGGGGACCCATGGGCAGGGCCAGAAGAAAGGAGAAAAAGAAAGAAGGATGAGCAAGGGGGACCCTTGTCAAGGCCTCCCTCCCTCCCCTTTTGGGCTTCATGAAAACCTCCTAGATCTGGAATACTTCCTGCCTGAGTCTTTAGCAAGGGGGCCGCCAAGGGACTTCTGTGTTTATTGCTTTTTCTCTGGGCCTGAAACTACTCAGCCTGGCTACTATTTGAGAACACAGAAGTATTTTTTGGTTATTATCAAGGGGAGAGGGGAGTTTCCTTACAACTAAATGAGAACTTGATATCCTTCTTGTCCCTTGAGGGGGCTTCAGATTTCCCTTCCTGGCTTTCTCTCTTCCCATAGTCTGGGCCGACATTCCAAACTGGGGCTGACGACTTTTCAAGAGGGCAGCCGTAGCTTCAATGGAAGCAACAATTAGCTTCCATTCCCCCCCCCCCCCCCCACCCCCCCCCCCCCACTTCCTCCTAGACCCTTCTTCTGGTACATCTCCTATATTGTATGTCTGTCAGGCTGTCAGAGCGGGTTTGTCAGAACGCAGAAATCTCTGTACTTGACAACCGCTACAATCTTTCTGCCTTTTCTCTTAAAAAGCTTTTTGAAAGCCCCCAGAGACCCTTTAGAAAAAAGCAACAACAACAACCACAAATGCAAATGGAAATTGCGCTAGCAACTAAAATGAACATTGTTGTGAGTCATGAGATCTTGCCCACACTGGGACACACTATTTTTTATTTTGGGTAATATTTCTTCTTTGGCATTTATTACACCTCTGTTAAACACAGCTCATGTGACATAGTATTACTCATAGGCAATCAGAGAAAAAGCTGAAAGCCAGCCATTACCAGGGCAGGGCAACTTAATGTTAATAGCAGCCATTAAAAGTTGAAAGAAAAAAAAATTACCCATCTGCCCCAAGTCAGATTTGTGGGCTTGTGCACCACCTTGAGCATCAGTACATTATTAGTGATGGGTAACTGAGGATCAGGGAGGAATATAGAGAGAAAGCGTGATGGTAGATGACTCGAGTAGGGGGATTCCTTATTCTAGCTCCATTTTCAGAGTAGAAAAAAAAAATTGCCAGTAGAAATCAACAAAGTAGGATCTGTTCCTTTTGTTCCTCCTCGAGAGGAGGCAGATGGCCTATATTAGTAGACCTGCGTGGTAGCCTCTTAGATCTCCCTAAGAAGGCCCTCCGAAGTACTCTGTTTGAACTTGTCGAAAGGTTCATAACACCTTGTATTTATATAATGCTTTCCCCCATCACATATAATTCATTACAGATTTATTACTGTGGCACCCTTTGCCAGTAAGCTTCAGGGTTCAGCAATGCAATTAAAAAAATCCATATTTTAAAATGTTTCAAATGATTTAAAACCCTTTCAGAGCTTTCTTAATCCTAGCCAAGGTTTCAGCACAATTTGCCCATTCTAGAAGGCCACCCAAAAGGGGTGGTCGTGACAGCTAGAGAGGAATTTCCACAATTCCCAGGATTTTACTGACACTTTCTCCATTAGGCTTAGGACATGCTTTAACAAGATGGGGTCGACTAAGGTACAGGGAAATAGGTGGCCTGTCAAGCCAGGCAGGGAAACTCAAACTAGAAACAATAAGACCATTTTCAGTCTCCCTAGTTATCAGCATGTTCTTCCCCTGACACTTTTTAAAAACATAAGACTTATATTTACTTGCTTGTATAGATATTATAATCCTTCTCCTTCCAATAGAATGTAAGGTCATTGAGGGTAGCCACTGTTTCATGCTTGTCTTTGGGAGGTATGATGGATGGAGAGCCTGACTTCTCTCATCCCTTAACACATTCTGAACGTTTGATCCCAAGCAAATCATTCAGTGTTCTAGGTCAGTGGTGTTAAAATCTAAGAAACAGATCTCTACCAACTGCAAATTGATTTAAAAAACCACAAGTTAATATTATCTATGTTGTATTATATATTTCTTTATTTTGCTTCAGTTTGAAAGCTCTGCTCTAGATAACTTTATAAGATGTAATAATAACAATAATATTTAGAGTACTTTATAGAATAATTAGTAAAAACAATATCTAAAGCTCTTTACACAATAACTAGTAATAATATTCAAAGGGGCATCTAGGTGGATCAATAGATAAAGCATAAGCCCTAAAGTGAAGAGGAACTGAGTTCAAATGTGGCAGACACTTAACACATCTTAGCTGTGTGACCCTGGGCAAGTCACTTAACTCCAATTGCCTCAGTAAAATAATAATAATGATAACATTTAAAGTACTTTACAAATATTATCTCAGTTGATCTTCACAACAACCTTGGCAGATGTGTATTATCCTACTTTCTATAGATGAAGGAGCTGAGGCAGACAGCAGTTGACTGACTTGCCCTAGTTTGCAGAGCTAATAAGTATTTGGAGTAGAGTCTTACTGATCTCCGGTTCAGTATGCTACCCACCTCATCACCTAGCAAGTATCAGCAGAGAGAGTTTCCCCATCTGGGAGATCATTATGTCAATGAAATCTCAGGTCTAGATCCTATCTCTAACATTTAGCATAATTCCTTGCCCATAGTAGGTGTTTTAATGATGTCCACTGAATTGAACTGAACTCCATATATCATATACTGGCACTTGGACCATCTGATGTTTTAAAAACAAAACAAGCTGTGTGATCCTGGGCAAGTCACTTAACTCCAATTGCCTCAGCAAAACAAACAAGCAAAAAACCCAATACACTTATAATATACTATAATTATATTTATATAATGTGCATTTTATAATATATTTATAATACAATTTACATTTAATAAATTATATATTATAATAAATAATAATCTACATTCACATAGCATTTTAAGCAGTCCTTATAATAATTCTGTGAGTTAGTTGCTATCTCCTTTTTACCAGGTACCACAATTGAGGCTACAGTGGGGAAATTGAATTGTCCAGTACCACATAATTAGTAAGTCTCAGATTCAGGACATCCCTGGACTCCAGACTCTTTCTCCTACCTTCAGCTCTAAAGTGCTTTCTAGAGGTGACAATTGGGGCAGAATTGGGCTGGAAAACCACAGCAACAGCTTGAGCCTATAGCCTGGCAGTCAGTGTTGGCTATACAGAACACAACTTTCATTAGAAAAAAAGATTTCGATGTGTTAAGTAATCAGATGTGGTTTTCCCCTTTAGGTAGTAAAAGGTTAGGATTTCCTTGCCTGATAAAGCAAATTGAAATGCTTTTACTCCCCCAGTACAATATAAGCTTGAGAGATGAATTATTTCCTTTTTGTGCCCATAGCATCTAGCATAGTATTGGGCATATTGGAGGGACTCAATAAATACTTGATTGATTGATTGAAAGGTCCTTAGGGAAACATGTGTCACTAGTACACACCTGTCTTCACTAGTTCCTGAGCAAAGAAAGATGGTCTCTGATCAGTTCAGCAAGACAGCCTCTCCTTGGTAGGTTTTGCTTAGTTTTTCATATTATCGGTTTGTCCTTCTAGAACCTGATGCTATCTGATTTAGTAGCACCTTCCTTCCTTCCTTACATATAGCCAATGGGACTGCATTAACCCAGAGATTGATAAAGTCTTTCCCATTCTCTGAAGTGACCCATAAATAAGGTCAAGTTCATTGTACCCAGCACAAAGTTAGAAGTCCCAAATAAACCATCTTCAAAATGGAAAAAAGTCAGATAGATAAGTACAGCAGAAGCCCTGGGGGGCCATCGAGGAACATGTTAAATATGAGTAAGTCATGTACTGGTATTACTAAGGGATACATTGACAGGTACATGGCTGGCTTGGAATGCCAGAAAGCCACCCTGCTATTGACTTATACATTGACTGGAGTATTATTGCTTGAGCAGCATGGTCTCTTTGGTTCTTGTTTTAAGAAATGTGAATAGGAAACTAAAATAAATTAAATTATGGATTTACAGTGGAAGCAAGGATAAACATTTAAAGGAGTGTGGTTAATTTACTCCATAGTTTAGAAGGCTGTGGAAAGAATGAATGATTACCTTCAGATACTAGGGTGAAAAAAAATTCTCATCTTCTACATATAAATGACAACAAAAGAAAGTGCGTTGGTAGTGTAGTGAATAGTGGAACACAGTGGAAATCAAAGAACTTTGAAATTGCAGGAAGAATTTTCTAAACATTTATATCAACCTCTGGCCAAATCACAAATCCCATCTGCTACATTTCCACCAAATTGGAATCAGGTAGGAGGTAGCATATCTTTGTTCAGTTGGGCTTGTAAGCAAAAGGAAAAACTACATGATTTTATATATATATATATATATATATATATATATATATATATATATATATTAAAAATTGGAGCAAACTATTAAGAAAAAATGAAAAATCAACACTCTGGATGGTCTTCAAGAGCAGGATCAGGAGCCACCTGCTTGGGATGGCTCTGACTTGGTTATGTGCTTGCATGAAGACAGGAGCCCTGATCCCTTGAGTTCTCTTCCAGTTCTAAGATTATAAAATTTCATTGGGTTCTTGCCCTTAAAAGAATTTTCTGTGGTCCATGTAGGCCTAATAGAGTCCCCTTCCCCATCAGCCTTTGCTTCCATCTCCAATGAGACCCATATTTTCATAGTACTGAGCTTAGCCAAACTACAGCATTCTGAGCTGATGGACTGCTCCAATGCTTCAAGTCCTCTGTCTCTCTACTGTAATGTGTGTGTGTGTGTGTGTGTGTATTTGGGGCTCCCTCTGAACAGGCAAGAACATCTTAAACATTTTATGGCTTTTAGATTAATCAGTTCATTTAAACAGACTAGTCAATGTGTTAGAATTCAGCAATCTCAAGATCTTTTAAGGTTGGGACGAGAATCATCTGTAACTTAATTCCCCTTCCTAAAACACACTCTTCTTCCTCATCACCCCCTCCTATTCCTGTATCTCAGTGTAATTACTATCTTAAGCATTGCCTATTGGTCTCCTTTAGGTACAATTCACCAAGCCAAGAAACTATGCCCCAGCTGGAATATACAGTATCCTTTGCCAGTGTAGATGAGGGCTTGATTACACTTCACGGCTGTAATTCAAGCCTGCTAATCCTCCTCTGGGTTAGAGAAAGAGGCCTGCTCTATTAGATAAGCTGATTACAGTCTGGTGTGTGCTTCATGCCTAGTAAGACTTGTTTATATGTGGAAATGCAGCCAGTTGGGGTTAGCACTTACTGTATTGACTAAACTGGCTGAGAAATAAGCAGGGTCAGACTTGACCCAACATCTTGAGGGATTGGGGGGTGGGTGGAAGCAAGGGAGCAGACTGGGTGGGGTAGGAAAATAGAGTCTTGTCTACAGCTGCTCCCTCCCACCTACCCCAACCCCCAGGAATGTGGCTAAATATTTATTTTTCCCCCTCGCGAAGGAAGTAACCTGATAAAGAGCTGTAAATTCTGACACTGCTAGTAGGAGGTTCGTGGAGTCCATGAACATTGTCAGGAGAGTTTCCCTGTCAGGACTGTCTGCTAAGAGTTTCAGGATTGCTGTGCTGTCTTGAGGTACAAATTAGAAAGAGATTTGCTAGGACCAAGTCAAGTGTGTGGTGAGATCAGCAGCCGAATGCTGTTTCTTTCCACAGACAAGGAAGGATCCAGATATGGGGCAAGAGAGCCCACAGAGACCATTTGAATGCTTTCTCATTTTCAGAGATGTCTCATTTCAAAGCCACAAAAGCCTTGAAACCACCATTGCCTCTCCTCCCCAGCTGATGTCTGGTCAGGTTTGCAGCTTGTGGCTTTGCTGGAGTCTGCAAACCTTTACTCTTCATTGAGGAAGGAAGTGCATTTATTACCACTGGCTGGGAATGTCAACCGACACGATTTTCACTACCTGCCCACGAGGGATTTCCACAAACCTTTGGTTGGAGATGGAGAGTGTGGCTTGTTCTCAAGGGAAGAGTAGAGCTTATTAAGTTCAACTCAAACATTTATTAAATTATTTACTTTGTGCAAGATACTGAATGGAAGTTAGTGGGGATGCAGAATTTAAAATTAAAAAAAAAAAATAATAGCCTCCACCTTCATGGAGCTTACAGTTCAATGGATTTAATGTTTAGCTGTTTAAGCCTTGAGGATTTAATGAATGCTTGGATACATGTAGCCCTGTGTTGCAGCACCTGGTTTTGACAGCCTTAGTGTTTGAACATATGTTTGAACCTGTTCATGTGTTTCAGTACGTATGGGCCTTTGATGGTTTGGCAGAGCAAGAGATGGTCTGCACACTCTTAATTGTGATATTCTAAACTGGTGGTACATTTCAGGTTTCTAAAACTTCTGCACATCAGGCAATAGTGACTGTGTAGGAAAACTCTTAAGAATAGCTGTGTACCTAATTGGCTGCATGTTGTCTCCCCATTAGATTGTGAGCTGTTTGAGATTAAGAACTATATTTATTTTTACACTTTTTTGTACCCCCAATGCCTAGCACAGATCTTCAAAAATTTGCTAAATAAAGACTAATTTATTAGCTGAAAAAAAAAAGAATAGCTGTGTGCCTCATGTCTTTACTCCTGAAATAGTTGGTCTTAAATAGATCTAATTCATAAGACTTCCACCATCTTGAAATTTCAGCCTTTTCCCCTTTCATTTTCTCTTTTTCTTTTCCTTTCTTTTCATTTTTTCAGGCCTCTTTCTCCTTTCTATCTTCACTTATCCTGAATAAGCCCTAGTTTCCTAAAGCTAACAAAATCTCCAAAAGTTTGAGTCACAACTTCTGAATAAATCATCCTCACCTGGGCCTGAATAATAATTCTTGGAGCATTTACCTAAGGCACCACAGGAATCAGTGCAAAGAGACTAAAGATAGCTTTGAAAAATGTTTTGAAAAATTACTCATTCCACATTAGTGGCAAGATATTTTTAAATAAAGTAAACATTAACTTAGCATCCTTGACCATGATGCAGGTGGGCATCTATTTTAAGAGAATATGTACTTGTTATGATATTTATGACATGTATTTATATTTGTGGCATATATTTATATATTTATCAGTGCCAACATTTATTTGATCATGTGGGAAATTTAGAGTGTGTATCTCTGAATCCAGCAGTACAAGGGTTAATGTATTTATTTACATGTGTGTACATGCATACCTTTATATAAATTCTACTCTTAAAGGATGGAAGCAAAATCTGAACATCCTTGGCTCTTTGGTTTATGGGTTGAGTATCTTAGCAAGGCTTCTTAAACTTTTTCCCCTTACAACCCCTTTTTGCCTGAAAATTTTTTCCATGATCCTGAGTATATAGGCATATAAAATAGGTATACAAATTAAATATTACTGATAGCAAATTATGATTTCATGATCTTATTCAATTACACAACCCCAAAAAAGCTTTGATTTAAAGAATTGTCTACACTAAAACATACCTTTTCGAGATTTCCCACTGTAGACAGAGTCTGAACCCCTAAAAGTGATAAAGGAAAGAAAGTTAAGCAAGAAAGCAGTAAATATACCACTTTAAAAAAAAACTGACCAATGAATTAAATTATTTGACCGTACTATGATGTAAAGTTAGCATAGACATTAAGGGATTATGGCTTTGTTTTGGGGGAGGAGAGCTCAAGGCCCTAACAACCTTAAGACTGCTTGTAATAACTTGGGGATAGAAAAAAACCATGGAGTCAAAAAAAATAGAGATATTTCCAATTTTTATTCATGATTATCTTTATCTTTTATCTCTCTGCCCCTTTAGACCCACTGGCTGCTGATCTCTCATTTGTAACACCCATCCAGGATTTTGAGACATTGATTCTGTGTGCCCACTCATGTATGTTTGTGTGTGTGTGTGTGTGTGTGTGTGTGTGTGTTTAAGTAGAACATGGAACATTCACTTCCCCATCAAACTCATCTTCCTCCCGTAATGCTGTTTCTCTTCATTATCTTTACAGCACTGACAACGTGCATGGTGGTTTTCATTAACATTCAGAAGATCCATGATTCTGTTATAACTAATAACTGATTGGGAAAGCCTTTGGCAAATGTCAAGAAGAAAAAAAAATGGGGGAGGGGAGTCCTTGAATTAATGAAGGTTGATTTCCTAGAGATTGTATCTAGAGAAGGGAAATCAACCATCTAAATAAAATCCACATTGGATTTCAGAGGCCTAGACATTAGCAAATTTGTCCCATAAAGTGACTTGTGATTGCTTCCGAGCTGTGTGTCAGAATGATTCCCCAAATACCTCTTTCCTTGGAAAGACTCGGCAATGTTACCTAAGTGTGACAATAAAAATAAGAACTCTGAATTTCAAAAGTTCCTTTCACATCTAAGAATATCTAAATACAGTTCTCTATCCTTGTGACCAAGTATCATAAGAGGAAATAGAGAAGTGGGCACAAATCAATGTTATGGAAATCGATGATCCAGATAATGAAATTTGAGGGTAAATTTAAATTGTGGTGACTCCTCCATAGATCTTGGAGTCTACCTTTGTCTCATAGCATTCAATTGAATTGAATTTAATATCAATTATATCTTGTATAGCACGTTGGGATGAGCAGTAAGCAAAACACAAAGATGAACCCATGACATGGTCCTTGGTCTTTTATATTCCTAGTAAGGGAGCCAGGGGAAGTTACATGGTACAGTGGATAGAGTGATGAATCTGAAGTCTAGAAAGATTATCTTCCTGAGTTCAAATCTGGCCTCAGACACTAGCTGTGTGACAATTGTGCAAGTCACTTCACCCTGTTTTTCTCATTTTTCTTATCTGTAAAATAAGATAGAGTGGTATTTATTAAATTTAATTCTACCCATTTCTCTATCAAAAGAGAAATACTTACAAAAAAGTCTTTATATATCCGGGGAAAGAAACATCTTTTTTTAATTGGAGAGGATCACTAAAAGCATCATGGAGAAGGTAACATTTGAGTTGGGGGGAGGTACAATGCTTCAAAAGTATAAATGATTGTTAAATAAGGGAGAAAGATGAAGAGAATAAGAATTTATTTTTCCCTACTGTATGAGATTGTTCTAAGCATTTTTTACAAATATTATACCATTTGATCCTTATAATGTCCCAGAAAGGTAGGCACTATTATTTATCCCATTTTACAGTTGAGGAAACTAAGAGGAATGGAGGTTAAGGCTCACAAAACTAGTAAGTGTCTGAGGCTGATTCCTGGTCCAGCTCACTATCCATTATACCACCACCTGTCAAATGAAAAAATGGATGAATGAGTGAATGAATGAATTCTCTGATACAGGAGTTCTTAACTTTTTTGTGACTAGATCCACTGTCACTCTAATGAAACCTATGGAGACTAAGGATACTATTTTTAAACACAAAATAAAAGATAGAGGATTATAATAGAAACAAATTTTATGAAATTACCTTTGATTAAGAATCTCTGCAAGAAATATACTTTTCTTTTCTTCCCTCTCTTTTTATTTATTTTTATTTTTTCACTCTAAACATCTTCTATTTGACTTTTTCCATTACATTGTATCACATACTTTTAGATTAAAAATATAGTGTATCTATAATAGTATACAAATCCTTTTGGAGAAACTCTTTGTCTTCTCTAATATAGTTCCAGTTAAAGCAAAAGCAAAGTAATTTTAACTTTACTACCAAGATCTTCTTTCAGAAAGATATTCTCAGGATTTCCCTTTCCCAACAGAATGGTCTTACCCAAATCTCATGCGATTTTCCTGTATTGAAGAAATAAATTCATCGGAGGATTGTATTAAATTAAGATGGGCAAAGTTTTATTTCAAATGTTTGGTTTTCTGTTTGTTTGGAAGCTAGTAGTTTTATAAGCTTTGGTTTTGAAAGGGAGCAAAAAAGAATGAGATTAATCAAAAAAACGAGCAAGTATATTCCATATTGCTCCTAGCTACTAGATCTTGAGCTTTAATCTCTTTCAGGGGAAAGAAAGGTGAGATATTACATTGAGGCAAGTAAGAATTTTAATTAACCATTTAGTGTAATGGTCTAAGTACTTTTATAGGCTGGTGAGAAATGAACACTTGTCAGAATAGTGGTATTAGTAGACATTTTTCAGGCTCATAATACTTTTTGTAGGCCGAGATTGAAAAAACAAAACAAAACAAAACAAAAAAAAAAACAAACCTTGATCTGTAAAACTGCCACTAAACATAAGTGAAAATGACCAGTCTGTTACAAATAAAGGCAGCCCAAGTGCAGATGGCACATGGACAGCATCAACAGGGAAAAGTAAATTAGGCTTTTAGCATTGTTATATCTGTCACCGAGACTCAGCACGATCTCATGTTAGAGGACACTAGAATTCCAGACAGGATACTTAGCTCCTTTTTCTTATTTCTGCTTTGGGGGCTCACTCAGTCTTTGCCACAGTTTTCCCTAATGGCAAGCAATGATGACAATACTTGCCAATTGCCTCCAACACAAAAAATTCTTTGAAAACTACATATAGGCTTTGTGTTAATTCCATTTTTATTCAGTGTTACTCTTACTTGACACAATGAGAGGTCTGATTTATGAAATGCCAAAAATAAATGTTTGGGGGGGCTTAATGGACAGTTCATCTACCAGTCTTTTTGTTTAAAAGTAATTCATATATTAGATGATCCACAGAATATGGAAAATTAGAAACCTTAGAGATGATAGATATAGCCCAATCTCATCATTTAACAGCCCAGCAAAAGAGTTATTTGTCCAAAGTGAACACAGTTCCTGGAGATCCCTACCTGACTGTTAGACAGTTATTCAGATTTAGACAGAATTCAGATTTGGACCTAGGCCAGCTGACTTCCACTGTGACTCCCCAGCCCCTTCAGATTCTCTGGCCACCGATTGTCAATAACTCCTTAGGCTACTGAAGATCAGTGAGCCCTTTTCCCCAGATTTTTGACCCTCTATTTAGTTAGATCTTTCATTCATCATTCCAACTCCCTACCCTGTTTCAAGGGAGAGTCCATTAAGCCAATGAATCAGAAGCACTTATCAAATATCTACCATGTATCAGGCACTATGCTAAGTTCCAGGGACCAAGAAACACAAAAGGCAATTCTGCCCTCAAGGAACTTACAATCTAACAAGGGAAATAGTAAACAAACACCAGTAAACAGACAAGGTGAACACAGAAATAATAGGAAATAATCCCACCAAAGGACAAAGCACAAGAAATAAGAGGATTGGGAGAAGTTTCTTATATATGGCATAGAGGGCGACTAGATGCTAAGCTTAAGGCTACAAAAGTCTCAACCATCAGTGATGCAAGTCACCGGCTCAGACCCATTAGTTACTGAGCACCTGTCCACCTCTATGGAAGCATATGGTGTCCTTCCTGACTTGGGAAAAGAGCAAAGATATGAAAGCGAGTCTGACATTAGCCACTTGAATATAGGGTCATTTCTGGGCCATCAAAAGTGTCAGAATAGAAATTATGGAGAGATACAGTTCATAGAGTAGAGAATTTTTCTCTTCAGGTAAATCTGGTTAAAAAGTACAGTGAGATCTAACTCCAGGGAAGCATAGATTCCTAGATTCCTTCTCTCTCTCTCTCTCTCTCTCTCTCTCTCTCTCTGTTTTTTTTTCTCTCTCTCTCATTTCTCTCTTTCTTCCCATCTCTGTCTCTCACAAAATGAGAATATGATTTCATCTATCAACTTATTCTAATTTGCTAACACCTCGTGGCATTACATTGATGCTTTCTGTGCATGAGGATGATGGCTATCTTAGTACATTTCTAAGAAATCTTCATCTTCAGAGAGTTTTTCAAAAGATCCAATACCTTGTGCAAATAAAGAGGCTACTTGCTGAAGGCTCCCCTTTCTCCTCCTCCAGGATTTCACCAGTATGTCTTAAGCATAGTGGAGGCAACAACCACCAAAAAAAAAAAAAAAAAAAAAAAAAAAAAAGAAAAGAAAAAAAAAGCCCATCTGAAAATCAGAGCCTAATCGCTCCCATCTGCTCGAGTGCTGCTTCCCTTTGCTTCTTGCCAGGATGTTTGCCACAGACGCTAAGTAGCACATTATTTTCGATAAGTTGCAATCATTTACTTGAAATCTACTTCTCCTTTAAAATGTCCCCCTGGAAACTCAATTCGGCAGTTGAGAAGCTCTGCTCAGGATGGAATTTGAATGCTTGCACTGAAGATCAAGAAAAGTTAAACCTCCTTGAGTGCCAGGTGTTTATTTGTTCAAGATTCCAGACACTTGGACTCATTTGGGGCTGCGTGAGGGGCAGAGGAGGTAGAGCAGTAGGGGACAATCAAGTTGATTAGAGGAGCCCATTAGGTTTCATTTCTTGACAGAGGGGACAAGAGTGGGGGTATGGGGAGGCCACAGTTGACTGTTTACTCTACTGGTATGGAAGGCAAGTTTTCACTTTTTCTGCTTTCCCCATTACATCAAGCCAAAAACCTTGCTTTGTTCCCTATGTGGAGATATTGCCGCCTCTTCAGAGATCTATTAGAGACATGTCTCTCAGTGTAGTGCTGACATTTTCCGTAAGTTAGCTGTATCAGTCTTTCTGCTAAAGACTCTTTGCCACTCTGCACATCTTTTCCAGATTCTTGACAGCAGGATGATTCTCCTAATTGATATTCGGTTACTTATGTCTTTTGGATATTGTGCTTTTCAGTAATGGGCTTGGGAAGGCCACTTTGAAGGTTCTGAAAAGTGAGCTTCTTCCTTCTTTATTATTGTTGTTTCTATGTAAAGAGAACATTACTGACACCCTGTCCTTGGGGCATGTGCTTGGCATTGGTTTTCAAGTTGTGCTGTGGTACTGCTAATCCACATAGTCTCACTTGCATTTTTAAGGAGTCTGAGGCAAGCCAAGGATTAATTGTTCTATGTGGATCGAAGTGGAATGATATAACCTCCAAACAGTATACCACCAGTGGTGATCCTCTGTCTTGTTCCCCTAACTCCCAATGTCAAATAGGGGTACCATGTCCTCCTATTAGGAAGTCAGTCTTTCCCCTGTACTTCTTTCAATAATTTCAGTGTCCTTTCCCTGTCCTCTACAATACTGCTCACAAGTAAAAGTAAACATTGTGTCTTGTAATCTTGAATGGAATCATCTTCTCTCCTAAGATTTATTCTAGTAGGTCTTTTACTATTCACAATCTGTGATAACATTCAAAGAAGTTGCTTTCCCCATCCCAATCTAAATCCTTTCTTCTCTAGATTCCTTTCTTTTTGTTAAAGAATCTTCCTTCCAAGGAGCTTATACATCCTCTCTTGCTTCAGATTGGTTAATTTCTGACTCCCCCTTCAACCTTCCACTTCAAATTTCCTATAAGTTCCTTTTCTTTTCTTCTTGGACAGACTTTCAGCCTTCATCTTCCCTTAATCCAGCCAGGCCCAATGGAAAGAATGCTAGGTTCGATATTGGAGAACTTGACCCTGAATCTCGATCTTTATTACCTGGATGACTGACCTTCAGCAAGTCATTTTTTAAAAATCTCTTACCATCCCTTTTCTCATCTGTAATATGAGGATATTGGCCCATATAACACATAATCTTCCTTCCAACTCTGAATCTATAATCATTTTAGTTTCAGTCTTTGATTCAGGATCTGACTGTAGATAGATCTCTTTTTTTGTGCTTTAACCTTCCTTTCCCTTAAATGTACATATGGTCTTCTTTTTGGATAATTGTGTTAGTATTTTGCATCTAGAATAATTTCCTTAAAAAGTATTGCATGTGAGCTATTGGGATATAAAATAACTCATTATTATAAGTTTTTTTAAAACAATGTAGAATAATGATACACTTAGGGATTTAGTTTAATTTAGCTTGCTTTCTTTATTCCCTGTGTCTGATAAAGGCTCTGGATAGCCATTGGTACATTTTTCCATAATCAATTAAAACCATTTATTAAGTTCCCATAATGTTTAGATCATTGCAGATACAAAGGTACAAATTACATAGATGCTGCCCTCAAGATTACTATGTAATAAAGAGACTTCCACAAAGAAATATAGCACAAGTTCAAATGTGGTGGGACAGAGGAGAAAGCTAAGTACCTGATGAAAATTTTAGCAATTAATGATCAGTTTGAGCTGAAGGTAGGAGAAGGGGGAAGTTTTCATGGAGGTAACCCTTAAGTAAAGGTTTAATGAGATAGACGGATTGGTAAATTGGTCAAGATGAGCAGAAGGAAATATATTCCAGGCTTATGAGCGATGGCTTTTGTGAATGCAAAAAAGGTGGAAACTTACAGGCTGTGTTTGGGAAACACTTTGAAAATAAAGAGAGTATAAAGGAAAATGGTATGAAATAGGAAAAAGTCTGCCCTAACTTTAAGAAGCAATCTGGAATAGTGGCTAGAGCATTGTAATTGGAATCAGGAAGAACTGAATTCAAACCATGATTCAACACTTATTATCTGTTTTACACTAGACAGATCATCATCCTGTCTCCTTCTGTACAATATGAACTCAATGGCTTCTGAAGTCCTATCTTATAATGCAACACCTGGAAAGGAAGGTTATAGTTAAATTATGGGGGGAGCAGGCTTTAATGCTAAGCTCAAGAAATTGTATTTGAGATGAGACTCCTAAGGTTTTGAAAAAGTGAGTGACTGTATTTGGATCTGCACATAAGGAGGGCTATTTTAGAAAATGTGTAATGAATAGATTGGAGAGGGCAGAGACTGGAAGCAAAAAGATCAGTGAGGAAGCTGTGTTAAGCACCAGTCCAGGACTTGAATTAATGTGGTGGCAGCATGAACAGAGAGAATGGAGAGAAGATTCCAAATAAGGTTTTAGAGAAATGGAAAGTGAGATTTAGTTATTGATTGAAAGTGGCGAAGTAAGGGAGAATGGAGCACTAATGTTTTGAGAGAAGGAATAGTTGATGAACAATAAATGTAAGGACCCCTTGTTAAAAGCAGGTCATGTAATGTTTGTAGCCATAAAAACATTGGAAATCAAGCCAGAAAAATAACCATAATGATCTTAGGTTAGGAATAAAACCACAGAAAACACCAGTAATAATCATAAGTTAGGAGTGAAGCAATGATTGTCATGCTAATAATAGCAATGGGTGCACAGGTGGTTAGAACAACAATATTGGCTACGGGATTAGGAGACCCAATATATAAACTCAGCAAAATCCAAATTATTTTCTCTTTTTTTACAGTCCTTTCACCCGTTTGCAAAGGACTAAGCCCAGAATAGACCTTATATTGACCACAGGGGAAACAGGTGGAGAAAATCCCAAGGGGCTGCCAGAGATAGCTATGTGTCTGAAACCTTACAATCACCTTTGCTTTGTGATATCACTCTTGAACATAAAGAGAGGCCCATTCCTACTTTTGACTTTTTCTCTTTTTATAGAGATTTGAAAGCAATCATTAAAAATCACTCCCAGGCTGGCTTGTCTGACATGAGGTGAGATTTCAGCAGAGTTAAGTAGTTCCCAGAAGGGCTTTTCAGTTTTCCAGAAGGACGCTGGCCCTTATGTGCAATCACTGATGGGCAGGGAGAACTGTGAATCTTCCCAGCTCAGCACGACCAGAGTGGGGATTGCCATAAGCTGTGTACATGGTCTGAATGAGAGAGATTTTAGGTTTTAAAGGCAACATTCTTCTCCTAGATTAAGAGCAACAAGGAAAAGGTAACAATAAGAGGAGACAAGAAAAGATTGGGGGGGGGGAAGAAACTTCGAAAATTGTTACTAGGAATATCTTTAAAAAATAGGATCTATTGATGATGTGTGTATGGATTCTCTCTTTTTTATTATTCTGAGATTTAATGAACAAACCAAAGAACAAACTCTAACCAGCAAAAATTTGAACACATTTTCTCTTCTCTGCACCTTCACTTTGATTCTTCCTGCAAAGCACTATTCAGATTAATTATTTTTAAATCCAAAACTTTAAGTATGTTATTTGGAAAGCACAGGTGTGATTTCCATGCTCTAAAATTCAGTTTCCCCATAGATCCTTCCCTAACTAGATACATTTCTACACAATGAATTTCTTTTGTATTATATATATATATATAAAGATATATATATGTATATATATATATATATATATATATATATATATACACATATATATATATATATAACAGTTTATGGACTACATGGACTAGACTAGATAGCCACTATAGTTTCTGCTAATAAGAATCTGTCATTATGAGCTCTCCGTATATTCCTACTGGCATATCAGGGAGGTCCACATAGGGGGAACCAATAATCATAATTGTACAGGAAAGAATTGGGTTAGATACTAGAAGAGAAATCACCTCTGAGAAATTGATCTACCAAAGATCACCTACCTGGAGGAGAGAGTAATATTCTGTTGACTATAAAGTCTCTTTTTTCCCGATTTTGAAATGCTAGATTTCACTACTGTGAACTGAAGTCTGTAGCTCCAGAAATAATAATATCTTAGTAAGCCTGACTGTCCTGGGACATATAACTACTTGGAAGTTGCCAACCAGTCAGGAAAATTTCCAGTGAATTCCACTTTGTCCTGTCCTGAAGCAGGGATCCCGGATCTGTATCCTAGTATAAAGCCACATTTGACATGGACATTTAATAACTCCTTGCTGATTGATGGAGCCATAGTCTCATGAAAGAATCATCATTCCTCTGTGATTGCTTCATGTCTTGATTTGGAGAAGGCAGATTGAAGCCTAACACGATATAATCAAGAAAGTCATGGGGTTTCCCTCTTTCTTCCCTGAATATATATGAGAAGAAGTGATCAACTTTAAGGGCTTCAACCCAGACATTTTAAGGAGAATGATAAGAAAATACAGGCCTGAGCTAGTGAGGACCAGTGTCCCCTGTTCTGCCTAGCACATGGGCATTTATCCAGAGAGGAATGAGCCAGTTGCCTAGTGCATTAACATTCTCTCTGCCAGCTGGCCTAGGGACACTCAGTGTGCCAAGCAGGGAAACGTGTGAATGGGATCCACGCCCATACATCCCTTGAGACAGTCAAGGAGGAAAAGTGGGAAATGTAAGTGGGTCATTATATCTAGACAGCCTCATGAGTAGTACAGAAGAATCAGAATGAGACTTGTTTAAAAAGAAATAATAATAAAATATTCCTTAGGTTAGTCACATAAAAATCTCAGTATGGAATTTCAAACTTTACTATTGGTTGGCTAAAGTTTCCAACCTCCTAGGGAAGATAGAATTTGTTCTATCTGATTTGACAGAAATGGAAAAGAGATGATTGAAAGGAGGTAAATATTTCTCATCACTGAGAAATAGAAGGCCAGAGAATAAAATGTATTTGTAGAAAACATCTGGCTGAGTTACTTTGACCATAAATGACTATGAAATGGTAGTTCAGAGCATGTGAAGTGTTAAATTTCATCATTGACCTGAGTCCTTTAGTTCTAAAGATTCAAATCATCTCAGCTCTGGAGTGGAGAAATTTCTTATTTGGGAACAGCAATAATGAAAGACATAAAAGAAAGAGGATGAGACAAAGGGAAGAGGAAGAAAAGCAGCATCTTTGTGAGAAGAAATTCAAGGTGCATTTCTACATAGTTGCAATCAAATCCCACGAGTGAGCCTCATCACAGGTCTTTTCTCATTTCTGAACTCATGGGTGCTAGCTATCACTTTCTCCACTTAGCATATATATATTTAGTTCTTTACATGTTACATCTCCCAAGTCAAACACAAGCTGCTTCAGGAAGAAGCCTGTTTTTCAGTTTTTCTTTCTCATCTTACCACCTAGAACAGTGTTTTTTGTTTCAGGTAGGGGGCTAGCAATTGATCTTGTGATTTCATTGATTAAAAAAACAGAGCTGAGAAAACTCTTTCCCCCATGGAATTTGCTTAATATCTTACAGTCTTTGAGAATTGCCCAGAGAACTGAGAGATTTAGTGTTTTCCTGAGGGTTCCATAGGCAATATGTGTAAGAGGCTTCATTTCTATAAGGGTTCAAGTACAAAATCAAACAAAGAATTAATGTTGTATGAGTGCATAGTAGGGCTACAGAAGATGGAGATCTCTCTTTCCATTATGCTCTTTGGAGATCCTCATAGAGTAATCAAGGAAAGTTTCATAGAAAAAGATTAACCTTCATATTAAAGGTTAGATAAGGATTTTGATGAATGGAGGCAGGTTGAGGAAGATATGAATAATCCAGACATGAGGATATTCAAGGCACGTTCAGAGGAAGTATTCATAGTCTTACTTACTGTAGGAAAATATTGGTAGACGGGACTGGAAAGATGGGTTGGAATCAGATAGTAGGAGGACTTGAATGTTGAACTAATTTAGTTCAGAATTTTAGTTATTAGTTATTAGTTCAGAATTTAGAATTTTATCCTGGAGGCACTAACTATTGAAGGATTTTGAGAGGTGAAGTAAGATGATGAAAATGGTATTTTAGGAAGACAAATCCAAAGACGCTGTTCAGAAGAGATGAAAGAAGAGGCTAGAGGTAAAAGAGACCAGTTAGTAGGAATTATATATTGTTAAGATAAAAGGTAATGAGAGACCTGAAATCAGGTTGTAGCTCTGGGAATGTTAAAGAAGGGACATATGGTACAAACATTGCGAGGGAAAAATTCACATAAATTGACAGCTGATTAGGTGGCAGGGCAAGAGGGAGCAAAAAGTCCAAGATGATTGAGACTTCAAACCTGAAGGACTGAGAAGGCAAATACTCCCTAATTTCAATAAATAGTGGGTTTTTTGGTTCCTGAGAATTTGATCAGTATCTGGTGAAATATTGGGCATGAGAGCCAGAGAAAACTGGTCACAGTTTAGTAAAGTGGACTCATAAGCTAGTGTTGGCCCTCCTGAAAAATATAACTTCTTAGACACATTTCTGGGAACCTAGAGGGGGCTTTTCTTTCAATATCTACATGATCCAAACTTAATCTGATGATGAGACAGGAATATATGAGGGATATTGGAAGAGAAGGGAACAGGAGAGGAAAGAATGAAGGGAAAGAGAAAGAGACAGAGGCAGAGAGAGACAGAGGCAGAGAGACAGCGATAAAGAGACAGAGACAGACAGAAAGAAACTTTTCAGGCCTCAGTGTATTATCAGTTTCCAAGACACCTTGCCTAATATAAAAGCAGAGTGGAAACAGAGCTTTTCTTCCTTTAAAGCCCACAGGGTCTATAATGTCCCAGGCTTTTTTCTACCTTAAACATCAGAACAAAGAGAGCCAGAGGACATTAGTGCATGCATCTGTGCATCTTTGCAGAGTATTCAGAAATGCAACATTAGGGGTGGCGGGGGTGGGGCACACAACCCACCCCACTTTGTCTCATTAGTGATCTCATCAAGAATGAAAACTAGCCTTCTCTGAAGACTTGCTCGACCTGTGGAAGTTCAGGGGTGAGGAACAGGCATTTAAAACAGTGCATATAAGGAGACTTCCTGCCCCCTCCAACACACCACACACACATACACACACACACACACACACACACACACACACAAAACTGATATATACACATATCAGTTACACATGTATATACACCCCACACTTGACACACACACATATATAAATACACCACACACACACACACACACACCAAATACACACACACAATACTGTTGTATACACGTATCAGTTACACATATATATACACCCCACACTTAACACACACACATACATAAATACACACACCACACACATACAGCACAATATACACAACACACGCACGCGCGCACACACACACACACACACACACACACACTCCTTCCTGAGCATCCCTCACACGCCCTTAGCACAGGTGGTCCTTTGTGCAGAACGCGCTCCCTCTAGCGGAGATGGGCCGTGCGCGTTGCGGCGCTCCGGAGCCGGCAAGGACAAAACCCGCCCGGCGCCCCTCTCCCTGGAGTCCGAAGGCGCCCCCGGGCCTGCTTTGTTTTGTTGTGTAAAAAGCCGCGGCTCCTCGTCGCGGGCCCGGCCGGGGTGGCCGTGACATCCCCTTCCTCTCCCAAGTTGTTCGGGGAAAGGATACCCGGATCCGGCTCTTGCCATAAACAGCTGCTTTCCAAAGGACCGGCAGCAATTTCGGTTGAGACCGAACACTTGTCTGGACCAAGGCTGCCCCGAGAGGGGATGCTCTGGCGCCCCAGGATGGTCTTAGGGACCGTGAGCCTCTCCTCCGGGATCACGCTCCGCGGAGGGAACGCTTTCGCGGGGTTTTCCGTACCCACACCTGGAGTTAAATTAAAAAAAAAGAAAGAAAGAAAGAAGGAAATGTAGGTGGCTGCACATCAAAAAGCCCGTGGGTACTTCCCAAGCAGAAGACTTGTTCTGTAACAGCCTTGTTTCAGGCCGAGCTGTAGTACCAGGGGATGGAGGGAAGGGGGAGGCTGGGGAGGGGGTGCCTGCGGGGCTCATCAAGGGCTCGGGGTCCTGATCATATGTGATGGTTTCTGGATTAGGTAACTGCTCCACCGGTTGAAATTGGATCTTGGAGGATGAATGTTAACATCTCTGGTGTCCTGGCGAAAGGTTCATTTGAGCCTTGCATGGTGCTGTGGAGATAAAAAGGAGCTTTTAAATAATCATTTTGTCTCCTCCTCGCCAGAGTGCAAGCTTCAAGCAATAAATAGGTGATATCAGATCTGCTTAGACACATCACCCTTTTCATTTATTTATTTAATGTGGGAGGATTTTTTTAACTGACTAGCTGAACTGATTCAGTGTCAAGGAAGCCCAGTAGCCACTTTTCTCTTGGTATATTTGGCTTCGATTCATTCTCTAGGTACATGCGTGCATATAATACCTTTTATGCAGCTATTATAGACATGGGCATCTACTCCAGGCCTGTCAGAGTCAAGTGAGTCTTTCTAAAATAAATAAAATCTCCCCTTGGTTAGATTGCCCTTAACCTTTCGGAAAAATCTAATAATTTTCTATTTATTTCAAATTTTTCTTTTTGTTAGAATTTGTTTTATTTGGGAGATACAAAAAGTGTTTGGTTTATTATTTACTTTTCTCCTTGTTGTTCTGTTCTGTTCTTTTGGTCCCATTTCAATCCCTGTATTTTGTAATTTTCACATTCTGGATTTGGAGTACAAATGCAGGAGATTTACGTGATAGAACATTAAGATTCTAGCCTGCCAACTTTTTATTGGTTAAATTATAGAAGAAATTCAGCCCAGTGAGCCCTTCCTTAGAGTGCTCAATTGCATGATCCCTAAAACGATGATTTTGAAGCTGTTTAATATTTTGTCTGGTTCACATGGGTTCGCTTTCCCAGACCAAATACACAGTTTCAACCATGAACAATGGAATTGAGTCAGTACAGAATAGACTTTTAAAAGCTATGGCAGTCCTGAGAATTTTGTGGAAATACAACACGTTTCCGTATAAAGCAAGTCCTGGGCATTGTTACATCCCAATTTCTGTTTATTTTGTGCCACTGACACCTGAATTTAAGGTATTGTTTGGTATGATCTTGGAAACCTTTTTAATTCTACTTCCAGTCCAGTGGAGATTTTTTTTATTGTTACAGCATTTAACATTTACTAAGTAAGAAGAAATACAGATAAGCCATGTAAACAAAGTGTTCCTCCTTGAACAAATCATTATTTTAGAGTGACAAGGGATTGCTGAACTCTGCTTCCAAGTGTTTGGACTCGATTCAATTTTTGTTTTTCCTCCTTAGTTATGAAGCAAATGGTGAATGATAATCAGTTTTTTAAAATAAAATACCTGTTAATCATTAATTTTCTATAGGTCTTTTGAAATGCCAATGAATAAATATAGTGAAATAGAATACAAATGTCAAATATTGTTGAAAGATACCATTTTAAGTCTTATACCAGTGGATACATAGTTTAATCTGTTTTGTTAGTCCCTGAAACAATGCAGATTATAAACCATCCTTTGTGACTGTTAATTTAGTTTTTTTTTTTTTTTAATGAAATCCCCCATGGGGATCCACCCAATAGGAAAAGCTCTTTATTGTACTCTTTGGACATTGGATGGAAACCAATGGAACATGAGAATTGACCCCTCCTCACTTTTGTTGGAACAGCATGGTATATAGTAGAGTATCCAATGTAGACTCACAGGAATTAATTTGGAAACTTGCCGCTGCCAGCTACTTTTTTTTCAGGTCACACATGCTTTCTGTGTGACCTTGGATAAAACACATGACCTCTCAAGCCCTCAGTTTCCTCATAGATAAAATAAGATGGTTGGAGTAGATGACCTCAAAGACCCCTTCAAGTAGTAGATTTATGATCCTATGACTTGTTCAGGTCATACATTTTCTGGTATCCTTTACTTCGTTTCTTCTCTTAACTCATACATAAAAAAGTTATCTATTTTTTTCCCTTTTTTAAACAAATTGAAAAAAATCCTAAGTATTCTCAATCAGAAATATAAATCATCCTTCCATTGCTACTAAGTGATAGGAGGGAAGTACTGATGTAGTTGTAATATTTCTCTATGTCAGTGTCTGTGTCTGACAGCCGGCTTGTCTGTCTTTGTCTTCTCTCCTCATCCAAACAAATAAGTAAATAAATAACCCTCATTTTTTCATTATAATATGTTTCTATATACCCCCTTAGGAAGGTCAGAAGGTCTTGGCTATTACATGATAGTTATGATTTAAGATGCATTGTTTGCAAGTTGCATATAAAATAAAGGGGAAGATGTAGATACTGTTGTATTCATGGCAGCACTTTTATGGAAGCAAAAAATTAGAGAAAAAAATTGCTTTTTTCAAGTTGTGAAATGTCTAAACAAATTGTAATATATGAATGTCATGGAATTTTGTTGTGCCACAAGAAACCACAAATACAAAGGATTTGGAGAGACATGGAAAAACTTATTAAGATTATAGAACATAAGATCATGGATCTTTTCCCACCTCCCAGTTCCCCTTCTACTCCAGAGCCCAGTTTTTTTTTATCTGAACTATTGTACTACGAAAAGTGGCTTGCACAAGGAGACTTTGCCTCCCCCATCAGGATGTGGGACAGGCTACTTACTGTCCTTGGATTTCTCAGTTTCTTTAGATAGGTCCCTGTGTATTATTGAAGTGATGCCATCTTGGCCATTGTACAGTTGTCAATATTTTATAATATTACAAAAAAGCTTAGTAGATATGAAATAAATGATCTCATTGATATGGGTATCTCTTCCATGAGAGATGATTGCTACCCATGGCACCTTCCCATGTTTTGCAATTCATGATTTAGTGATAGTATAGTTTCTTTCTAGGGAAGATTCTCCCAGATTTCTGTTTTTTGTTTTTTGTTTTTTTTTTTCACATTTCAGGGTAAAAAGAAACCTCCTCAGACTGTCTTTTGTTATTTCTTGTTCTCACCCCCTAACTGATCCCCCTCCTTTTTTTGATCCCTTGTAGCAAGGCAAGGCAGCAAGCATTTATTAAGGGTTTACTATGTACCAGGCACCTTGCTTCTTACTCATAGATGAAATTAAAATTTAGCAGAAAATGTAAATAAATCATAATCATAAAGCTAATGTGTGTGTATATAGTGGTTATTATGTGATTGACATTGTGCTAAGGCCACCTTACAATAATTATCTCATTTGATCTTCACAACTCTTAGTAGGTGTTGGTAGGTGCTTTTTATCTCCATTTTACAGATTAAAAAAACCCAAGGCAAACAGATTTATTTTAATGGAACTACTTTTTCTTGAAGTGAACATTGGAATGACATTCAGATATTAATGGAATTGATTCAGAAGAAAAATACACACAATGTATCTTTGTTCTTTGACCATTTCTAAAAGGCTGTATGTACTACAGCTGGTTTAGGAGTATCTTTAGTCATATAATGATACTGACCTTTTCCTTGAAATACTATTAATAAGAGGCAACTATTAATAGTAGCCAACATTTACATAAAACACTTTATGATTTTGAAAAATGCTTTACACATTTTGTTCATTTCTCACAATATCCCTGGGAGGTACATGCTAAGGTGCTACAGATCAGGAAACTGAGGCTGATAGAGATTGAATGACTTGCTTAGGCTGAAGTTATCTGCCTCAAGATCTGATAGATCTCCACTGTATTACTTTGCCATCATCAACCTATTAATCTTTTCCCTTTTTGTTCCTTTTTTCTTGAAGTGTTGAGTATTCGAGGAGCCCAGGAAGAGGAGCCAACAGACCCCCAGCTGATGCGATTGGACAACATGCTGCTGGCAGAGGGGGTAGCAGGGCCTGAGAAAGGTGGGGGATCTGCAGCGGCGGCGGCAGCGGCAGCAGCATCGGGGGGAGCTGGCTCAGACAACTCAGTTGAGCATTCCGACTACAGAGCCAAACTCTCACAAATCCGACAGATCTACCACACGGAACTGGAGAAATATGAACAGGTAACCTCAGGCACTCACCTTTCTCCCTGGTATGTTTAGAGAAGGTTAAAAGGCAAAGGGCAAAAACTGGGCCAGTTCATCCAAGATCAAGGGAGCAGAAACTCTCTTCTTTGGGTAATTAGAATAAGGGGAGAGGTTGCCAAGGACAGATCTTGACTCCATAGAAAGAAAAATGGCCTAATGGTAAAAATAACCCCTTCAGTGGAGTGGACAAAACCTTGAGAGGATAGAAAATCCTTGGTTTCTGGGGGGGCCTTCACTCTGAGGCTGATTATCATAAACTCACTGCCCATTGGGGTTCATTAAAAGAACCTACAAGGTTGTGGAAACTTTCTACCCAGGTACCAATCAGACCAGATGACCTGAGGTCCTTTCTACCTCAGAATCTGTGATACTATGGCTTAGGGATGAAGGGCCAGGGTCCCTCAGCCAGAAAACAGTGGTCAAAATCCCTGTTCTGCTCACTTTCTTGTAGTTCATATCTCTGAGAAAGGAGGATCACAATGCTAACTTTTCTTCTGCAGATGATAGGATGAGTTTAAGTCAGACTAGTGATTCTTCAAAATGCTTTCCAAGTTATTGATTCAAGACATAGTCAATGATAGATTTCCCCTAGCCCTCAATCAAATTAGAAAGTTTCATTTGTTTTTACATAGAATACTCTTATACCAGTGAATGCAGGTCCTATAGTATAGTAAAAATTATACTAGTAGAAGAACCAGAGGATTTTAGTTCAGAGTGAACCTCTGACATCTCAGTATAACCTTGGCGACATTGAACAGGTCATTTGACCTTCACAATCCTCAGTTTTCTCATCTGTAAAAAATGAAGATCGGACTAGATGATCTTTGAGGTTTCTTCTAGATTTAAGCCTATGATCCCATGATCATATATTTTATCTGATTTGAAAGAACGCATTTGTTTTAATTCAGGGCAATTCATAATTCCTCCTGAGTCCATCCCGATAGTGTTTTAGGATTCTCTATGTGGTAAAGAAACTTCGAATTTAAGTACAATGAAATCCTTCATGGAAAATACTCTTTCATGTTACAAATATATTTATATGTATGCATAAACGGTGATATGTTATGGAAAGTTATCTAGAGTTAGATCTAGGATCTAGAGTTTGATCTAGGACAAGGTGACTCTGAGCAGGTCACTTAACTTTACCTCATCTGTAAAAGGGTGGTAATCATTGAATTTCCTACCTCTTTGGATTATTATGAGGAATCACAGATTAAGCTATAAAAAGTAAACATTTATTGTTGCTTGTGGTATTTTTCCCAGACAAGGTGTTTTATAGCAGGCCTCATTCCACTATTGATTGATTGGTGTGAGAGATTAAATCTTCTCGGTTTGTGATCTGGACCAGTCCATCCTGCCTTTAGGCATCCTGGTTCCATTCTTCTATCTACCTCCTGAATCTGGGACTTGCCATATTCGTGCCAGTTTTAGGGTCAGATTGGCTTTTTTCCTACCACAGTTCATAGCTCCCCAGCTCAAGCAATCCTTCCACATCAGCTTTCCCAGGAGTAGCAAGTACAGACCTTTAATACAATCACATCTGATTATTGTGATTATTATTATTGAGGGCTAACTCTTTAGAGCCAGCTTGGTATGGTAAAATATTTAGAACCAAAGGATCCTAGATTTGTTCAAATTTTCTCTGACTGTGGACAAGCCAATTCCTACACATGAGCCTCAATTTCCTCATCTGTAAAATGAAGTAGTTGGACTACATGTTCTCTAAGGCTTTTTTTCCAATTCTATAATCCTTTGTCCCATGTATAAAGCTGTATTTTGAATTTATTCTGTGATTCCTAGCAAAGCTGAAATTCTGAGTACTATCTTTATCTACTGACTTCAGAATTTTATCGAGGTTATGCTGACCTAATGAATTTATTTATTAAATACAGAATACTCTAAGGAATATGAGCAGACCTGATGTATACAGGGAGAACATAAATTATATAAGCCTTTCAGATGCCTGTTTTGTGACACATATGAATGCATCAATGGATAGTATAAATAGATTGGAATTTGGATTCAAATCCCAGCTCTGCTACTTAATACCTTTGTGATCTCTGACAAGCTGCAACCACTTGAGCCTGCTTTTCAATATCTGTAAAATGAAGGAATTGAACTAAATGGCCTCTTAGGTCCTTAAGCTGTAAATCTATGATCCCATAAAATATAACATTGTCATAAGTTCCCATATTATTTTTCTTTGTTGCTTTTAATTGTCACATTGAGATTGTTTGCTTTTAAGACAAAAGATGGTAAGAAAGTGAGGAAAGTAAAAGGCTTTCTGCTATCCCAGAATGTGCCAATCTCTTTTTAGGATGAAAGACAACTTAATAGGAATTTTAAAATTTAAAATAGAAATAGACATTTTAAAATTTAAAGTGAATAAAGTACCTTTATTTCTCTCACACCTAAATTGGAAATGGATTTCCTCAAAATATCCTTCTTAAATATGTACCCAAAAAAATCAATTTATTTGAAGAAAGTTCTTGTAATTTTCCAATGTAAAGAAGAAAATTTTCCCCCAGGATATGAAAAGAGAGAAAATAACTATAAAGGTTTTTCACTTCTATTTAGTAAAACAGTTGTTGTTTTTTGGGTTTTTTTTTTTTTTGTTTTTTTTAACTTTGCCACACAATACAGAATGTTGATTAAAAAACATTTCCCCAGAGCCCCAAGGAATATTTGGGAATAAAATAAGCTATGGATTTGTGACTTCAGTGGAGTTAGTACTTCTCAACTGGTTGAGTAATTTTGAGTGAAATGTGGAGACATTCTTTTGATACTCTGAGAGCACAGGAGATATTCTTTTTTTCTATCATGAATCAAAAATGAGAAGATGGTTTCTTTGGGCATATACTACAGATTGCCTAGTCAGAAGGAAGAAATAGATGAATTCTAGAAGCAGTTCATAAAATTGGAGTTGTATAATGTAGGAGTAATGGGAGCCTGTAGTCTTTTTGACATCTGCTAGAGTGTTGCAAAAATCAGAACAACAGATCAAATATTAACTTGCCTTTTATAATGATTTAATTCTTCAAAGAGTAAAAAAGGACATGAATGAAGCTAATATTTTCTTTTTGATTTTTAACATAAAAAGGATTTTTCCTTTTTATTTTTATTAAAGTTTTTTATTTTTAAAACATATGCATAATTTTCAACATTCACCCTTGCAAAACCTTGTTTTCCAAAAATTTTCTTCCCTTCCCCCCGCTTCTTCCTTAGACAGCAAGTAATTCAATATATCTTAAACATGAACAATTCTTCTGTACATATTTCCACAATTATCATGCTGTACAAGAAAAATTGGATCAAAAGGGGGAAATGAGAAAGAAAATAAAATGCAAGCAAACAACAACAACAAAAAAAAAATGACAATACTATGTTGTGATCCATATTCAGTCCCCACAGCCCTCTCTCTGGGTGCAGATGGCTCTCTTCATCACAAGACCATTGGAACTGGCCTGAATCACTTTACTGTTAAAAAGAGCCATGTCCATGAGAACTGATCATCATATAATCTTGCTGTTGCTGTGTACAATGTTCTCCTGGTTCTACTCAATTCATTTAGTATCAAAAAGAGTTTTTTTTTTTTTGTTTTGTTTTTTTTTTTTTTTTTTTTTACCAATGTTGAATTAATGGGAATCTTCAGGAAGAAGTAACTATCTCATCTTGAAATTCATGCTAAATAGAAAGGGAAATGTGGTTGGGTCTAGAAACTGAACCTTGGTCTCCTGAAGCTCTCACTTTTCAGTCTCAGAAGAACTAATACCAAATTCTAATGCCTGTGGTTTCTCAAGGGCTTTGATCTGCTTCTTTTTTTAAGAAATATTTGATAACCAGGGCATAGGACCCTGCCCAAAATACTGGCTTTTAAAGTGACTTGTTTTTTATCTCCTTTTCCCTTTAGAAAAAAGTCGTCATTAGTTTCTGTTAACTCACTATAGGGCTAAAGCTCTACTTGTCCAATAACTTACTGATGATAGTGGAGAAGAATTTAAAAAGATTAAATGTTTGTATGGAGAGTTTGCTGACTAATTTGTTAGAGATGTGTCCCAAAGTTGGAAGAAAAACCTATCTGAAGAAGGATATGGAAGAGTGACATGGTTCTAGAAGAGCATCGTGAACAATAAAACATAGCATGAGCTTGGCTTCCAGTGAGTGCTAAGGATTCATTAAAAAAAGATTTAAAAAAAAAAAACTTTTTTAGCTATAGTAGGAGCAAGAAGAACAAGAAAGTGACAGGGCTGCTATTTGTCAAAAATTGAAAGAGAATAAATGAAAGAGAAATAACAGTTGAGAAAAGCTCTCCTCTTTTCATTTGCTTTCTGTTTCCCTACCAAGTGAAACAATTTTCAGATTGTGAAATATAGAACAGAACTGGGATAGGGAATCAAGACTAGGCTTAAAGAAGCAGTCATTGGATCATAAATTTTAAGCTGTAAAGCAACTTATTATTTCTCTCTCAGTTTACAGATAATAAATGCTAACATTTATTGATTCTCACTATAATTCTAGGAGATAGGTGCTATTATTATCATCCCCATTTTTCAGATTGGGAAACTGAGGCAAATCAAGGCTAAGTGGCTTGTCCAGAGACCCACAGATAATAAGTATCTGAGGCTACAATTGAATTCAGGTCTTCCTGACTCCAGGTTCAATACCATCCACTGCTACCCCAGAAATTCAGAGAAGGGAAATGACTGGACTATAGTCACACAGGTTTCAAGGATCAGAAATGGAATTTGAAACAAGGTCTTTTGACTACCAAGTTAGTGATTTTTATAATATAAAGTTCACATTATCTAATCTAACAAATATTTATTAAATTCTGTTTATAAGAAAATACTGCAAATGGTTCTGCTTAAAAGGACTTAAAACTTGTTTTACTTGTATTTGTTAGATTCTGGGAATAGAGAGATGAGAAACATTATGATTTCTTCTTTCAAGGAACTTAAAATAGGAAGAGGAACAGGGAATAGGGTAGGTAGGTCCTGCATACAAATCACTTAGTACAAAGTAAAATGATATAAGCCAAGGACAGATCAAGACTAGGGATGGTAAGAAAATTTGAAGCTGGAAAGATTTTCATCTGGGAGAATCAGAGGAAAACTCGATGTAGGAGATACCAGCTGAGCTGGGCCCTAAAGAAAGAGAAGGATTTTATTGGGAAAAGATGAAGGGAACAAAAGGCCTGGGATAAAGAAATACAGACAGAAGAATGCACAAATAATTTTGTTCTTGTTCAGTTGTTTTTTAATTATGTTTCACTCTTTATGACTCCATTTGGAGTTTTTCTTTTTTTTTTGGCAAAGATACTCTAGTGGTTTGCCATTTCTTTCTCCAGCTTATTTTACAGATGTGGAAACTGAGGCAAACAGGATAGAGTCATTTGCTTGGTGTCACACAGCTAGGAAGTATCCGAGGCCAAATTTGAACTTAGGAAGATGAGTCTTCCTGATTCCAAGCGCTATCCACTGCACCATAATGACAAATAAAAAGTGAGAAGCTCTACAATACAGGGGAGCTGTGCTATTAACCATCCACTTGGGGAATGGCATACCTGCCTGTTTTTTTTTTAATTGCTCAATACTTTTTAGTGGATTCTATCTTCTGGTAGAAAGTACTGTGGAAACAAAAATATGACCCTACATTTTAGTCTGTGTGAAAAGACCAAAGTCATGGTTCTGTGGTTGATTTCTCCATCTCCCTCCCTGCACCCCAAGTAGCAGATGGATTGGATAGAGAAGCTATCCAATAGCTATTAAGATTACTGCTTTGGAAAAGGGTGGGAACCAAGCTTTGAAGCAGTCTTTTTTTTTCATTCTGGGGTTGTGATGTAAAGAAAGTCTCCAAACACTTTCATTAGAAGGAATGAATTGGCATTATTTTGTGCATTACAGAAGGTCTATGTGCTACCACCAGCTATCCTGATCTAGGAGCTCCCACCAAAAAAAATACATTATACTACATACATACACACACACACACACACACACACACACACACATACACACACACGTTTGGGCATAATCCTCAATGGATTGTAAACTCCTTGAGGGCACAGATTATTCCATTTTTGATTCCATAGTCTAATATAGCATAATTAGGAGGAGATATAGACACAATTTAGTCTCTTACCATTCAAAAGGCAATACAAAAATTATTTATATAATAAGTATTTTTGATATAAGCTAGATGGCACAATAGATGTAGTTTTAGACCTGATATTCAGAATATCTGAGTTCAAATTCAGCCCCAGATACTTACCAGCTGGGTGATTCTGGGCAAGTCATTTAATTCCTGCCTATTTTAGTTCCTTCATCTATAAAGTGGGGACAAAAATAACTGTTCAACTTTGTATGTACTGATTAAATCCTCACTTTGTATTCCTTTAAAACACTAGAGAAAGTACTTCATAGTCCTTAAACTGTAACATAAATGCTAGTTATTATTACATAGAAATATGTATATATTCTTATAATATATGTATTTAATATACTAATAAATATGTGTATATACATAGATATGTGTATTTAATATGCAAAACATATATATGTACAGATGTTTATACCCACATACACATATATTTATGCATATCTTTCTAAACACATGCTCACCTTTGAGTAGAATATTAAAATTAAAATTCAGAAAACAAGATTTTGAATCCTTCCCCAGATACTCATTAATTTTATGACAAGAAATAAGTTGTGTAAAGTTTCATAGACACAGCTATCTGATCTGTAAAATAGGGATAATAATGATTGTACTTCCTACCTCCCAGGGCTGTTGTTAGATAAACAACCTTAAGCGGTATATAAATGTGAATTAAGAAAGAGGAAGAGTTGTTTGTAACACATTTTTGGAAGCCGGCCCAGGCACATTCAGGGTGCATAGCCACTCAAATTTCATTAGATAACTCCAACAATAAATAGTTAAGTTACTGAGGCCCTAAAGAATCCAGCGGCCAATACAGCTTCTAAATCTGCCGCCAGGGTGTGGTTTAGGTCCTGGGAAAATCTGGGTCATTCTGTTCTGTCCATCCAAAGTGGACACGGGACTCTTCACTGCTTTCTGCTGTGTATTCCCAAGCAGCTGTTAAGCAGCTGTTGTGGTCCACCTCAGCAGTAGGGGAAATGACTCCTCTGTCTGTGGACGGGAGGGCTCCGCACTGAAAAGCCCAGCATAAACATCAGATATTGTGAGTATTTTTATTCACCGTAATGAAGTACATTATTATTAGCCAAGAACTGGGGCTCCCCAGCTGAGAGCTGGTACAGCCTACAATATTGCCTCACACGCAGCCCCTCCTCCCATTGAGCCCCTACGAGGTGGGGAAGCTGCTACCCAGCATGTTGCAGCATTTCCCCAGAAAAGGGGGTTGGGATGCCCACTGTGTGCCTACCCTCCCCTTGATCCCCACTCCCCTGGCCTTATAGAATCTTAGCCAAGTTACTGCCAGGTTTCATTTCCGCCTTTTTGTGTTATTCGGGCGGAGGAGGGGAGCAGGGAGAAGCTAATAATAATACCTTATATTTATATGGCACTTTTCTCTAAGGAGATCAAAGTGCTGTGTAGACATGATCTCATTCATCTTCACAATATCCTAGCAAAGTAGGGAGGAGGCAATTATTATTACCACCACTTTGCCAAGAAGAAAACCGAGCCCTAGCGAAGTATCCCCAAGGTGGATGGATGGATTAGTGAGGTAGTGGGAAGCAGTAAAAATTCTGAAAGATCTTTTTATGACGTGACCAAAGTGCTTTCACATAGATTTTTTAAGTGGCCTTCACTGCATCCCCTAGGGCCACTGGTATCGCCCTCCCTGTTGAGGGGAAAAAGAATTGTTATTCCCCATTTTATGGTTGGAGAAAGTGAGGCAGTGGGAAATGAAGTTACCTGTTCAGGGACACTAAGACACACCAAAAGAAATAATTTAAAATTGGGCTTATGGCCTTTTTTATTCAGGAGTCAGCCGATGGTCCATCTTTCTCTCTCAGCCTGATTATCCACTACCTGTTCATTTGCAGGGTATCAGTGTGAAATGGGTAAACAGCAAATATATAAAAAGTTATTCACTGACAGGTGCAAAAAACAGTGAATGAAGAATAATGATTTTTACAGGTATAATAACTACAGTGCTATTATTACTTATAGTAATTCACCGGATCTGAAGATCTCAAAATACCTTTCTAGCAAGATTAATTTGGTGACCAATAGATGACCAGGTACTGAAGTAGAGCAGAAGAAAGAATTCAAACTCAGTCTCAGGTCTATGCCTCTCTTAATTTGGACAATCTCAACTCTTTATATATCTTTATTGATGACTTCTTTTCTGACATCAATTTCATTTCCAAGTATATCACTTTGGACCTGTCCCACAAGCATCCTTTATAATAATGATTTTAAAAAACCAAGTTTAGCAAAAACAATAAAAGCATTAATAATATATGATGATACATATAGTATTGCATATATATATATAGTCCCCTACCAACTGTAATCATTATACATTATATTAAATGTACAACTGCATTGTCCATTTAAACAGCAACTAATGATGCTTAGTCACAATGGAAAAAATCACTCATCTGGGAGTTCTGAAACCTGGTTTTCTAAGTGCTACAAAGCAGTTACCATGTGACCTTGGTCAAGTCACCTTATCTATGATGTTGACTAAGGGTTTGAATTAAATACCCTGTTCCATCTCTGATATTCCCTGACTTTCTAATGATAATTTTAAAAAGAGCACATTTCAAAAATAGAAAAGCAAATTATTAGCCAAAAATATAATCTAAGGACTTTCTTGTCTCTTGAGAATGCTATTTAATCATATAGCATATGATTAAACGTCATATGATATGACGATATAGAAAGTCCCTGAGGATGTTGATTCTGGGAATAAGGCCCTAAGAGAATATGCTTGTCTTAGAAATAGAAAAGGGAAAATGGGCCAAGGTGGATTCTGTCAGAAAAGGTTATCAGTCCCATTTTAACTCTCTTATTCACTAAAACTCTTTAATCCCTCCTCAGCAACATAACTTTTAGACCAGGGCTTGAATCAGAATGTAGCAATATGCTTATCCATTCACAATGAACTCTGATTTTTAAAACCCATAATATTAAATTGAGGAGTCAGTCTTAAGTTAACAGATGGAAGGATATCTTTGTCCATTTGTGAGAAGTCACAGGTCATCTAGAGGAATGTTACCAATGCTAAACAGACCAGTGGTTTGATAAAGGGCTAAAGAGAAAATAAATGATTTGCTCTATGGTTTCAAGAAATGATCTCTGTGCCCAGGAAGTAAACATGAGCACAGCTGGCCCACGTTATATTTCACCTAAGTATAGCTTTGTTCTATCAGTATTGAGATTCCTCAGGATTCAAGAACACAGAGGAAAAAATGGTTGCAACAGAGTTGACATTCATATCTTTCACCTTTGACAATAGAGTTTGATAAGAATTTGGCCTTCTCAACATTTTGGGGGAGGTAAAGGGATTCATCTTACTGTGAACATTTAGATTAAAAAGTACTTTTAAAAGTTTCAAGCTCTGTCTCTCTGACTTAAGGAGATCATGAAAAGGAAGGAAGGAAGAAAGCTGTCTGACTTAACCTTGAATTGTCTGAGAAAGGCATTCATTCCATGATATCAACTTATTACATGATTTCTGACTTGTCAGAATCATATTACACACCTGAACTAGGAAGGGGACAAAGCTAAATATTGTCCATCAAGCACTAAGCATTTATTAAAGTTTGAGTACCTCATAGATACTATTGAGTTTGGGTTGTGGAGTTACAGAGACAAAAATGACACAAGTTCTCAAGTAGCTACAAGACGTACACATGTCAGCAAATATCAAATAAATACAACATAAATACCAGATCATTTTCATTATTTTTTAGTGGAGAGAAATGCTAGAAACTGAAAGATATAGGCAAGGTTACATGTACAAGAGAGTGCTTGAGTGAAGCCCTGATGTATTTGAGAGCTTCTAAGAGGAGGAGGTAAAAAGAGAATGCTTTCTATATTTGGAGGGTAGGTATTTTTAAAGCACTGACACTGTGCCACGCACAGTGTTAAGATCTTTACAAATATCCCATTTTGTCCTCACAGTAATCCTGGAAGGCAGAGGCAATTGTTATCCTCATTTTACAGTTGAGAAAACTGAGGCAGACAGAGTTTAAGTGACTTGCTCAGCATTGCAGCTAGTAAGTGTTTGAGGCTAGATTTGAATTCAGGTTTTCTTGATTCCAGATCCAGCACTTATAGACTCTATAGCACCTTGTAGCTGCCTCTGGCCATAGAACTGGGAGGTGGTGTCAGATGTGAAAAACAGCAAAAATTCCATCTTGCCCATTATGTATTGTTGAGTGTGTGAAGGAGAGTAATATTATTAAGTTAGCAAAGCAGGTTAGAACCAAGCCATCAAAGATATATCAGTCAAGTATCCATACAGTCATAACATTCTCCACTTGACCATCCATCCTGACTTTGGGTCACCAAATTGGACCCGCAGTGTTCTCTTTAATGACCCTCCATTCCTTGGAGTTTCTTTCATTTTCCTGCTATTTCAGGCATGCAACGAGTTCACTACTCATGTGATGAACCTGCTTCGTGAGCAGAGCCGGACCAGGCCCATCTCACCAAAGGAGATTGAAAGAATGGTGAGCATCATCCATCGCAAATTCAGCTCCATCCAGATGCAGCTCAAGCAGAGCACATGTGAAGCGGTTATGATCCTACGTTCACGGTTTTTGGATGCAAGGTGAGTCTCTTTCCTCACCATTCTGGATTTTTAAAAAGAGCAAAAAACAAACAAACAAACAAAACTTCCCTGATTTTATTATATAATATAACAAAGTCCTTACTAACTGGTTAGAACACGTAGTAATGTATCGACCCATTTCTCAGATGGATCAGGTCTTTGTAACAAATAGTATTAAATTGAATGGACAGCACCAGATCAAGAAGAAGAAAGGATAGCTTTGACTGATTTTCAGAAGCCATTGTCATAGGTCAGGTGAAAAACAAAAAAGACAATTTCCAAGGTTGCATAGTTCAGTGATTTGATAGAGGATTAGAGAAAGATGAGTGATTGGTGATTTGAAAACTATGTTTTTGTGTAGTATGAGAAAAGTTACCTAACTTTTCTCAGGTAGTTCCACGACCCTGTGGTAATGAGTTTGAATCCTAATTTTGCCTTTGTAATCTTAAACAAGTTTTTCAGCCTCCCTCCATCTCAGTTTCCTTATCTGAATATGAGGACTTCTTTAAAATATCTCCCAAGCTCTCCTTTTAGAGCAGTTGCATTTTTAGTAGTAGCCAATGATTGAGAAAATGATTCATTAAAAAAAAACAAGTCATATATTAGGTCATAGGATCTTTAAAGATGGAAAGGAGCCTGGAGGCCATCTAGAACAATCACTCCATTTTAAAGATGAGGAAACAGCGGCTCAGGGAGGTAAGCAGGATTTGAACCTCAGTCTTCTGATCCAGTGTTGTTTCTACTGTGCCACATTGCTTCTCTTAATTCAGCAATATTTTAAAGTGAATTTGTGCTTTATTAATTATAGCAGCCTCTATATATGTTTGAAAAATAATAACATACACATATATGACATAATTTCATAAGTCTGTAGAATCTATTAACTTATTCATTTTACTGAATTCATGTTTTGTTGAAACTACAGTGAAAAAGATAGCACTTAGTTCATATAAGTCATAGACCACTTGCAGTGATGTGTCTTACTCCTCAAAGAGCCTGCAATGGATAGTTTGGGAATACCAGCTTTAGGTATTGCCTTGTTCACCTCCATAGCCTGTGGTTCATTCATTTTGTTGTGGTCCTTCAGTGCTAAAGGGCTACTGGAAAGTCCTTTCCAAAATTGCTAACAACGAGTGAGGTCTTTGGATCATACTTAGGAATGAAATAGAAATCAACCTGCCCTGCCACCCTTGCTAATTAGGGACAATCCAGGGAAGTAATTTTATGACAAGGCTATATTGTTTTTCCCCCCATTCTCATTTAATCTGGAGCAAACAACCCAGGAAGACATTTTTGATCTTGGATATAATAGTGGAATTGGGAGAGTGGTCATATCTTAATAGAATTCTTATCTGTAAGTGATCCTGACCTTCTCCCCTTCACTCTCAGTGCCTAAGACACTGCGGCGGTCAAGGTTGTTGAAAGTATTCCATTCCCTGAGGGGTGCCAAGTACAAGCTGGGTAGAACAGCAGCCAGAGTATGTGGTGCCTGCATTCCCATGGCAACTCCCCTACTTAAAATGCTGGCATTGGTATTTACATCAGCAGACTTAGAAAAGGAAAGTTGGACACAGCCCGGAATCTTTTGAAGTGAAAAGTTGAGAAGGAAGGATGGATCAGACTTGTGTCTCATCTGATTTTTTTTATTTTAATTTTTATTTTCTAAATCCAAGGTAGCCAGGCAAATGATATATGCCAAGAATTCACTACAGCACTCTGTGGACTTCCCTTTTTTCTTCCACTAATCTTTAAGATTGTGGCTTTTTAGTTCAAGTTTTAGGTTTTGCATAGAAAGTCTTTTTAATAACAAAGCTGTTCAAGAGGCAAAATGCCTTTGAAATATTTTTTATGGTCTTACTGGCAGGATTTCTGCAAGATGTTTATTATTATTTTATTATTAATTGTTAATAATGATCATAACTTTGATTTTAAGTTTTTGGGGGAAAGTGTAATGCTAGCAAAAGAAAGTGACCTCAAATTCCAGCCTAGTGGAAGGGCTGAGAAACTTTCCTAACTTTATGAGTGTACTTTAATTCTGCCCTTACCAGTGTAGGGATGCCACACAGTTTCCTCCAGTGTCATGAGCTATAATTGGAAGAGCTGTCTAAACAGGCACCAAGTCCAAAAAGAAACATTCCTGAAAATCTTGCTGCTGCCATAGAAATTCTGCCACAACATGTACCTCTCTTGAATGGGAGCTCTTCAAGACATGTTGCTGTGGAAATAAATAATATACATGGGAGGCCTGATTCAGTAATGGGATTAGTTTTAGCAATTTGATAGATTTACAGAACAGGATTTGATAATTACCGATGGACGTGTAGCACTTCTCAACTGAGTGCTTGGCTCAGATCTGTGCCAGTCAAGTGGAATCCTCCCTCTCATTCCCATGTTCTGGCATGGCCAGTTATTCTAGAAAAGATGAACCTGAATTCAAGGTTTCGGATACATTGATGATTGCATTTCAGTATCATATTTTTTTGCATCCTTATTAATTGGAGACAGGGAAAATGTGAATAAAGTGAAAATAAGAATGTTTCCAAATTAATTTTAACCATAGGATCTTAGATTTGTCATTAGAAAGAATCCAATCCCTTCATTTTATAAATTAGAAAACCAAAGCCCAGAGAAGTGAGTTGAATTAAGTAGCATCACACCAGTCATAAGTACACAGCCAGAATTTGCCCTACTAAGTCCAAATTCAGTCCTCTTTCCAATGTATCCTTTTTTGCCTTTTTTACCAAACCTTTTGCCAAAGATTCTTATAAATGACAAAAATTCACTATTTTGAATTTCACTTCTAAGCCTTCCTACTATACATCCCCTCACAAGTTATAAAATGGCAAAGAAGTTAGTAAGAAAGAGGAACATTAACCATTTTCAGAGATTCTGTGATAATCTCTGCTTGATCCAAAATCTGTTCATCAAGAGAACCTTGAAATGTACCACCAGCTTCTCTTTATGAGAGATTTCCCTTAAGATCACCTGGAAGAATTGCAGAATATACACAATAGATGTACAAAGGGTATAGATGAATGAATGCCAGAGTCTGGTATCCCTTTATTCAAAATAACTTTTTTCAGGAGGGCCATAAGAAGACATAAAAGTTTGTGCATAAATCAGCAAAGTACAGTATGAGAAGCTTAGTCATCTTTCTCTAGGTATCACCAGTGTACAGGAAGGAACCTTCATCAAATGCCTTCTTTTAAGTTAAGTTAGAAAAAAATATCCAATCTGTCCACTTTTGGATGCTGAGTGACCCAGAAACTCAGCACGATTTTAGAGAGAGGATTGAGCTTGGCATAATCTGGACAGATGTGGTTAATACCTGTGGACAGATGGTATTCATCCGGTAAAATCAGGCACTTTATTGTGTTAATTAACCCAGGAGGGACATTGAAAATACAATATTAGCTGAATTTCCAGTGAATATTAACAGAGCACCAAGATCCAGTGCTTTCTCTTGGTAAAATTGGGAAAATCTGTTCACTGGTACCACCAGAGATTGGTTGGAAGTCTTTTCACATCTGTAAGGAAAACCTTTTGATAAAAGCAATAAAGGGGTAAAGTGCTAATTGAGCTAATTTAAAGATGGTAGCTCATCTTCTCAAAGAAAGACACTCAGGGCCTGCTAAGAGCCTTAGCTCCCTCAGCAGCCCTACCAGTGATCCAATGGTTTTTGCTGTGAAGAAGCAATAAAGTGATTCTCACTTTAAATTAGTTCAATTAGCACTTTAAAAAAGGAAAGAAAAAAAAGGGCTTTTATTCATAATGTGGTTTTTTTCCCCTCTATCTAATGACCTACATGTTTAAAAAGATTTCTAGAGGTTTATTTGTTTTGCCACTTAGCAGCTGTTCCCTTTTAAGAGGTGCACCTCTCTCCTTTTGACAAGGGGACAGCAGTTAGGGATTTAATTTTGGTCAGTGTATGGCTCCATCTTCTCAGATGCCTTAAAAAAATCAGAATCATTTGGCACCCATTTCAACAGCTTCTCAGTTAGAGAGAATAGCTTGTATTTAACTGATAACCATGTTGTTGTCTCTGTTGAGAACTTGAAACAATACATGATTTGAGCGCTTAACAAATTCTTTTCGAAGACATTTTGACAATGAGCCCTTCTCCCTGAGTGTTCACCCAGTGCTCCAGACATAGCAGATTTTCTACCTTTTATATGCTGTACTAATGTGCTAGTCTTTTTTAAAAACTTGCATCGCATTTATTGATTTATTTCATTTCCTTTGTCAAGGCGGAAGAGACGAAACTTCAACAAGCAAGCCACAGAAATCCTGAATGAATATTTCTATTCCCATCTCAGCAACCCTTACCCCAGTGAGGAAGCCAAAGAGGAGCTAGCCAAGAAATGTGGCATCACAGTCTCACAGGTAAGGGGGCATCCAATGGGTTCAGTCTGAAGCCTCGCCACGGAAGAGCTCCATGGCAGGGTAGTGGAACCTTTTGCTTTCTAGAAAACGTGTAGCAGTCAAGTCTTGGCAGCTGAAGTCTGGAATAGCAGGGTAAGTGCCTAAGAGGTCTGGGGTGGGGGCTTTGGAGGTAAGTACCAGGTCTCATGTTGACTAGGAAGAACAAGAAGTGACTTGACCAAAACTGAGAAACAACAAAAAATTATCTTGGAGTCTTTTAGGTAGCTCCCTAATTCTGTTAATTTCTACATTGGCCATTATTGAGCTTGCAACCCTGTGCTACAATCATCTCTACGTCTTGCTAGTGAACAGACCCTTATTTCAAATGAATAAAAGTTCAGATGCATGCACATAAAAGCCAGGTGATCATTCTAGTTTATAAATAGACAATAAAAGCACAACTTTTCTGAGAAACTCAAGACTTTCTTGAATTAATGAATGAAAACAACTATAACTTAGAAAACCATCTGAAAGGTTGCAGGGGTTCTCAAACTACAGCCCGTGGGCCAGATGCTGCAGCTGAGGACGATTATCCCCCTCACCCAGGGCTATGAAGTTTCTTTATTTAAAGGCCCACAAAACAAAGTTTTTGTTTGTCCCTCCAACAGTCTGAGGGACAGTGAACTGGTCCCCTATTTAAAAAGTTTGAGGATCCCTGGGTTAGATACTTACATGCTTTGACTTTGTCTTTCTAGGTCTCTTAATTAAGAGGAAGGATAGAATGTTATCTTATGACAATAAAACAACTGCATAGAAAAATAATACATATCCTTAACATTGACTTAAGAGATAAAACATATTTAAGACTATTATAATATTCCATTCAACAAAAAAAGATATAGATGTATATCAATATACATCTAAATCTAATATATCTAGAAGTATATATATATATATATATATATATATATATATATATACTCTTTTACATCAATATCACATATATAGTGAGGGAGAGGTAATTGTATACAGATACATATATACTATATACACATATATATAATATAAACACTGGTTTACTATTAAATTAAATACTATATGTTGGATTTTATATTATAATTATTTATCTGCATATTTTTGATCATTCAAAGAATTCTATTCATATATATTAAATAATCGCAACCTCACCTATGAGATCACTTAGAAAGTCTCAGTCTTTCTCTGTCTCTCTCCTTATGTTATCAATTAATTCTTCCTTACTCCTTAGGACTATTCCTTGTCCCTGACCTTCAGTTGAGACAAAGAATGACAATGTTGAAATCTAACAAAAACGGTCTGTAAGTGATTCCTTGTGCAGAAAAGCACCATGAAATATAAGAAAAAAGGAGAAAAACAAATTAAAAGGGAGATATAATCTTAGGAGAGATCCTGCTCAATATTTTTATGTTTGTCTATCTTTGGAAAGCATCTTGGACCATATTATACCCTGGGATTCCAGATGGGGAGGAATGATTCAGCCTTTCTATGCAGAACTGGTTCTAGTCAGGATAACTTTATGAATGGGAACATCACATGAAGAAAGATCACTAAATCTAATCCAGAACTACTTTAGGAAATTTGACTTTGACAAAGGTCATTTCCAATCTGAACAACCTCTTGGGAAGTAGAACCTCTGTGGTCAACCTCAAGGGTCATCAAGTTTAATTTTCTTCTTGCCAGATCCATATTCTTTGAAGTGACCTAAAAACTAAGTATTCTTGTGAAATAGAAGAGAATAGCATTCCCTTTAGTATTAGCTGCACAAATGAGTACTTTATGTAAATACTCATCTCTTCCACATACACTTCTAAATCATCATGCTTCTCTCTCATCATGATCCTACTTGCTCAAGATGTTTTATTCTATCAGCAGCAATTTATTTTGAGAATATAGAATAGTATAAAATAAAGAGCCCTGGATTTGGAGCCCTAAGATCTGGATTCCAGTCAGTCAACAAGCCTGTGATGCCTAATGTACTGTGCTAAGAACTGGAGGATATTAAGAAAAGTAAAAAAAAAAAAAAAAATTGCCTCTTTCTCAAGAAGCTGATATTCCAATAACTGAGCAAATAACTATGTATGTAAAAGACATATATAATGTAAATGAAAGGTAATCTCAAAGCAATGGTAGTACTAGGATCATGGAAAGTTTGAAGATGATGTGATTTGAGCTAAATCTTGAAGGAATTTAGAAGCTAAGGGATAGAGGTAAGGAACAACAACAGGGAAATTAGAAGGAGAATATTTTTAGAAAAGTTTGTTTGGTTTGGTTTGGTTTGGGGAGTGTTCTATTTTGTAATGCCCACAAGATAGCCAGTTCAAGATCTTCAAAAGGAAGTCCTCCATTTTACTTATGGACTCCAGTTCCCTGTTGTTGGAAATGGACTGGGCCAGGAATTTCAAATCCATGGGCAGCTAGGGCTTCCTATTGCATAATATGCCCTTTTTCTCTTGCTCAGACAAATATAAAATAGCACTAAGAAAGGCCTTGTGAAAACAAATAAAAATTTAGCTATTTGAGGGGTAAAAAATGAATGAATGTAAATGTGAAACAAACATAAAATTTGAGTATGAAGCCACTTCAAACTCTAAAAAATTTGAAAGTTCTCTTAAGAAGAGATTGCCACCTAGTGGTGATTTTAAGAAACTTGCTGGTTAACTTCTCTTGCCCTCTTGGGAATCTTACACTCAGCATATGTCCTTATTATTGTTCTATTTCTACCTTGGGCCTTCTCTTTCCCCCTAGAATGCCTTTCCTATACACACACACACTTTTAAATCTCCTATAACCTTCCTTCCTCTCTGCCTCCATCTCAGTTACCAAAGAAAAAAACCATCTTTCCCCTCTCTTTTCTTATTATTCTCCATCTCCCTCTCTTCTTTCCATTCGTTAGCCAATGAAATTATTCTAATAATGACTAATAAGGATAAGAGTGTGCTAATATCAAGGAAAAATAAAACCATAAAGTTTAAAATAAAATTAGATATAATAAAGAACTCATGCTACTATATTCTCAAGAAGTATATAGAAGGAAGGCCCCTTCAGAATCTCCACAGAAATCTCTTACTCCCTCAAGCTTTTCTAATTAAACCTTCTGTTTCTCAAGCATCAGAATTCAGGATGAATTTTCAAAACAACACCTATTTCTTGTTTGATTTTATTGTTTTTGTTTTAATGACTACTGTAATAGCAATATTTTCTGCCATTTCCCATTATAAACCTATAGTATTTCAATTAAAACATGACTTAAATAAGATTTTGTGGGCCAGCCTGAAAAAGAAATCTTGAATTTATGTTTAATCCTATGGGGAAGTATGTTCTGCATACTACTGCAATCAATTTATATATGTTTCTGAAAATCAGCCTTGGTATTGATTAGTACCACAAGAGATAAGTCAAGCAGTTGATTATGTCCCTAAGAAGCAAGACTCCAAGCAGGGTGACCAAGGCCTGTAATTTTGAGAGGATATATAAGTAACCTAGAGAAGAAATCCAACTAGAAAAAAATTGTTTTTAAATGAAAAGAAAAATAATATGCAAATTTATGCCTCTCCCCATTTATTTATTCACATAAAGATTTTTCATTTCATGATAGCCTAGTGCCTTTATGTTATGATTCAGTTTACAAATATTTTATTCCTGTACAGTTTTTCAAAGATACCTCTGTTCGCTGACATGAGAACAAAACTGAAGTCAATAAAATCAGAAATGTTTTAATATGGGGTCATAGGCCTCACAGGTATGATTCTTACCTCCTCAAGGAAAGAATCACAGTATTCAACATTGACCTTAACAACTTCCCCACTTAAGCCTACAAATTCTCAGTCAATACAAAAAAAAAAAAAAAAAAAAAAGTGGCCAGTGGTAGCTGCTATAAGCAACAAACAGGAAATAAAATGGCAAAGTGAATTAAGTTGAATTTGTTCATTAGTTTTCCTGAGTAAAGCCTTGAATTCAAAAGAATAATCAGGAGGGCTGTTGTGGCTTTCTTTATTTTTTATTTGGATAAAGAATATATAGTTGGATGTAAGAAATTTTATATTTATATTTGTATATATGTCAGAATTTTGTCTAAATATACTTACATGGGAGGCACCAGAGTTCAATGAAAATGTGCTATTGAATTCAATGGACCTGGGCATATCCTCCCTTGGTCCTTGATCACTATATTTACCTTGGATAAATTACATAACTTATATGAGTTATATTTCCTCATTTATAAGATAAAATGATTGTTCCTTTCAGCTATAAATCTTTTATTTTTTGTTACAGAAAAATATCGAAACTCTAGTTAATGTCGAAGTTATGTCTCTAGGACCTATATATTTATAAGGCTCATTTAAGGTATATGTCTCTCACCTCTTGCTCAGGTCAATTGGCTCATCTGTTTTGCCCTGTAGTTCTTTTTAATTCTATTTTAAACTAGAGATAATACCATACAGCCAAATCTGAATTGGGCACACTAAATTAAAAGGATTCTAGTCTAAGTGAAGAATCTTATGTGATTTTTCTTATTACAATGTGTCCACTAAACCAGAATTATAGACATAGCTGTAACTATGTAGGAACCTAAGGGACTGTATGATTTTAGGCCTAGGGGACCTTAGAAATTTTCTATTCTAGGTTATTCATTATGTAGGAAAAAATCCTGAGAATCAGAGAAATGAAAGGACTTGACTAAGGTTAAGAAGAGCGACCCAGTATTTGAGTCTAGTTCTTTTCATAAAAGCTCTGGAGCTCTTTCCCAGTGTGCTACCTTGAAGGTAAAAGAAATAAGGCAGAAGGTGAGAGGATGAAGAAAAGGAAAAAACTCCTCTTCTTTATTTGGAAAATTATAATAATAGATACTAATTAATTGTTTTGGGTTTTTTTTTTTTTGTTTTTTTTTTGCTTTAATCCCCCTTCCCTCTGCCAAAATTAGTGAAAGTGCAATGTTAATTTTCTTATCTTCTTCTGAACTTGCTCTAGGTGTCAAACTGGTTTGGAAATAAGCGAATCCGGTACAAGAAGAACATAGGTAAATTTCAAGAGGAAGCCAATATTTATGCTGCCAAAACGGCTGTCACAGCTACCAATGTGTCAGCCCATGGAAGCCAAGCTAACTCACCCTCAACTCCCAATTCAGCTGGTTAGTTTTTTTGTTTTGTTTTGTTCAAATTGTTCTTGTTTGTTTCTTACATTTCTTTTTTATTCCATTGGGTTTTTCTTTTCTTTCATTGTTCAGATTTTTAATGGCTTATACTTTTGTGTCTTTTATTGTTCCCTTATTTTTCTGTTATTTTGGGGGGTTTGCCCCATTTCTAAAAAACAACCTCTTCATGCTATTGGCTTGAGGGGAACTTGTTGGGATTTTGCATGGACAAGTTAGTTGAGCCATTTTTACATAAGGGTCCTCTTAGAACATTTAGTTGGTTTAATGAGGGGACCTCCTTTTTCTCACCTGGATGACCTAATAAACAAGATCTTTTTTACAGCCAGTCCATTGTTATGCTATTGAGGAATGGAGGAGACGGGGAGGGCAATGTCATGGATTCTTGTGATGTTCTATCTCATGCATTCTTAACTTGTATCTGAGACTTTTTAAAATATATATATGTATCTAACTTTAAATGTAATTTATTTCCTTTGTAAGCCTATTCATTTTATTTTATGCATTTAAAAACATTTTTTTCTGAGAAGGACTTCATGGGTTTCACCTGACTTACAGCAGGGTTTATGACAAAAAAAGAAGCATAAGAACCACATCATCTAGCCTTTGCTACGTGTCTCATAATGTCTAGATCACCTGCAAGTCTGTATTCCATGTCGGTTTTACATTCCTTTCACAAACATCTCATTAGGATGCTCTGGTCTACAAACAAGGCTTGAGTTATTTATAAACCTAATTTAAAAAAATTCCTATTTATATTTGGTTGTTTTTCATTCCATTAACTTCAAAGGAAATTTCACAGTGATTAATTCATTTTTCTTTGATTTCTGATCTCCTGTCACAGCATCTTTCTTTTTGTGAGTGTGTGTGGGCGCACATAAAATGTGTGTATTGGGTTTTATTTTTGTGGAAATGTGTTCGTACCACTCATGTCAGAGTTGATCATTATAATTTGTTGTTGGGTTTGGGTTCTCTCCCTCTTATGGAATCTTGTGCTAAGACTGTGAATTTTCAGAATATTTAGAATCTACACTTAAGTCAATGAATGCTGTCTTGATTGTTCTGAACTGTGGAAGGGAAAAATGTTTTGTACTTTTTTCTCTATCTCATGAAAGAGGTATTTGTTTAAAAAAAACAAACAAAAGCAATTGCTCTATTAAGTTGGTTTGAGCTTTAATAATGTTTCTGCCTTCCTAATGCTTGAGCTACAGTAGATTTTGGACTATTGGACATATCTCTCTGAAAGAAGTCACAAGTCAACACCAACTAGTTCATAAAATAATTAAAATTCTTATTTATGACACAATTGGGGCTTTTAAAACGGTCTGTTTCTTTGCTGAAGTTTTCTTCTTTTCCCAAGCTGACTTATTATTGATGACATACTGGTCCATGCCCACTGCCTTGGTACACTGTGGACTGGAGCACTAAATCCAACATGCATACTTATCTCTGATTGGAGACTGCCTCAAACTAGAAAGCTATAGAATTATTTTTGGTTTTCATTTATTTAAATAAAAGTATATTTAAATAATGGTCTGGAATTTGTAAATCAGGATGTTAAAAAAATTTCAAAAACCAGTACAGCTTCCATCTTTTTAACCCTACAGTGGTCTCCTGGGTAAACAGGTACTTTCTGCTTTTCACAGTATGACATAGTAGATATGAGATCCAAGTAAATGTCTAGCAAATCAAAAGAATCCTTCTTTGTTAACTGGTCATTTCTTAGTTTAGTGGCTACTATGGTAGCCATTGGTTGTATCCTATTGGAAGGTTGATATCTTCCCCTTTTTCTTTCCAAGTAGTTCAGTAATGTTTGGATTAGTGGAAAATATACTGAATGCTTCTGGAGGATGAGGGAGGAGAAAGGATTAATCCAGTGTAAATCCAGTGTAACCAGCATTAAGCACCTACCAAGTGCCCAGCACTGTACTGATCATGATTATGATCTAGTTTTATTTTTTAAACCCCTGCTTTCTCTCTCTGGCACAGAATATCTGAATCATGAATAGCTTTTGGTTCACGACTAGTCCATAGGAATAATAGAATTTTGGACGAGGGAAAAAAATCAGCATTTTAATACTTCCAGCCAGGCCCTCCCTCAGATTTTTCCAGTCTTAGAAAACTGTTCAGTTTTTATTTTATATATGCTTCAGTGGAAAAACATTTAAGAAATGGAAATCCTAGAGCCTGGATTCCAATCAGCCTTTTAGTAGGTCTTTGTATGACTTTGGATAAGTCACTTAAATTCAATTATCTAGCAACTTTTCTTATCTATAAAATACAGTGATTGGAGTAAATATTTTCTAAGACTCCATCCAGCTCAAAATTCAGAGTTCTGTAATCATGTGACATTGTATTCCATCAGAGTCTATAATTGCAGCTTTCTAGTGAATTCCTTCTATGACATGTGAGGGCACAGTGGTTGAATGACTTATGGAGAGCTGAGCCAAGAGTTTTACTTGTGCCTATGTTGGAATGGAAGAATGTCTTTGTGGCATTTTTCTGAAAACTAGACAGTGAAGAAAATATCTATTATTTCTAGTAGCATGGATCTTCAAAAGATAAAAAAGTTTTAGAGGAAAAAACAACCTTAAAGAGTCTTCTCTGTACTTTGCTCCTAAAACAAACACAAGATCATTACACAGATAAATCAAGAACTTACAAATGCTCAAACTTCAAATGAGATGCTTGCCCTGATGAACCAAAGAGATAATCAGTGATTTCAAAGGGAAACATTCTAATTGAAGTTGGAAGCAATTTGAAAATGACAGATGGATGAGTGTTAAAATGATGTAGATGAGTTGGAAGTTGTTCAAAGGTTGGGTGACCTGGGAACTTAGCACATCTTTAGAGTATAGTGGTAAAGGTTATTTTCTGGACTTCACCAGGGTATTTCCTTTGAAGCTTTGTGCACGAAAGATATTTTTATTATGTGAAAAGATAATGTACCTATCCCTTTGAACACACTGTAAAAAAATACATTTCACCCTTTGGGGGTTGACCAGTGGTCAGACTTACTGGGTGAGGGTAGAACACCTACTTTTTTTTTTTTTTGGTAACAATAGCTGACAGTTTAAATAGTCTGAGAAAGTTTGCCGATAACCTTACATGCATTATCTCATTTGGGATAGAGCAAGAGGCAATGTTAAGATGGAGAAAGAGAAAAGGCTTTTGAAAGAAGAAAATGCAAAAATAACAAATTTGGACACTGTTTTCAATGGAAAGGAAGTCCAAATAAATGTTCCTACATCTTCATTCTAAAGCATCAATTACAGGCTATTTGTAGTGATGTAAAGGATACCATTCCAAAGACATCCATGGATCTTTAGAGTCTATACTTAGAGACCTTCATCTCTCAAAGGCAGTGTAGAATACTGAATGTAAAGTCAAATATTCAAATTCAGATTTCAATTCTATTATCTGAATCTGTTCTCCATGTGACTGTAGTCATAAGACTAAACAAATGAATGAAACAGACAGACAGACAGATATATACACACATTTATTGTGTTTAGTATATGCCAAACACTGGGTAAGGCAATCTTAATTAAAAAAGCAAAACTAATACTTCTGTCAAAAAAGTCAGAGTCTCAAACTTTTGGGGCCTTAATTTAATTTGATCACCTTATAACATGAATGGGTGGTACTACATGGTCTTTGAATATCCCATTCTCCTTTCAAACCTGTGAGTTTTGAGAACCCTATTGAATTAGCCAGAGCAGTGCCTCAAAATAGCCCAATCTACAATTAAGACCTTGAAATGCTCATATTAGGCAGTATGATTGGCTAAATGCTTCCAGGGGTGTGGAGGCCTGAAAACCCAGAATTCCTTCATTTTGTTTAACTCTTTGAGCGATGGGGATGGGAGCAAGTTTCTCTTTACATGGAGCCAGCCTCTCTAGCACTGTAAAGAGTGATATTTAAGAGCCAACAACATGCTCAACATAACACTCACTGCCGGAAAACTCGGTGACTTCCAGAGTGGTGAAAGTGTAGTTCCTTTTGACTTTGTCCGCACAGCTCAGCTTCCTTAAAAATGTTTGTACAATATACACAGCTATGTAGGAGGTAAAGTATCCAGAGAAGCTGGCAGTGTAATGGGATCTGTGACTTGTCTAATAAGTCCTCAGGGGACCTTTTTATTCTCTTTTTAAGACCAAAGGAAAGAATTCCTCCTGTCAGTCTTTCATTCTCTCTCTCTCTCTCTCTCTTTCTCTTTCTCTTTCTCTCTCCTCTCTCTCTCTTTCTCTCTCTCCTTTCTTTCTCCTCTCTCTTTTCTCTCTCTTTCTGTTTCTTTCTCCTTCTCTCTCTCTTTCTATCTTTCTTCCTTCTCTCTCTCTTTTTCTCTCTCTTCCTTCTCTGAGTCACTCTGTATCTTTATCTCTCTGAATCTGTGTGTCTCCCTATGTGTGTATCTCTATCTCTCTGTGTCTCTGTCTCTGTCTATTTCTGTCTGTCTCTATTTCTCTGTGTCTCTGTCTGTCTCTCTCTCTTTGTCTGTTTCAGTAAAATATGGAATGCCAACCATAGCATTTCTGCCTGCAAAGTGTGAAAGCTTAAAACCCATACCTGCACATTCTGAAGATTGCTACTTTCCACAAGACCATCCTTCTATTCAGCATGTACAGAACTAAAATCAAGCTTTATTTATTATAGAAAGAAGGAAGGAATAATCCCTCAAGGTCAGAGGCCAAAAATAATAGAAAGATAGAAAAACAATTTTAAGACATAAATAACAAGAGTGATAGGCTGAGATTACGTGAAGGGTATTGAAACATAAGTGCTCTAGATTTTCTTCTGTGTACCCACAACTGGTCTAGGAATCTATCACAACCAGATAATTAAAGTCATCATTCTGGGCCTCTCAACTGAGGAAATAGACATGATATTTTTCCTCAAGCTGTTTGGAGGAATAATGAGAAAAAATTATATATAGATGTACACACACATTATATGTATACACCTATACATACACCCATACGTGTGTGTGTGTGTGTATGGTGAGATAATACTTAGTTTCTTTAAATAGAAAAGTCTGATATTAATCCTAAATTAAAAAGGAATTTTTCCTTATTCTAGAAACATTTTGATTATTGTTTTTTGTTATATTTTGTACAGCTTTTAAAAACTGCAAACTTTGAAACCTTCTAAGTAAAGACTTTTAAAAATGAAATCATAAAGACAGAATGTTTTTACTGTATTAGCCATTGGAAGTTTATCTTGGGGTAGAGCATTTCTTTGATCACATTTGTATTCTCATCTACTTGAACCCGCCCAGTTGCTTAGTAAATGCTTGGGAATTTAGAGGAGAATTAAATATTATGTATTCTCGACAAGTACAATTTTAACATCATACATTCCATGGATATATCTGGGTGACATTTCCATGAGACCTTTATTTATCTTCTCCAAATAAACCGTGGGAACTTTTAGCTTCCAAAATTATGTTTCTAATATTAGGGAGACTATTTTCATTGTCATCATCACAATCATAACAAAGATATTATTACTAGTAGTAGCACTTTTAAGATTACAAAGCCCTTTTACGTATCCTCACAGTAACTCAGGTAGGTAGGTGCCATTATTGTCCCTATTTGATAGATGAAGAAATTGAGTCAGACACAGCTTAAGTGACTTCCTCAGGATCACATACTAGTAAGTGTCATAAGACTGAACTTGAACTCTGGCCTTCCCTACTCCTGGTTCTATCCATTGTACCATCTGTCAGTGGCTAACATTGTAATTGTAGAGTTCTTTGAGGCTGTGAAATCCTCTTATCTCCATTTTTACAGATAAGTTAACTGAGGCTGAGAAAGACTAAGTGACTTTTTCTAAGGTCACACCACTAGCAAGTGCTTGAGAAGAGACATAAACCTAGTTCTTCTCACTTGGAGTCTGCTCTTCATTTCAAAGCATCAAGCTGCATGTTGTTGAGTTTTCTCTCCACCTATGTCAATATATCATCTTTTGTGGTTAGAGAAGTCACTGAACAAATACACTAAAAGAAACAATGTTATTCCTAATAATAATAATAAATTCCAAAGTTTGATACATATTATAAAACAAGTTTAAGATTTGTGGTTTTTATTACAATGTAGCCATCCCTACCCTCCACTGTCTCCCTGGTGCAGACTGTGCTCCTATATCTGCATTCAGAGCTTCTTTGAAGTGGCTTTCAGGATATTGATCAAGTGGTGATTTTCTGTCTCTCTGCTCCAGCACTACATAGTCTGCTATGTTTTCTTTCACTGTTCTGAGCTATTATTTTCTCTTTGTTATCCCCAGTATTAAACATAGTGCCTTATATATAATGTGTTTAGTTGTTTTACAGTTGTGTCTGACTCTTTGTGGCCCCATTTTCTTGGCAAAGATACTACAGTGAATTCCTTCTCCAACTCATTTTACAGATGAGGAAACTGAGGCAAATAAGGTCACACAGCTAGTAAGTGTCTGGAATCAAATTTGAATTCAGGAAGTTGAGCCTTCCTGACTCCAGCCCCAGCACTCTATGGACTGTACTACATAATTCTCCTTACACATAGTGTACTTGCGCTTAATAGGCTCTCCAAGAATGGAGATAAAAGAAAGATTGGCAGAAAGGGAAGAATCAAAAGAGGAATCTACAAAAGCTGTAGAAATCAAGTTCGTGTCAAATTTTTTATTATTCATATGCACAGATTGGATGACAGTGGATGGAGGGGAGGGGAGTAGGAAAGAAGAGAAAGAGAATAATGAACTGAAAGGAAGGTGCATCTTTAAAAAGTACTTCCAGTAATTGGCTATCACTTCACAACAACCTGCAGGCAAGGTCCCAGAATGACCTTCTCGGCAAGCCAGGTGATTTTCTTCAGCTCTTTAAAGACCTCAAGAGGATTCATTCAAGATTTGACTATAAATTGGGTACTTTTCAGTAGGTTATCAGTTTTGCGAATAGCACCTTTGTAGTTTCCCAAGCTGCCTTCAGCCCATGCATTTCTTAGATCAGCGGTAAGGGCTTCTGCCTGCCAGGTTGTGGTTTTCATAGTGTCCTAGTCTTCTCTCAGGCCACTCCCGGCCCCCAGATCCTTATCAGAGAGTCAGAGGCCATGGCCATGTTCATACATGGATGTATAGAGATGACAAAGTGCTGAGACAGCATTGCCAACAGCAGAAGGGGCTATCTCTGCAATTACTGCTGTGATACAAATGCATTTGTACATGAAGTACATTGGTATGCGCATATTTATCTCTGTGTACATTAAGCAGCCAGACATATTTATAATTTATCCATGCACACATATTTTTTGAAATAATCTGTGTCAATTGCAGTATATATCTTATAAATGGCATCTTACCTACCTCTCCTACTTCTTCCTTGTTTGTTGAAATGAATTTGTGCACTTTGGAGATGTTTGCCCCCAATCCCCCAACCCCAGTTTGAGTGATAATTGGCAGTAAAATGTCCACCAGTTGTTTAGTGTGTGGGTATCTTAGGCACATTTTGAAGAGAGGAAGAATTAAAAATGGTCATACATCAGGTTCTCATATAGCAGTTGAAACTGTGATCTCACTAAAATGGATACTCCTCCTAGAAACATGGATCACAATCCACCAAATCTGTCCATTCTGTGGCTGTCCAATGACCTGAAAATAGCCAGTATAATATGGCATTCGAGCAGAGGTCTTCAAATTAGGTCCCTTTAAGGTACAACTCTAAAAGAGATGTTGTCAGAGACTTTTTATCAGTGAAATGAGTAGACACAATGAGAATCAAATGATTTGGAAAGGAAATGCCAAATGTTGACCATTAAGTCATTAGTATACAACATTTCCTTACCCAGGCAGTATTATTTATGCTATTTATACAAACTGCTTCATCAGAATGGCAGAAAAGCAGAAAGGGAGGCATGCAGATTACACACTTTTGATATGATCGGGGAGTAGGCCATCCCAGATCAGGCAAAGACTCTGCCTTGTCTCCATGCAATCATTCCATATTTTCTAAGATAGCCACTATCAATTGTTCTTGTGATTTTATTAATATATGAAAATCCCAAGTGAGGAACGTTATCTACCAGTGATTGGTAACTTTCTGGCACTTGAAGAGTTGTCTAAAGTACTAAGAAATTACTTAACTTAGCCAGGGTTGTAACTAGTATGTGTCAGAAGTAGGACCAGAAATCAAGTCTTGCTGACTTTGAGTCTCAATAGATTATAGTTATTTAGCTAGCTAGAACATTTATTAAGGTCTTATTATGTGCTAGGAATTGAGCTAAATATTGAGAATTTAAAAAAAGAAACTGGCAAAAAATACAGTCCCTCCCCTCAAGGATCTTGCATCCTTATGGAGAAGAAGACAACTCATAGAACAGAGCTAGAAAGTAGAAAAATCTGGAAAATCAGGGGTCAAACTTGGAGGGATATAAGCATGGATGGCCTGGGAACCTCATGCAATAGTGGTGATGGTAAAGAATTCACCATGAAATGAGTGGAGAGAGCTACAAGGGTAGAGGTATCTGCAGGGTGGGAAAGTTATTAGAACAAAAGGGGAAAAGTCTCAATGGATTCTTCTTACAAAGACTAGAGAACAAAAGTTTGGACCTTTTAGAAACATTTATTTCTCATAGGCTTGGGCTTCTCTTTAAAGAAACTCCTAAAGTCTTAAGTTTTTTAAAAAAAAAAGTTATTTCCTAATGTTTTTCTTTACAAAAATTAATGGGTAATGCTTAACAGCCATTTGACAGTAAGAGAAGATGTAAATGAGTCCTTTGTCTTTGACTCATGGTGAGGTCCTAACTCATGAAATTGTTAGCTAATTCTTTGTAAGACTTTGGGTGGTTGGTGTGGACATTCTTCAGTGGCAAAAAAAAAAAAAAACTTAAAACCTAACTTTGGACTTGAGGATGTTCCCTACCTCAATTCTGTGTATTATAAACTTCTTCAATTGACTGTTCTTTGATAACAATGCCAGAACCCTTTGAGAAAATGAGCATTAAACAACATAGTTTCATTTGGAGTGGTTGTCTATAAGCTGAGTACCAGTTATGGTTAAGCAATACTTTTTAATGGGAGGAGATAGTGTTCTTTTAGCTCCAAATCCTTCCAGGATGGTCATTTTAGAAGACCTCAAATTCCTGTCTTTATAAAGAAACCTGAAATCTAGTGTCAGAGCCTACGCATGAATCATTGCTGGGCGATTCCACACAGATGATGGCTGTCAAGATGTGTGGGAAGGGAGACAATTTGAGCAGTATGGCATTGGAAGGAGTACAGTGGAGCTGACCTGGGCCCCTGAAGTCTCTCCCTTTCAAAGCTAATGTCATGTTTATAACCAAACCTTGCACGTTGAGCTTTCTCTCTTAATGCGCTGAACTGCACGATAATTTCCAGAATAATTCTGAGCCTTTTTTTTTCCTTCATCCAATCAAGTTGTGCTTTATCAGGGCAGAGAAGGCAAGGAAGAAGAGAATGTTAGTAGTAAAACAATGGTGGCTAGCTAGGAGATCCAGAGATCTGAAAAATCTTTGGAAAAATTAGTTTACTACCCCATTCTAAACATTCCGTATTATGATCTGTACTAAAATTTGGAAGGATTCTTAACCCATGATTTTCTTCTTTCTTTCATCTCTCCGGGTAGATGGCATGGAAGGATGTGTGTCATTGTCCTAATGCCCTTATGGCCATTATGGGCTTTACCTTCCTGGAAATAAGAATGACAAGGAACTGTTAATAAAAGACAGATTTTTAGGCATACAACTCATTACCTTTATATATAATCCCCATATGGTGCTATTCCATGAATAGTAAAAAAAAAAAAAAAATGTTATGGAAGCAGCACATTCATCATGGAATTGAATAGGTCATCCTGATCCGTGGCTTGACTGGCATTAGCTTGTCCCAATTGTCCAGATTTGGCTGGTCCCATGGACAGTCATAAGATTGAGTGAGGGAAAAGTTGAAAGTTGCATTGGAGACCGTCTCCATTTTCCAGGAAGCCTGAGATGAGATGAATGGAACCAACATCCCCTTTCCCAGCTTGGAAGCCTCAAAAAGGATACAGTCTTGCTGGCAATATGGCATATCTTGGGGCTTTGCATAACTTCAACAGTTGGCACCCTTTATTGCTTGCTCTCTTCTTCATACACTAACCAAACTGTGTTTTTGTTATTGTTTTTAATTTTCATTTTCATTGGGGGGATTGCTTTGCATGATGTCCTTCCTCTTGGCTGAGAGTTGCGGGGATTGATCCTTTTCCTTTCTATGATTCAGGTGCCTCACTCTTTCCTTTTCAGGTTCTTCCAGTTCTTTTAACATGTCAAACTCTGGAGATTTGTTCATGAGCGTGCAGTCACTCAATGGGGATTCTTACCAAGGGGCCCAGGTTGGAGCCAACGTGCAGTCACAGGTAGGGACCCAGCCAATGTACTGCCAAGCGAATGTGAGCCCTCCATGGTATTGGCAATTTTCCACACCTGTACAGAGAGAAAGATTAAAAAAAAATCTAATCAACGAACCAACCTCATCACCAAACCAAAACAAAAATAAAAAATGAAAATGAAATAAAAAGGAACAACAATCATTGTCTTGGGGAATCTCGTCCACACTTTGTGAATGCATTTGGCTCTGGCTTGACAGTTATACTAGGAAGGTAGGAGAGAAGCTGCAGGGAAAATAAAGTATTCCAATGCACACCTGGCAAGTGGAACCAACCTATGTGTTCTTTTTCACTAAAGGAAAGGAATAAGGAGTTCAAAGTGTTGTCTCGCATTTCCAGGTTTCCTTCACTTACATTGGACACCAGAGCTCAAGGTCTACTTAAAAAGAGGAAAAAATAATAAATGGGCAAATATATGAGTATGTCGGGTTTTCATTCTTAACTAAAAAGCCACCCAATAAAGTGCAATAGACATTTTGCCTTGATCACATTTGGAGAGGAGGGACTTCAGTTTCTTTTGACAAGTGTATATCCATGTTTGGAAACAGAGGTGTTCTAGGAATTCAATGCTTCTCGGTAAACAGGAAGCCTTTTCTTTTCTCTAATCATGATGCTCTCTAAAAGAAGTGGAGAATTTCTGGGAATTTCTGATCCAGATGAATCCAGTTGCCCACTCTGAATGCAAACCAGCAAGCATCATTGTCTGGGGTTGGCCAGCTTGTTGGTGATCTAGCTGCTGGCTTGGGAAACATTGCCCTGGAAATATGTTTGGAACAGACTCTGGCCAAATGACCCAAAAGTTGGCTATCCTCTGAAATGATTTCCCAAGCCCCATCCAATAAGAGATCTGGCTTCGGAAACCGAAAAGCTATGTAAGCTAATCTGCAGCAAAGGGAAATGGGTAAATGCTTCACTATTCTTTCCCCTCTTCATATCTTCATGTACTCTCTTAGTGAATTTGCTCCCCTCTTAGTGAGGTCAGCTGCTTTTCCTCTTATTCCTAGTGCTGTCTTTACCAACTTCAGAATTGTATTTAGAACGGATGATGAAGTGACTGTGGTTACTTCCCTCTACTGAACCCTGTGTCCAAGAAGGGCACCCCTCAAAAAGATGATACTGCTTTGACATACCCAAAAGATATACAAACTGATGATGATGATGATGATGATGATGACGACGACGACGAAGGCTTTCTCTTTCTGTTTTGCTAATTTTCGTCTTTGTTGTTTTTAGGTGGATACCCTTCGCCATGTTATCAGCCAGACAGGAGGATACAGTGACGGACTTGCAGCCAGTCAGATGTACAGTCCGCAGGGCATCAGTGTAAGAAAAATAGGCTTTTTTTCCCTTTTCCTCCCTTCCTTTTTCATTCTATCACTACCAATTATTTCAAAGCCATGGGGCTCAGAATGCCACTTAGTAGGACTTGTCTCAGTTTTACGGTCACCTAGTTTATAGCTTCTGTATCGGTCGTGCCGACGGCAGCATTCTACCCACAAAAAAGTGGGGATCGGGCAGGCTTCATGCAGGCAGCTGGCGTCTAAGGCTGTCAGACACAATCAGTGTTTGCATAGCACCTGCGGCCACATGCATTCAGCTGAGAGGAGCTGCTAAACAGGTGACACCTAGTACAACAGTGGTAGGAAATGTCACCGCAAACGGAGGCCCGGGAACCCCGGCAAGAGAGCCAGTAGCCAGAATCCATCGCAACCGGGGCCACTGTCTAAAAATAAATCGTACTCCAGTCAGTCTGTAGGAAAAAAAAAAATTAAGATGGTGAGGGGGTGGGGGGACAACGACAGATGAACCATCTTCTACTTGTTCTTGGGTGCGCTGGCGGCTCCCAGAGAGCATGAAAATTCATAGCGACAAGCTATATCGCACAGAGTGAAATCGATCAGACAGACACAAGGAGAACCGAGTGTAGATTCGGGACAGCAATCCAACTTCATTTCTCAGATCAATCGTCCGCCATCTCAGCAGCAGTGACAGCAAGCTGGGACAAGGGGGCAGCCTGGAAAAGGAGGCTGTTCTCCGGACTGGGGGCTTATTTTCTGGGCTTTTAGAGGTCACTGGAGGCTCAGGCAAAAGGGTGCTTCAGAACCTTAAAGATTTTGATTATTGTTGCTGTTGGGATGTCTGCAAATTGGAGAATAATGAACATAAAATCTTTGGAGAGAGAGGAACAGAGATGAGTTGTTTGTTGTTTTCCTTGGTAAGTTATCCTCTGCCTCCTGCCCATATTGTCTGCCAAGACCTTTTCTAGTTGTAGGGATCAAAGAGCAAGGTTGACCCCATTGAGCCTTTCCATTGGACAGTCAAGTCCTTTCCATGGAAAGGTATCAAAGGAGAGCTGAGATTTAGGTTCCCTCTCTCTCTTCAAAGGTTCCATGGATGGCTGTTTCTCCAAAAGTCGAGGCGAGATTTCAGGAAAAGAAAGTCCTGCTGTGGTAGAGGAAGTTCACATCTAGCAGTTGAGCTGGGAATAGGGGATTTTGGAAGGATGAAAAGTGTCTAACTTGCAGGCCTGAATATTTTGTGAGCTAAAGAATGGATTTCTCCAAGGGAGCTTTGCATTTTGGCATACAGAAGGGACTCACAAAGAAATTAAAACATAGAGACAAGAACATGGACACACCCAGAAAAGGGAGCTCCAGAGGGCATGTGACTTGGAAGGGGAATGTGGCTAGCCACTCATCTCTTTGGATCCTTTCCTTCCTAATTGGGTAGCAGAGAAGAGAACAACATTCAGGATCTCAGGTTCAGCTTTGACCCCTGACATCATCTGGTGGAGCTGGGAATCATTTCTGAAGTAATGTAACTGAACATGTGCAGACAATTATGTCTGATTACATAAGGCTGCTGCAAAAACTGGACTTGGAAATGGCATTTGAAAGAGTATCATTTTTCATTATTTTTTTCTGCAACTAGTATTTGCTCCATTTCTAGTTTTTTTACATACAGAATAAAGGAGTCAAAGTCAGATCGTGATAAGATATAATACTTGGCTACCAATTTTAAAGTCCCACCCCTTCCCCTGCAGGAGACTTAAGCATATTATAGGGAGATACATTTTCATAAAGTAGTATTTTTGTGTTAAGCTGATGTAGGAGTGTGTGTGTGTGTGTGTGTGTGTGTGTGCATGTGTATGTGCATGAGTGTGTATTTTAGGAAAGGAACAGTATATATGTTAGGAAGTAAGAGTATTGCTGCCAAAAGAAAAGGGAGAAAAAGAAAGAGTAGAGACTGAAAGAGATAGAAACAGGAATGAAAAACTTGAAGCCAAGAAATGAAAAATAAACAAAACCCAAAATGACACACAATCATGGAAGTCTGCTGAGCTCCAGAGAATGCTGTTGCTCTATGAAAGGAGGTCCAGAGATAGTCTTTCCCTCTCTATTAATGGGGGCTTCACCCTCATTCTGTTCAACTAGTCTCCACATAGGATGGCCTGAAAAGAGGCATCTATGAAAAAGACAGAACAGGATAGATTTCATCATGGTGTGGTAAAAAGTGCACAATCCCAGAAGTCAGAGTGCTCAGTTTCTATATCCCAAGTATTAATGAGTAGTCTGAGTAGCCACATATTTAATTTCCTATCTACAAAATAAGAACAGCTCCTTCTGCAATAATAGGAAGAACCACCATTTATTTTTAGAAAACTTGACATTTAAAAAAAACCTTATACACAAATGTGCATACATTTCTATGCACATAGGCATATATCTATATCATACACATAATACATAGATTACATATGCAAGATGTTCCCAAAGTCTCAGTATAGTTTTAATTGTTATCTTCTCTCTCTCTTTCCCTCCCTCCTTCCCTCTGTCCATTTACTCATCTCTCTGTCTCTGCTCTTTCTCTCTCTCAACACCTTCTCCCACACACGTGTGCAGGCTGTTCCAAAAGTCTTAGTGTGCACACCTGTTCCTCCCATTTCTCTCTCCCTCTGATATGTGTATATGTCTATCTATCTGTCTCTCTGTCAATCCATTTATCTATGTATCTATCTATCTATTGGTATGTATGACTATATACATATATCTTTAGAAAATACATATTTGTTTATATATGTATATTTACATACACAATACATACACATACATCTGCATCTACACACAAATACACATATACACAAATAATTTGAGCCTCACCATCCCCACTTCACTGCGTGAATTCTAATCTCAAGTAGGAGGCAATCTCTTTGAGTACAAGGACTATTTTATTTTTTGTTGTTAATATTTTTTACATCAAATTGAATAGTTGTAAGATCCCAATAGAAAACAGTTGTAAAAGTCTAAAGATGAGGTATAAGCTTCAGTGACAATGTATTAAGTTTCTATATGTTTTCTTTTGTCTGAATGGGTTTTTCAGAACTCATCAGTGTTTTATGGTGAAGGCTGATTAAAATGCAAAAAAAAAATTCTCCCCTGCCCCATTTAAATTTATATCTATGGGATATAGATATATATAGAGAGAGAGTCACAACCTACATACCTCTTGCCTAATTTTTTTTAAATGAGAATCAGATTACTTTTTTTTCATCTACTTCCCATTCCTTAATGACAATAGGCTGAGATGACTCTGCTACAAGTAACAGAAAGCCTCCAAATCCTGAACTCTCTTCCCCTGCCTTCTCCCTCATCAAGCTTTCTGCCTTTGAATCCCTGCCTGTCTTCTAAAGCCCAGATCCAATGAGACCACTTCCCATTTCATGTAGATTATCTCATTTCAGATGTTACTTATACTATGGTTCATTTGGCAATAATTTACATTGGAGGGGGTGGTTGTTTTTAGTAATTCAGTAGAGATTTTTTTACCTCAAAAAAATTCAGATCAATCACTTAGGAAACTTTATTGTTTGTAATCATTTTAGAATTCCCTTGGATTCAAAAAATTCCCCAAAACAAAGTGAAACAAAACAAGATAATACCTTTCTCTTCTTCGTCATTGCTTTGATGCTAAAAAAAAAAAATCAGTTTTAATCAATTGGCCCATTTCTTTATTTTGCAGCTCAGCTTTTCAGATACTGAGAAATAAGGAGGATATGAATAATTAAATTCTTAGGTGATACTCCATCCCCAATTTTATCTAATATTTCAACTTTTGGAAGACACTTTAGAGGTTATTTAGTCCAAGCTGTTTACATAGTATCTTGTATACATCATTTCACAGTTAATAGTCAGCTAGCCTTTTATTAAACTTCTCTAACGACAGTGAACTCACTACTATTCTCCTCCCCCACACAGTTCTGATAGAAAGTTCTTTTATTGAATAAAATTATGCTATCATAGTTTATATAGCAGGATTTTAAGTTTGAATATTATTTCAAGATAGCCAATAACTATTTAATGATTCGGTTTAATTCAACAACAAAATGGAGAGTGAGCCACTCAACATCTTTTTATTCTTTGAATAGAGTTGTGAATTCTTTCCATTTGGATAAGTGTGTTATATACATATCCCAGAGTTGATCACATCAAGGCTTATGCATGGTTTCATGACAGATAAGATTCAGAGAACAACATATCCTTTCTTTTCCATCTCCATTGAACGATTCATCCCTCATTAAGAAAAAATACTCAGCATGAATAGTTCCTTTCCCCAAACTTTGAAAGTATCTACTTATCTAGACTAGACAAAGTTGACACTCGGTCAAGAGTTGCAATATCCTTCCAACTTGATGAACCACAAAGCCCAGATTGGATGACACGATTACTTTTAAAAAGCTCCTTATGGTTCAGCTCTCTCTTTTTTCCTTTTTCCAGACTAAACATTCCTAATTCCTTTAGGCTCTTCTCACATACAAAAAGCTTTTGAATCACCTCTGTATCTTACTCACCCTTATCTGGATATACTTGAGCTTGTCAGTATCTACTTACCAAAATATAGGACAATAAGTTACTCTTGTCATAAGTATCTTATAAAAAAATAGAATGACAAAATTAGCTGGTTTAAATTTTACTCCCATTCCTTATTCTCTACTTTCTAATGCTGCTATAAATGAAAAGTTAACAAAGCCAAAAAATCCAAAATATTAAATGGGGAAGTAGAAAAGAAAATGGCTTAACCAATCTCCACATCAATAGACAGGACATTTAACAAGATTAAATTTCATTAAGTACTTACAAACTTCTTGACACTGTACTAAACTCTATGTATTGGGGTTGTTGGATATATAGAATTTGTGATTCTATCAGTAAATATTTATTAAGCATTTTCTCTGTGCTAAGGCAGCATGCTGAGCTCTGGGGATATAAAAAGAGACAAAAAACAGCCTTTGTCCTCAAGGAGCTGATAGTCTATTATAATTTCATCCTTCCATGGGGGTTATCCAATTTTAGAAATTCTTCCCAAAAATCATCAGGAGATTTAAAAAAGTAAGCATATTAAAGTCTATCTCCCCCCCTCCTCCCACACACACAAGCATTTAGGACAATGAACTTTAACGTATTCTTCAACTGAGAATTTAAAGCAAAAAAAACAAAAAAAAAAAACAAAAAGCATTGAATTCCTCTGATTTCGAACATTATTAATCTGGCCCATAAAAACTGCATGAAAGCTTTTTAAGGGACAAGAAGGGCAAGCAATCCTTTGGTTTTGCTAAAATCATCCACTCTCACTATCTTCTAGGAAATGGAGAAGGTGGGTCCCTGGTTTTCTGTATGTGGGTCAAGTCACAAGCAGTCTGTGAGTCTAGTGGAGATCACAGATATGTCTCATGAAGTTCTTTCACCTCTGGACTAGTTTAAAACTCTATCTGAAATTATTCTTCCTTAGTTTTTGAAAGATAGAGGCTGGGGAGCCTGCCAACTTTAGATCCCAGGGGGTGAGGTTGAAATAATAGAGCAGAAGAAAGGATTTCAAAATCAACCACCGATCGTTTGAAAAACCAACCGCCACGAAACCAAACAAACATGCCAGGCGTTTATAATAATAATAAGCATCACATCCTGGAGCCTTCTTTGCTCTTTGTGGCACTAGCATTAGCCACAACCAGTTTTGCTGGCCTTGGTCCTGCTGATGTGGTTACTAAACAGAATCATATGCCTGGTGTATATATACATTCATCTATAAGGATTTTTTTTCTGGGTCCTAGACTGTGTCAAACCTGGTTGCCACATTTCTTTGTTGGCTCCTAAGGGAGTCTCTTTTTGGCTTTCCTCCCCATAACTTTGTGCTTTTAACTCTAGGGCTGGAGGCCTTCCATCCTCCTCTGTGGGAAACTAGAGAAATAGCCGAAGCCAGAGGAATGTGACACAATAAAAAAAGCAGTGGGCTGGAAAGCAGGAGAGTGGTGTTCTGGTCCTGGCTTTGCCACCTGTCCAAGCTCTTGCAAGTCATTTCAACTCTTTAGACCTATTTATTCATCTGCAAAATGAGGGGGTTGGTCTTGATGATCTCTCAGCTTCCAGCTTCACCATCCTCCGAGTCTATGTGAAGCTGGTGGTTTGCCACTTCTGAGGAAGTACATGAAGAAAAGGGGATAGAATTCAAGGCCACAGATAAAAGGAGACAGTTTTATTTGTACATTTGGAAAACCTAAGGCACAGAGATTTCCTATTTATGAACACAAATATATGCAGTACCCTTTCCATGTGGAATTAGTATTTTGCAGTGTCCTTCCAGATGAGCCACCCATTTGGCTATGCAATCCTACTGTCTTCATGCTGAGATTTGTTCATGTTCTGGGAGCCAGTATGGTAAGTTAGCTTAGCCTTACCCTTTGCTCCAATGAACACTGCCAAAACTTCAAAAACACAAGTACAGACAAGGTTTGTCCCTGATACAGTGATGTAGCTCCCCTAAGAATTCAATTAATATTAATTAAATTAAAATGTTGGAAACAATTACATTGATTTCTGGAGATGGCTTCCCTTTCCTGCATCTTATCTGGTGGCTGGATAAGCCCGCATTGCTCAAAGTCCCATAGCTGTACCCATTTTTCTTGTGCCAGTCTTCTAGATGTTTGCTCTTGGAGTCCTAGCCACATTTCAATTTGTGGGAAATCTCTGCTTTTTAAGTGATTCCAGTTTCTCCGACTTCATAAGGACATTGAGGTCTTCTTGGGTAGTCTACTTGCCTCCATAGAGGTAAAAAGTCTTAATTTAATGCAGATAATTAGCTACCTTCTTTTTTAGAGACATTCCACAAGACATGTTTGTTAAATGAGGGTTTTTCATCATGTGCACTTTTAAAATTATTTTATAGCTACTTTACCTCCCAGAAAAAGATGTTTCCACAAATACCAAATTGAACACATACCTGATCTACTAAGAAACAAACATCTATTGTCACTTAATAGTTTTTTCAAGGTAAAAATCTCAGTGGCTGTTTATTTCCTTCTAGGAACTTTAGGATAGATTCAAGTATGTGTCCTCCAGTGTCCAAGTAGAACTTTTAGTCCAAGCAGCTAAGCTTTCCATAAATAGAGATAACTGAGAAACATAGTGGCATTATTTTTAATTCAAGTTTTTTTTCCTCACAAAAAAAGCAAGAGTTCTTTTTTACTTTAAACAATTGAGTATACACAAATAAGATTTGCCTATCTTAAAATGATGGCACAACTTAGTACAAGATTTACAGATACCTCTAGGTACAATTTGGTACCTTTCTCACTAGTCTTTGACTCTCTCATGACAATTTATTCTATTCCCTTGGCTTATTTTTGCACTCTAGAAAAACAAAGCATTTATATTGTCATGAACCATTTGGGGGCGGGATTTAAAGTTTTTCAAGTTTTATACATAACTGTCATGATTAACAATAATGGATCTTGTGAAATTTGTCTCAAAAACATTGGCCAGCTGCTTGTTTATTAGGTTTTTCTCTTTCTAGAAAACTTTAATACTTAACTAGCACTTTAACAGAGGGCTATTAATTTCCCATCTTATTCTGAGGGATTCCCTTTTACTTTCTTTTTTTTTTTTCTCATAACAAAAACAAAGTGGGGAGAGAGTAAATTGTGGCTATTTCATGTGCATGTCCACAATGTGTATGGTACTTCTTTTCAAGGGAAACCTTTTCTGAGCCTCTTTCTCAGCTTGTTATTAAAGCTTGGAGCTGGAAGAAAAGCTAATTTGCATTGAATAATTAAGATTATTCATTAACCACTGCCCTTTGGAGCAGTAGCTTGGAAGCTTGGCTTTTAATGTAGAGTCAGCCTGCATGTATCTTTTCCAGAACATAGAGCTTCAAACACATTTCAACAGAAAATAGCAAGATTTGTAAAGTAAAAAACAGAATAGCTTTGCAATATGCCATAAACACAAATTTCATCTTTTCAGTTCTCATTCAATTTTTCTTTGTTTTCTTTTTTTCATATATTTTATTCTCAATTCAATTAATTTCCTATGACTTGTAGAGATTTAAATGTCTGGGCTTTAATGCTGTCTCCAAAATCTCAATTTACAAAGTATGACTCCCTACTTATCCTCTTTCCCTTTTTGTTGCAAAGATGCCATAAACTTAATTTATAACCAACATTTGTCTATTTTTTTTCAATTCAGCCAAACAATTTATCAGAAATTTATTAAGTGCCTACTATGAACAAGAAACTATTTTTCCCCACTACAGTTTTTACCCTTTTAGTGACCATGTATTAAACATTCCTCTGCTCTGCATTCTTCTTTGAAAAAGGTGTTTATTGCCAAACCCTGAAGTTTCATCTTCCATCTCCTCTTTGAGATGTCCTATTGTTTGTTCAGTTTTCTATTTAAAATATCTTTCCTTTAGTCTAAGTAAGAGGTCCGTGTGTTTGTGTTTGTGTTTGTGCTTGTGTTTGTGTGTGTGTGTGTGTGTGTGTGTAAGAGAGAGAGAGAGAGAGAGAGAGAGAGAGAGAGAGAGAGAGAGAGAGAGAGAGAGATCTTTTTGGTAAGCTGGTTAGCCCTATAGACCTCTTCTCAGAATAATTTTTAATGTATAGAATAAGGATTAAAAAAATTAAACCAGTTTTGCTAAAATACAGCTATCAATAAATAAAAATAAAAATTCATGTTCATAGCCCTCAAGTTAAGAATTCCTAATCTAAACTACCTCTTTTGGTATTAGAATTCTATTTTTTTCTTTATTGGGACTATGTGACAATGGAGAAGCAATAAACAATTAAATCAATGTAGCCAAAGAATTCTCTATTCTTTGAAGCTTTATTATCTATTCATTTTATAATTTTACAATATATATATTATATATAGATAGATTATTTATAATCTATTTTTAATTTAAAATTATATAATTTTATAATCTATTAATTTTATTTTCTCAAATCTAAACAGCTCCAACTTTTTAAAAAATCATTCCTCAGAAGACCTATTTTCAATCATTTGACTTTAATTTCCTTCTATCTTATCCACAATCTTTTAAATCTTTTAAAAACACAAACTATAACTAGACATGGTAAAAGGAGACTTGATATTCCTTTCTACTACTGGTCTACTGCGTCATATAGTTTCTCAGATAAGTTTATATGCTTGCCATCTTTAAAATGCTGGTTTCTGAATGTTACTGTTCATGTAGTTTGATGCTTTATCCTATAAATAAGTGCAGGGAAATCTTCCCTAGATGAAACTTGATTCTCATCCTAGAAAAAATATAAGCAAAATATCCTCTAACCTGACATATATTTTAGTCCTTTAAGAATTTGCCATTTTGTCCATATGGGTAATTTCTCCATTGACATAGACACCTCTTTGATTTATTTAGTTGGTAGGTGATCTTTAAAAGTTATTGCATGAAAATTTTAGCACTCTCTGACCAACAAAATTGCAACCATAATATCAGTAGCTAGGTGATATCGAATACACACACATACACTTTTGTACATATATGCCCACAGACACATATACTATGCATATGCTGTCTGTGTCCATAGACAAATGTACATATACACATATATCCATACATATTCCTACTCATATATTTGTGTGCATATGTGTACATATAAACATACATATACATACATATATATATTCCTTTGCATGTAGAACTTAGGTAGAACAAGAAGCATTGACACCCACTCTTCCCTAGATTGCCTCACTTGCTCTGTGTTACTTTCATATTAGCAAGTCTAGGTTTTCAGAGACAGACTACCCCCAACTGTTAAGTTCAGATTCTCTTGGGATCCTAGGGAGTAATGCACTTCCTCTAATTGCCACTCTAATTATTTGCCCCCCATGTGATGAATTTTCTATCCACACAACCAGTCATTCACAATGTAATGCATGCGTACAGTGCATGACATTTACCTAATTTGTTTCTCATAATAATATGCTTTTAGATCTTAAACATAACTACTCACAAAAAACAAGGCATCAGGAATACTTATATATTAAAGCAAATTCATAAATAATAAAATACATCACTAACCACATATAAATCTGGATCCTAATCTTTCCCCAATGCACTCAATATCTATGTTGTAATGGATGTTCAGAAAAAGGAAACTTAACAGGGAAACTCATGAGGAAGGAAAGTCCATGTGCTTATTATTGTTTCTCAAAAATCTGCACTGCAGACATTGATGTTCCGGGCCATACAGGCCATTCAGGAACATAAGTACTACTTTCAGGAAATGTTTACTTTGCTCATTACTTAACAGGTAATCCTCATCAGTCTTCAAGTAGGCAAATCTTCTTCACTTTATTTAAGCATAACATTCATCCATGATTATCTCCAGGCTTCCTGATCTATATCTTGCCATTGGACCTAGATAATTCTGGAAGAGAAAGTGAGGCTGGTGACTTTGCACTGCACTCCTGCACTTAAATTTAATTCACAGGCATGTCACAGCATCACCTCCATAATGTCATGGTCCTCTTAAAGTATGAATGGTCCAAATTCATCCTCAAACACTTTGAAGAAGGCTGTTATTAATTGTTGGCTGGTATGGTTAAGAATGACTCAACTGAAGTCTTTCGCCTGCTGAATGATTCTAAATATCATAAATATCAAGCATAAATATTAAGTTTCAGCTTCTTTCCCCTGTTTTCAATTTTACTTCTAAGGCTTTTCTATCAGTTTCTTATACCCAGTTTCTTTTCCTAATTCCTGTCCTTTCAGTGGCTTATAAGTGAGGTTCTTGACTCTCAGTGAGTTGCCTTTAGCTAAAAAAGTAATGAAATTGATATTTCTTTCATTCAAATCTCTATCTTTAGATGTTTATATACTCTTTAATTCTTAAACAGATTTTTATCCTCTTTAGTCATAATATGCAAGTGAACTAAGGTGCCATAATAGTCCAGAGTTCTCAAATCTTTAAAATAATCTTTGGGTATTCTTGAAACTATGTTAATTTTGTAACACTCATCTATATCTAGTTTTTAACACAAGAAAGTTTCTCTTCTTCTTTAAAATATCAAATTCTTCCCACATAAGAGGCATCATTCTCCATCATTTTCAAGGGGATTTGTGTCTCTATATTTATACTACTGTTTATTATTTTACCCAAACTGTTCGAATACAATCTTAATTCTGTGTTTCTTCATACATATATATTAGCATGTTTTATTAGAACAAAATTCTTTTCCTACTTGTTTTAGTATCAGAATATCCATCTATAACAGAAACAATACTTTACATCCTTTGACATGTGATATGTCTTTCCCTTGACATAAAAAAAACCTTTGTACTTGTTCTATTTACTAAAATGTTCCATATGCAAAAGGCCTTTAAGACATAGCATATTATATACTAGTGATGAGCCTTTCCAAACTTGTCTAGACTTACTTTCAGACAAAAGACACATAGTGAATGACTAGGATGTTCAAAAGTTTTAGGGCTTGGTAGAACTTGCCTGAGACTTTTTTGTTGTTTTTCATTAGTAAAGCCTTTAAGACTTCAGGGCCATTTCCATGATATCATGAGCCATCATGAGAGAACTTTACTCTGTATTCATACAATGGAAATAATACTAGTGTTATTCTAAGAAGATTTTTTAACCCCCTAACAATTTAATTATCCAACTTTCTTTCTTGGCATACATTCCATATATGAACAGCTTATGAACAGCTTGGGAAGCAGCGTAATATAATGGATACATGGCCAACTTTGGGTTCAGGAAGAATTGTATTTAGACCCTCTCTTTGTCTCATGTCCCTGTTGCAACTATGAATAAGTCACTTATCCTTTGAACATCTCAAGGTGACTCATTACCATTCTTTATAGGCAGAAGGGAGTTTCCAAACTAGGACTAGTATAACTAATGAAATCTCAGGTATGGACCAAAGATAATAAAAAAACAAAACTGAGAAACACCAACAGGATAATTTCTGAAAGAGAATCAGAGGATAGTTAGTATTGCATTGAGAACTTACTATGTGTCCAACAAAATCACTATTAGATGGTTAAATGGGAAGGTGGCAATGTAACTAACAAATAACAGACAAAACCTCTGCTTTCAAGTAGCCCTGCAGGATAACTTGGTATTCAAACTATATTATTAAATTGAATATTGCAGAATGGCAAATTAAATTATTAAATTGTTAAAATGCAGCTGACATATTATTTATCCTACAAGGCCACTGTGAGAGATTTACTTTATAAACTTATGAAGTTTCATAGAAAAATGTTAGTATTATCAATTTATTAAACTAAATCAGACCCATTTTTGGATGAGAAGTTAGGCCATTGAGTGATCTCATTGATATTATGGAATTCTGTGGAAACATTTATACCCCTAAAGAGTGGAAATCTGTCATGAGTAAAGTCACTCTGGTGGTGTGTCCTTGAAGGGTTCTAAACTTTCTAGGATGGTGCACGAGTCCACTGCTCTTTCCCACAGCAAACAGATGTACAGTAAAATCAAACAGATTCCCCAACACACTACACAGCTGGAAAGATCCCTCTATTGGGGGCTGCTGGAAGCAATTAACATGCAAAATTGATTCTTCTTCTTTTTCTTCCCCTCTGAGTATATAGTGCCTTGGATGATCAGCCCAGAATAAAACAGGGTGTCCCCCAGTATTTAAGAAAGAGCCACAGGGTGTGGCAAATCAACATTATGTTCTTGAACACAAAGGATTTTTCCCCTTGTTCTCACTTTCATTTCTTCTGTACATAGATTTTTTTTTTTTTTAACAGCATTCCTCTAAAAATAAGTTAGGCACAATAGCGACTAGGGCTCAATTTTTAAAAGCTGTTTGCCTGCTCTCCCCTCCCCCAGTGAGCATCTTCCTTCCATATTCCCCCTCACCCTTTTCCCCCACCACCTTTATCGTCCCCCATTCCCTCCTCCCCCTTCCGTTAGCTGTAATGACCCTGCAAACACCAAACGGCATTTGAGTGCATTAAGCTGCAAACTCTCTGGTGACATAGCAATTACGGCTCTGAAATAGATTTGGTGCGTCACGGAAGATAAGGGTTTTGAAAGTTTCTGTTGTGATTATAGCTTGTAACTCCCACAAATAATAGGCTTCAAAATAAGAGGCTGCCAACGGAGCCTTTGTGGCTTTGTCTCAGTGATGGCACGTAAATTGCTATTAATGTCCTAAGTGTACTTGAATATGCCAGTCTCTGGGATGTGGAGTTGGCTCAGTGTCTCTCTTTACATGGCATGTCATTGTCGGTCTGATAATCTGTGGTAATTGCTGTCTCTTGGATGGTCAGAAATATGTTAGCGTATATATCTTCCTGTGTAATAATAAAGAACACAAGTATATGTGTGGTGGGAGCTTGCTTACACAGAGTATTTCACGGGTTGGACCTTGTCTTTAAACTCGTGCTAGGAGAGATCTCTGTGTATTCATTTATTCTTTCTTTGCTTATCAGCCAGGCATGTGTATTACCTTTGTGTGTACCTTTTGTGTATATCATTTCTCATTAAACACAGACAAATATAGTAAAATATCATAATGAATTAAATTGGAGCTGTCACTCAGGAATACTATCTTTATCAGAATTATCTGGATGTGATCACAAAGATCCAGATTCTTTCTTATCTTTAAGTAACCTTGTATTATATAGAAACAGACAGTACTGTGGGAATATGTATAGATAAATATATAAGAGCACACATCTTCTCCCTCTATAAATACTGAGTTACATTCTCAATCTGTATATTAATTAGTTCATTGTTACTATTTATTGTTCTAATAAGAAACAACATGGCGTGGATGAGAGGGAAATAATGGATTTGGAATCAAGAATTGCTGATCTCAGAGTCTCTCTCTGATACTAGTGATGTGTTCATGGGCAAATGACTTCACCTTTATGAACTTTAGGAAACTTTCTAAAACCCTATATTTTAAAAGGGAAGAAATTTTCAGAATCATGAAATCAAAGATCATTAAAATATTTTCAAGTTACATGGGATCTAGACATGTGTTTGAGTTTAGAACAGTGATAGAAATAGGGTGTGTATATTTAGGTACACAGCAGTATGATTCTAGCTTTAACTTTAGTTAGCTAAATCAAGAGAATGATAGCCTGGGTTCAACAGATAAATACAGAGACATTTTTAGAATGACCTCCACTAACTGTGTTGACCCATGTACCAGTATATAACTATGGGAAGTAAAAACATTATATGCAGCTGCCCTGCTTTTACCTTTAATGGAAATAAGAAGTTAATCCTGTTTCCCAGACAAGAATGCCCTAACCCTTAGCCAATGTCCCATGGAAAATGATTTCCCATTGACCACCTAGAATTGGGCTGTCCATATTCCAAGTATCTTTTGTGGCATTAATGATGCAAATTTAAAAAATGTATAGAGCAAAGCAGTTCTCATGGATGACTTTCTTATGATGTGATAGTATGATTTTGCCAGAATGTCAGCATTTCATAATATTTGATTTGATGCATTTGAGATATCTTGATGAGCAATCTTTATGCAGTAGAAGCCTAGATATGTTCCAAGGAAGTTTTAGCTTACTGGCTCTTAATTCTACAGAGTAAGTTCAGTAGTAAAATTAACGAGAATCAGGCTCCTAATTTTACTCTGTAATACAAGGGTGATGGATTCCAGTTTGCTGAACAGACCAGTTTTATCACCATTGCCTTATATAAAGATAACCCACAGGAAGTGTTAAAATGACCCCTAATGAAGCATCAGCCTCAGGAAGAGAACACAATGGGATAGCATCCCATATTAGATCAGCATTCTTTTACTGGGTCAGGTTATCTCTTATAAGTAGAGGATATTAGGAAGCCCTAAGTATTTTTGTAGTCAGGTCTGTGGTTCATAGCTTACTGTTGGGTATCAAACTTAATGATAGTCTGGAAGTAAATTTAAGGACATGTAACATCTGTCCTCAATTGTGGAGCAGAAGTGCAACCCTGAGAGTCCCCAAATGTTTGATGATAATTTTCATAAAAGTTGAAATGGCCAAGCCCAAGATAGACACTAGTTTGGCAGTATGTCTTTATCACAATATCAGCAAATTGTTTCTAGGTACAGAATTAGATTGACATAGCAGTATCAAATATATACATTATATATATATATATATATATATGCATATATACATGCATGTGTGCATACATACATGTATTGATGCTTTAAGTTTTAATATTGATTATAATTTTATTTAGTCAGTCCCTGTTATTGGAAGATGATTCTTGGGTTTATATTTTTTTTATTTCAGTCTACCAATTAATAAGCAATGTAAATACCCACAGAGTGACAGATGCCATGCAATATATTTGAAGATAAAAAGACAAGCAACGACCCCATGCTGAAAGTATTTACTTTTTGTAATATATATAGATATATATCTATATATATACACAAAGATATGTGTGTGTGTGTGTGAAGATAAGTGTATTAAGCAGGTGCAAAAATGCTTGCTTTCAATGGCAGCTAGAGGCAAGACCTCAAATAAGCTAGGCTCTCTATCCCAAATCAGATATAATAATCTAGTCTTGAGTGTACTCGATCTTAGATCCGTTTCACTAGCTAGTTTTCACAGTGTACATCTCTGGACACGAGTTCAGATTCAGCCTCAGACACTAGATATATGATTCTTGGAAACTCACTTAACTTCTGTCTCAGTTTCTTCACTTTGAAAATGGAAATAATAATAGCACCTAGCTCCCAGGATTGTTATGAGGTTTGAATGAAATGTTTTTAAAACACTTTGCCAACCTTAAAATATCCTATAAATGTTAGCTATTATTAGATATAAAACTAAAGACTAAAGGTAAGGTAAACATACGAAATGATAGGGAATATTTTGCAAGTTAGTAAACATGATTAAAATAAAACTTTAAAAATATGTTTTAGGAGTTTTGCTATTATCTCCAATATACTTTAGATATTTCTTAAGTATACATAGTTATTTGCATGTTGTCTCCCCCCATTAGAATGTAAGCTCCTTAAAGAAGGTTACTATTTTTGCTTTTCTTGGTAACCCCCACATTTAGCTTAGTGCCTGGCAAATAATAAATGCTTAACATATGCTTATTTTGACTTGTTATGGAGATCACTAGAGAATGTGTGAGAAATCAAAAAGTTAGAAGTTAGGGAATCCTGGGTCCCATTTTAAATGAGACATTAAATGAAATCATACAGTATTTATGTGCTTCCTATTTACTACCTCAAAACCAGAGGTGTAATTTCAAAATGAATATGAACCTAGGCACACTTAGGTTTATTCAAAGCAAGGAGATAATCTGTACAATCCATGTGTACAGGGAACTTATAGATCTTTGATAGAGTTGATTGATATGGGTATCTAGGTTATTACTAGTTAGAGGATGTAGCCCCAGAAGGTTCTGTCAGAGGATTCATACATTCATTCATTTAGTCCCAAATTCTATCATATTCAGTTCCTAAAGGATTGTTCTGGTCTTCCTTTAGAGAAGCCTGAACTACAGTAGCCTAAGCAGCTGTGATATTCTACTTTAGTTTAGCTATGGCCCTTAGTAAATTTTAAGTCCTTGAGAGAATGAGATTGTATCTGATACATCGGTATCATCCAGTATCTTACACATTTTCATAATACTTCAAGGGTTTGTGATCTCATCAGTGTTGGTGTTCCTTCTAGATGTGAAGATTGAAACCCATCCTTCTCATTCTATCTCACTCTTGTCCATATCTTGTAGATGCTTCAAAGAGGGGAGAGAGGTGCCCATCCACTCAGAGTGCTAGGTGTCTTCCTCTAGGTCAGTTCAATTCAAAAAACATTTATTAAGTACCTACTATGTTTATGACTCGGGGTATGAAATAATCATAATGATAACAATACTAACTGGAATTTATTCAGTGATCTAAAGTTTTCAGAGTGCTTTACATGTTATTTCATTTGTCCCCTTCATCTCTTTACATGTATATCTCTCTTATAGATTATCAATCTTTTGAAGTAGATATTGTTATTCCTATTTTATAGATAAGAAATTGAGGCTGATAAAGACTAAGTGGTTTGTCCAGGGTCATACAGCTTAGAAAGTGTCTGAATCAGAATTAAAATTTAAATATTCCTGATTCCTAGATAATTAACTCAGAGAATTTGTGGTTTCTAGTACATTTTGTGAGCTCTTCATCATTTGCTCTCATCTCCTTCTCTGGTGATACATTTCTCTGGAAATATCATTTGTCCTCATTGATAATAGCCTATTTATGACCCTCATCTATCTATCCTTTACTCTGGAGGTGACTCATATTTGTCTGGCTCACAGTGACAAATGTTTGCAAAGCACTTGCTACTCAACAGCTCTCATTAGTTAGGTAAGTAATGCAAGGATTTTTAAACCCAAATTTTATCGAGGAAAAGGAACCTTTGAAAAATGAAGTGACTGGGGCAGCTGGCTAGAGCCAGTGGCTAGAGCACCAGCCCTGAAGTCAGGAGGACCTGAGTTTAAATCTGGTCCCAGATACTTAACACTCCCTAGCTTTATGACCCTGGACAAGTCACTTAACCCCAATTGCCTCAGCAAAAAAAAAGGGGGAGAAAGGGGAGAAAGAAGGAAGGATGGAAGGAAGGAAGGATGAAGGAAGGAAGGAAGGAAGGAAGGAAGGAAGGAAGGAAGGAAGGAAGGAAGGAAGGAAGGAAGGAAAGAAGGAAGGAAAGGAAGGAAGGAAAGAAGGAGGGAGGGAAGGAAAGAAGGAAGGAAAGGAAGGAAGGAAGGAAGAAAGAAAGGAAGGAAGAAAGAAAGGAAGAAAGGAAGGAAGGAAGAAAGGAAGGAAGAAGGAAAGAAAGGAAGGAAGAAAGAAAGAAAAGAACGAAAGAAAAATTAAGTGACTTTTCCAAAGTCAAAAAATCAGGACTCAAAACTTGGCTGCCTGACTCCAATTGCAAGGTCCTTTCCTATGTGCCCCATTTTCATTGATTGATTCAGTTATTAGAGAAGAGGATATTCTTGGGGACAGAGTACTCTTTCTCATCAGTCTGCTGGCCTGAACGAAGAAATAAAAGTCCATCAGGATAGGGATATCAGCAGGGCTGTTCTAGTTCAGACCAGTGCATTGACATGTTCCTTGGCCACTTTTACTCTGAAGACATATGAATCTATATTTGAATTAAGCTCTAGAATGCCAGGTCCCATTGATGGCTCTAGGAGTGAGAAGTAGTCAAGCCAAAAGACCACTATAGTCGACTCCTGGAAATCCATCCATAACACTAGGATTTCTGGTATTATCTTTTGTTCCCTACTTAGCGCATGGAATCCTCTTCAAAATGATGACCCCCATCATGGCAGCCCATATTCCAAACCCAACTCTCTTGACTGTTTTCTTTCTTTCATAAAATCTAACCATCATTGAGGTGGGGGATGAGTGGCTTAGGAGAGAAGGAGCACCCACATTCTTTGTCTGGCAAAGTTCCTGGGCAGACATTACAAATGGAAATGGGTATCATAAAAGAAAAGGATCTTAAGAGTATCAGAAATGAAATCTCCCCCTAGTTTGGGAAAAATGGATTCTGGGACACTTTTTCCACTTTCCTGTCTATTTTTGCTGATGTCTCTGCCATTATCAAAAGGCTCTGTGTGTTCCATCGTTATTTTTTCCAACCAGCCCTACCATTACTTGGGTGATTTAGGGCCCTGGAGCATGTACACCCTCTCATTCATACCAAAGGCATCTCTGGTAATGGCATCTGGCCCATATGCAGATCTAGCTCGAGTTGGTGCTGACATCAGCCTGTTTGTGGCACCTCAGCGTCTTTCTGGGTTGCAAATGAGAGTTTCTTAGTGCCAGGCTAGCATAGGCTGTCACATCCAGTGATGGATTCTCTGCATCAACGGTGTGCTGCTAAGGTAAGCACAGGAGAAGAGTGGGAGAGGGAGAAGGAGGCGACTAACAGATCTCAACCTCAACCAATCCTATTTAATATACAAGGTTAAATTCAAGCAGTTTGGGATCCATTTCGGAGGGAAATTTCAGCTGGTGATACCTGCTTCTTTCCAGAAAAAAATCATTACTAGGGGAACATTGCAGTCATAGTTGACCACTCTTCCTTCTCCACAAAACTCTTGTGTATTGGCCAATTCAATCCAATTTATCCACAACAACAATAAGCAGTAAGAGCAATAAGAATACAAAGATTTCCATAATTAAAGTGTCTTTACCCTCAAGAAGATTGTACTCTATTATAGGAATAGGGCACAAAAGAGAATCCTGACATGTCCATTGAGGAATACGATAAAAGAGTAAAATCGAGACAAAACAGGCTAAGGAACATTTGGCAGGCTTAGAAAAAGTACAAGCTGGGAGGAATGACAGGGAATCTTCTTAAGGAACTTATAGTTATGGAGGAAGACTTCAGGGGAGAGTTGGCTCCTAAGCTAAGTTTTAAAGGAAGAGAAAGACTTAAAGGCAGAGGAGAGAGTGCTTGCTAAGCCATAAAAGATGGCCTTCAGGTGAACAAGGTGAATTTAGAGAATAGTTAATAGTCCAATTTGGGATGGAATGTCAGATATCTAAAAGGGTTTAATCTCAAATAAAGGTAGGAAAAGAGACTGAAGCCAGATTAGGAGGAACATTAAGCGCCAGGCTAAGGTACAGTGGGTGGGTGCTGGCTGGGAGTCAGAAAGATTCCTTTTTCTGAGTTTAAATCTGGCCTCATTTACTAGCTGCATGATCCCGTGCAGGTCACTTAATCCTATTTGCCTCAGTTTTCTCTTGTATAAAATGAGCTGGAGAAGGAAATGGCAAAACATTCCAGTATCTCTGCCAAAAAAATCAAACAAACAAATAGGGTCACAAAGAATCAGATATGACTGAAAAATGATTCAATAATCACATATCATACCCCTGGAAATAAGAAACCCCTGAATTTTGTGAATAGAGAAGTGATGTGGTCAGTTACTCATTAGGGAAGCTCATGGTGGTAGTGGTGAGAAAAATGAGTTGGAACAAGACAAGCATTTAGGAGGTCCTTTACAGTAGTTCAGGGAGGAATTAGTAGCCTACACACCCTATAGTCAGGAAATGAGCCTCTTCTTGCCTTCTGTGACATCCTAGTTGAGAGGTACTTTATGTACAAGATGTAAAATTGGATACAAATCAATTAATATTTTAAACATAATCAAAGACTTTGTTATTTCTATTGAAGCATATTTTTAAAAATAAATAACTTTATGAAATTAATTGAATTCAATCAATTAAGCAGTTATTAAGCACTGATTATATGTCTAGAATTGGGTAAGGTCCAAGGGATTCCATAAGGACAAAAAGGAAAAAAGAGGCTGGAGAATTTAAAGAAATTTCCCCTAAAGTCACAAAGGGGGCTTAAGCCTCTGAGATAGAATTTCACTCTATGTCTTATGATTCTGAATCCCAGGGTTTTTTCTCCTCCATCTTGCCACTTTATTCTAACTTTCCATTGAAGGAATCTTTCACATTGCACCTGCTGATCTAGATTACTGGTTTACTAAAGCCCCAGAAGCAAGGAGGAGGCATTATTTAAGCAGTCACTATTGGCCAGGGATTGTGCTTAGTGCTTTTAAAAAATATCATCTCTTTTAATCCTTCCAACATCCGGTGGTGGGTACTATCATTTCCTTAATTTTACAGTTGAGATAGGCAGAATTGAAGTATTTGTCAGTCACACAATATTTGAGATTGGATTTGAACTCAGATCCTCCTGGCTCCAGGCCCTGTACTTTACCCACTGCTCTATCAGCTGCTTCTATTCATTCCTTCCCGGCAGAATTACCAGATTTAATTCAAAAGCATTGTGATTCCCCCTTGGGAATCACATGAAAGATACATCGGACACATCTTGGCCTGAACATTAGCTCTCTGATTCCTTTCCTCGCCCTCAGTGTAGTTTTTGGCACAAGCATTTTAAAAAGTTTGCCTGTCTCTGGGGGAGAGTGTAATTTGCATCTGAAAAAAATGTGGGTGTTGTGAGGGGGCCAGAGTAGAGAAGAGAAAATAAAAGCCCTAGAACCTCCCCACACACACACTTCTAACCCCCACCATGCCATTGTTCACCAGAGTATCTCTGGCTCCCATTGCATTCAAAGATAAATAAATGCACAAAGGCCGAGCTCCCTACTTAATATTCACCCACAGTCCAGGAAGAGGAAAGGAATTGCTCCCTAGGGTTAACATGGCAGTAAGCAAGGTCAGCTGTTTCCCAAGACTGTGCATCATCTGAAAGTCTTAACATGAAAGCTGGGATGATACAGCCAGTGCAACCTTTGTGATTTATAAGAAATCCAGTTAACTTATTTTTTTCTTGGGGCTTGTGATCTTGTGGGGGCTTTTATGAGCAATGACATGTGGTCATCTAACTTCTAAAAAACCCCCAGAGAAGGGAACTGTACGATGCTTCCTAGAATGAAAAGCACTTTATTTGGAGGAAGTGCTTCTGCATGTCTAACCTGAATGCTTCAGACAACGGTGTCCAGAATTTGGCTGTGTGTGTGTGTGCGTGTGTGCGTGTGTGTGTGTGTGTGTGTGTGTATTGGGGGATATTTACAGTGGTTATTTCTTCTTCATGTTTCCCATTGAAACAATCAAATATACTTCTAATTGATTTGGATTGAATTCCTGTCTTAACTACTTATGATCTCTTGTTTCTCTACAAGTTGTCATGGGTACCTACATCACTGTGGCTTGAAACTAGATTTTTAATGGGAAGGGACTTTTTTGTAGACTTTTGTTAGAATGTTTATTGCTATAGAGATTATTGATTTAGGTTATTGAAAGGGAGAAAGCCTTTTAGGTAAATATGGAATCCTTCATCTATGGCTTTTCCTATAGAAATTGCACATAGCCCATTTTCTCTTATATATGTGTGTGTGTGTGTGTGTGTTTACTACAACACACGTTTCTGAGGACCAACTATAAACAAAATATCTTGATAGGACCTGTGAATATAAAAATGAAGCAATCCCTGTTCCCAGCTAAGTATTTGACATCCTCATGGAGAATTAATTTAGTTCAGGCACAAGATCTGGATTTAAATACTAGCTCTGCCACTTATTAAGTGGGCAATTCACTTAACTTGTCTGGGTATTAAATTTCCTCATTTATAAAATTAAGGATTTGGACTTTAATCAATAAGGTCTTTTTCCTTATAAATTTATAATCTTGTATACAAAGGTAAATAAGTAAGTCAACCAGCAATTATTAAGTATCTACTGCATGCAAGCACTGCTCCTAGGTGTAGGGATATGAACATTTAATACTTCCAGGCCAAAGGAATCTTGCATTCTCAATACAAGCTAATTTGTCAAAGAGGCACAAAATGAAGAAATGGCTGGGTTAGAAAAGGCTTTCTGTAAGACTGGAATGAATGAACCTAGTGGTTCAAAGGGGAAAGGGAAGAGAGGGTGCATTCCATGCATGGGATATAGGAAAAGGAATGGCAGGTTTGGAGAACAAGAAACAGATAAGTATTGCTAGAATGCAAAATTTGTAGGGGGGAGCAGTGTGGAAAAGGTCTGTCAAGGCTCCCTTGAACTTTTGTTGCTCAGACTATGGAGACATTAAAGCTTCTTGAGCAGAAGCACAGCATGGTTAGAGCAGCACTTTAGGAATATTATCTCTACCTCAACTTGATGTGAAGATAAAATGAGGTTGTATATGTTGAAGCACTTTGGAAAAAAACATAGATATTCTTTACAAATGTAGAGTGTTATGTTTGCATAAAGACTAAACTCTGAGGGCTAAAATCTACATTTTTTATAAGAGGAAAGAACAATGATTGGGAAGAAAAAAAAGCCTTAATGGCTAAACCATTGTTGGGGGTGAAAAAAGGAGACCCCGGATCACAGAGGGATTGACTTGCTTTTGTTCTTTTCTTCCAGGCTAATGGAGGTTGGCAGGATGCTACTACCCCTTCATCAGTGACCTCCCCTACAGAAGGCCCTGGCAGTGTTCACTCTGATACCTCCAACTGATCTCCCAGCAATTGCATCCCTGACTGACCTCCTGCCCCAAATGGGGGGGCGGGGGCAGGAGGGAGGGTTTCTCTCCCCAACGCTGAAGCAGTCAGACTGGAGGTCGAAGCAATCAGCAAACACAATAAGAGTCTCCTTCTCTTCTCTTCTTCGGGATGCTATTTCAGCCAATCTGGACACTTCTTTCTACTCTCTTCCCTTTCTTTTCTGGGTAGAAGCCACCCCTTCCCCCTGCCTCCAGCTGTCAGCCCTGTTTCCTCCATCCTCCCTGCACCTTTCCCTCGCCCCGCGGCCTCTGCTACATCACTGAAGGATATTTTCAACAGTTAGAGGAATTTAAAGAGGAGGAAAAAAAAGACAAATTACAAAAAAAAAAAAAAAGAAAAAACATTAATAAACGTGTTTGTACATTTTCATGCTGGTGGTTTGAGGAGCCAAATTTACCTCACTCCTAGACTAACAGGCAATCCTTCTTCTCTTTCAGTGTCTCTTGTACTCACACTACCTCTTAGCAGGAAGACGCCACATTGCCCTCTCCATTCCACATGCCCCTCCACCCATTGCCCTCGGTCTTCCATTTCTGGGAGCAGTTCTGAATCAGAGCAGCTTCCCCTTTGTTCTCCCCTATCCCAGTGACTCTTGGGCAAACCACCACAGATGGGTTTTTATCGCTCCCTCATTTCCAGTTACCACTGACAGGTAGATTCCCAGTGCTGCCTGCCCAAATACCAGGGAATTGGGCAGCAGGGTTGGGGGGGACGGACAGAAAGTGGAAAGAGACAGAATTTCCATGTGCCTTCTCTCCCCTCTGCAACAGCTCTTGATTTCTGAGGCACAGTTCATGGAGAACATTCAACAATCCATAAGCATTCATTAGTTGCTCACTGCATGTCTAGCCCTAGGTTAGGCAAGGAAAAGGGAGAAGAAACGGGAAGGTCCTTGCCAGAAAGTCTCCAACCAGCCCCTCCTCCATTCACCTGCTAGCCAAACCTGCTTACCCATCATAGACACTTAACATAAGCAACTAACACTATGCATGTGGTGAGATGAAGAGAAACAAATCAGCTCTGAGTGAGGGTCACTTTTAGAAGAAATAGAAGGCAGGGGCCACCCAACATAATGGACAGGACAGGCAGGAACGAACAGAAGTAGAGGTAGTTTTTCTAGTGGAAATTATTTCCATTCCCATCACCACTAGATCTCTCAGAAAGCCATAGACGACACCCACAATGTCTGTAGTGGACTTGTCTTTTATTTTGGGCGTACTGTACCCATGGCCAGGTTTCCAAGAACTCTCTCTTTTTGACTCTGAACCCCTTGCTATAGAAGAGAACAGAAAACATTGCTCAGTACTGGTCTAGTTGGAACTATAAACCTGAGAGCATTGAGGAAGGAGCAATAAGAATTTCTTATTGAATTCATCACTTGGGCACCAAGAAGAAGCATTTGTTCTTAGCAGGGTATTCTCCAACATCCCCTACTCAATCAGGCATTAACAGTTTCCATGGCCAACTATGCAAGCAATAAAGCTGCAACCCGGTCCCTGACAAAGGGGAAAGTGGCTAAATCTCTTAGTGCCTCAGTTTCTTTATCTGTAAATGGGGAAAGTTAGGCCTACCTCGCCAAGAACTTTGTAAGACTTCAGTGTATGTACATTTGTGTATTTTAGAACAGAATTTTGAGATTTTTGGATCAAAGCAACCCTTGGGTCCACTGAGTCTTGTTTGACCTCTGGTTGTCTCTCCTTGCAGATTCTAATATATGTGTAAAGTGATGATCTCTTGGCATGAACTGGCCTATGCTATGGAGGTGAGATAAAGGGCATAATTGCTTTAATTTTTCTGTAATCATTAGAAAGAAAGGCCATTTTCTAGCTTGAGCCACTATTTCTAAGTTAATGTCCTCCTGATTCTACTCCCTTGGACATGAGTCCAGTATAAGACATTGTTAAGTATTTTTGGAAATATCCTGTTCACAATCACTCACCAAACCCAGCATCCTCTCATTCTGACACCTCCCAGGTGGATGCCAAAGTTCTGGGGAACAGGACTAGCATTTTCAGAATGTATCCTGTCATCACCGTGCTATGGCACTGTGACAATGAATGAAAGCTCTTCTCTTTGGGGGAAAGTTCAAGTCCTTCTCCCCCTATATAAGAAATTTGGAACATCTTAGTTTTAAAAAAATTTTAAATGAACTTGCTAGCAGGTAGAATTATGCTTTGAGGATCCATAGAAGTGTTTTTAATGAAATGATGACTCTTGAGATTCAGATTTGTGCTGGGAAGGTATTCAGTAACTCTCTCTGTTCTGTGTCAGAGACCATTCTTAAGTGGGGCTCCTCTCAGAGACTTATTGTTAGGGCTTTGTTTTAGCAGCAATATTAGCCTACCCCTACCCTGTTTAAGAACATCAGAGTCAAAGCTTATGCTTTGGGCAGAATAAAGGAGTATGGCTACCAAAAGGATGTCTATATCTTGAAAATAAGATCCCAATCCATCCTAGATCTTCAGGCCCAGTACATGAGGATTACAAGCAAGTGGAAAGGAAAACTCAGAGCAGAGCCTGATTCCCATGAATTTCCCTCACACCTTTCATTTTCACTTTGCTCCACTCTCAAAGCATCTCCCACAATGCACTCTTCATCTTATTCCCCATTTCTCTGTCCCACTCCTTTGGAAAGATTTCAAGTCTACGAACACACTAATATGTCACCATTATGGCAGCCAAGAGAGCTCTTTCACTGTTGGGTCAAATAGGAACTCAGCAAAAGGATAGGTTTGGGCGTGGCAGTGCCTCCTGAAATGGAACACTCACACAATCCATAGTCAGATAGCCACCCGGCACCATTTCTGTCTGTCCCTGGATGCCCTTCATTTTCTAGGGGAAGTAGGTGTCCTTAATTTTTCCTGGCAGCAGATTATCCCCGAAAAAAAATGACTTGCCAGAGCTTTGGTTTACTTACCCTGTTCATAATGTCCTCCTTTCATCTCCCTTCTCCTTCCCTTATGTAGTTATCGACTCCCTTGAAGTATTTTTTGCCAACTTACATCTTTTAATTTGCTTTTTCTTTTGGCTATGATGATCATTCTTTCTTTCCTACTTGCCTTTTCTTATACCCATCCCTCTATTTTTTTTTTACTTCTGCTTTTTTCTTTTTCTGCCCAGAAAAACCTGACTTCGATACCAAAAAAGAAAAAAACTGCAGAAACTCAAATTAAAAAAAAAAACTTAAAAAAAACTTTAAAAAATTCTCGACGATTCTTTCAGCTTTATTAACATTTTCCATTGTTTCTTGCGACTTGTGTCTCGTTCTTTGTAGTATTGATTATGAACATTTGATAATGAATGTTCTTGTATATTCAGATAAAGAAAAAAAACCAAAAAAGCGGTCTGAATTTAATAGTGTTTATAATAAAAATTTTAAAAATGACCCTCATAGCACGCAAAACAGGCTGGGGAATTGCCCCTCTTCTTTGTGACAATGCGCATCATTCCTGCATTTGTTTCTAACACCAAACTACCTACATTCATCATTTCCTCCATTTTTCTTTTATTTTCTTGCATTTGTGAATTAGTTCAAGAATGCTAGAAAAGTGTCGTTGTGCACATCCATTTCCTGTTTCACAATGTTTAAAAGTGACAGTAATTCATTTTGTAAACTAAAAAGAAAAGTTGGAATAGTGAGCATAATAGGTACATCCTAACATGTTTTGTTTATTAACTTTGAGACCCAGAAGTAAATTCTTTTCTTTTATTTTCCTATTCCTTAAAAATATACAAAAAAATCATTACCTTTTTGGGGCTTTTGTTTGTGTTATTTTTTTGGTTTGCTTATTTTGGGGGCTATTTGGTTATTGTTTTTTTAATTGTCCAGACTATGTCTTTGTTATTTCTTTAAATATATATATAGATATAAACATATATCTATATATCTATATCTATCTATATATAATCAGGTGATGTGAAAAGATGAAATTAATAGACTAGTTTGCTTTATTTTTTTTTTTTGGTTTTTCTCCTGAACTTCAGAATTCTCAAAAAGCTAACACCAATCTATCAAAGATGTTGCTTTGCTCACCTACATTTTTAAAAGTATGTGGTGCTTGTAGCTGGGGAAAAAATTAGTGATTTTAGCTCTTCACTTAGCTATGGGAAAATGGCCGGGATGAAGCCCTGAAATGTTTAAGAGTGAGAACCATAAAAATTCACTTTCTATTCTGTCCACCTGATTAAGAACAGCATTCCACAGTTTCAGTCACCTCGCTTTGCTCTTCCAATGAAATTTACTATAATTTGGGGGTCTACTGTATAGTTGGGACCGTTATTGAACTAATATGGAGCATTTTTGGTATACCTTCTGTCTTAACCATTTGGTTCTTTTGGTTTTATTTAAAGGGGGAAAAAAAGCCAAAATGTGAACATTTGAGCCTGGAATGCTCACAGTTAGGTTAGTTTCATGGGAAATGGAGTAACTATTGTTTTTTTTAGCCAGAGTTCATTCTTAGACATGGGATTGCAGAGCACTGGATAGGGCACATATATTCTCCTCAATTTGAGAATCCATGTTTAGTCATGGTGGAATAAAAGTGTGATAATTTCTGTCTCCCTACACTTTCCCCTATGCACATGACCACCAGCCTGTTCTAAGAAATAAAAGCAGTTCATCTGGGGCTAACAGTTAATGCCCAATGAGTTTCTGTTGCTGTTTTGACATCCGTTTGATTGGCTACTTATGATCTCAATGGGATAAAGCAGGCTGGTTAAAATGCCAATAAAAAAAAGTGGGCTGGTAAATTGTAATTCTTTGCAAGGCTGGCTGAACTGGAATAATTTTATTCACTGGTGGATCAAAGGAATGGAAGTAAATTGATTTGAAAGGAATTCTGTCAGACCAAGGGCTCTCAGAGTTCTTGGAACCCAAGCAGGGAAGGTATGAAGAAAGTGTACATTCTGAGGAGCAACCCTTCAGGAAACTGCCCCAGCCAAACACTTGCATTGCTGTTTTTAGATGATAGAAAATGACCAACTTTTCACATCACCATTCAGTTTCAATTTCTAGCTCAAAGCTTTCTGGAGTCTTTTGGTTTTCATAAGCCTCCCTCCCCTTTATTATTAAAATAAATGAAATAACCCTCCCTTTCTCTCTTGCTACTCCTTTTATTGCCTTTCCCTTATAAAAGTTTTCAAGTTGTTTTGAAATGCATTCTTTTGGTTGTTGGTTTTGTTCCCCCCAACCCCATCCCCACGCCTCCTTTTCTTATAATTCAGAGTATGAAACCTGCAAAGCTCAGCTTGGTTTTGATTTTGAAAGTTTAAGCTTTTTCTGCTTCTGTGAGAGCACAGGCCTCTGTCTTTTTGATTCCAACTGAAACTTTTTGTGTTCTCTAATGATACTAACAAGGTGTAGGTTTTACAGTCTCCTAATTTGTACTGGTAATGCATATTCCAAATAAATAGTTTCTTTTGTTGCAAAAAAAAAAAAAAACCCAACCAATCACCTTGTTGTTCTTGTCAATTTCTTCCCTTAACCTTACCCCTTTCTGGACCATTAAAAGTTTTTAGATATTCTGGCTGCCTTTCTCAAATTCCACAGTCTTGGGAGTCAAAAGACTCCCTGCTTTTCATTTGCCAAAATAATAATAATAATAATTAATAATAATAATTTGATGATAGTTTTCCTTGGGTAAATAAGCCATTGTAACCTACAGGACTTACTACCCTATCCATGTACTGGCTCTGGTTACAGAAGGTCTGGGTTCATACCCCAACTCTGTCACTTTCTACTTAAACAAATAACTTTACATCTAGGGATCTCAATTTCCTTATCTGTAAAATGAGAAAATTTTACCCTATGATCCTTAATTTCCCAACCAGCTCCAAACTGTGATATATTTATTTAATTTCCTGGAAGACTGTCATAATTCTTTACTGTAACTACCTCCAAGATATAAAAAGGAAGATTTTATTCAGTCCTGGGAAGTAGAAAGAGGAGAACTTGGATTCAAATGTTAACCTTAATAATTACCACTTGAGTGTCATTGGCCAAACCACTTACTATGTATTGGACCCAGTTTTTCTCATCTAAGACTTTAAGGGATATTGTTGGATTGGGGAATCTTTAAGATTCCTTCAAGTTTTAAAACTATGGCTCTATATTCCATCTAACAAATAGTCATCAAGTACTTCCTATAGGCAGGACAACATTCTAAGTATGAAGCACATAGAAAAATGATTTAAAAATATGGCATCTGTCTTCCAAGAATTTACAATTCTAGTAGAAGCAGTGTAAGACATGAAGTTAGAACTTCAATCCTATCAGCAGTGCTTCTCTTCAGACCTTGAAAAGCCATTTAATTTTTGTAAATATCAGTTTCTTCATTGGAAAATGAAGATAATATTTATCCCATGTATTCACAACGTTGTTACAAGTTAAATATTCTTTATAATCTAAAGCAGTGTTTAGACACAAATCATTAGTATCAAAGATCAATCCATTAGGGACTTGTTCCCATCCTCACTACCTTTTTCAAAGCTAGCTTCCCCTCCAAATCATATTTATTTAGTCCAGACTACAGAGAAAATTTAGATGATGAACCCAATTTTACTACAATTTGGGAAAACTAGGGAGTGGGGGAAAACCAAATCCAAGTATGGTATATTCCAAATAACATATCTTATTTCATTAATTTTGCACATTATTAAAACTCTATCAAAAATAAAATAGTGTAGATTTAAAGTACTAAACACACCATTCCAGTTTGAAGATGTTGCCCTTTCCAGTTCTTCTCTATGATTGACCCTGATTTTTGGAATTACAATCATTTTAGCTATTCCATACTACTATTATTACTACTTCTATTATTACTACTACTACTACCACCACTACTACACACATAAACACACACACACACACACACACACACACACACACACACCATCCAGTCCTGGATCAAAATCATAAACTTAGACAAACTTTCCTTTCTGTTTCTTTCCTTTATTGGTTTTTAACAGGCCATCAAAAGAACCTTTTCTGGTTTCCAGGTTAAAGCATTTTGCCCATTGTTTTCTCCTTTCTGTCCTGTCCCACTCTCTCTGCAAGTCCACTGGATTGTGTTCATGGCTCTGGCCTTCAGACCTGCCATCCTGGAATCTCTGTGCTTCTCACTCAATCTTCTGAAGATCCAACATGGTCTACATTCATAGAATAGCAGAATCTCAGGAGTTGAAAAAACCCCCCAGAAATTATTGTATTAGAATTTGGGGAGGATGAGGGTGAAAAGACATATGATTTCAATTTCAATTTCAATAGACACATTGATAAGAAAACTCTCCCTTTTAATGATGATCAGCACAGCTCTCTAACTAAGGAGAGAATAGCATGGGCCACTTAGTAGTTGGGATTGACCCAGAATTACATTGCTAGGACATGTCAGAAACTATATTTGAACTCATATCTTTCTTTCTTCACTGTATCATGCTATTTCTCATCTAGCCCATTAAGTTTAACCAAGTGTTAATGTTTCTTTCTGAGCAAGAATACCCTCTCTGGAGAGCTCTTCTTCAAAAACCAACTCCTAGCAGTAGTTATCCTTCAAAAAAGAAACCAGTCACATCCCCAAAAGTACTGTGACATTTATGTGCCCTTGGGCAAAACTTATAAGATGCCTTGATTTTATATCCTTCTTTAATGATCCACTTGCCCCAGGCCCTGCCATTAAGTATCTCAATGTGCATGTAGGTTTACTGTATACTGCTACTCTTCTGCTTCTAACCCCTTGTTTCTACCTCTCCTTTCCTTCCTACCTATTTTTGCTCAGCTTTGCTATTTTACCCATTTTTTCACTCAGTCAGTATCACCTCCACCAAGACAACAACATCATTGATGTCCTATAATATTAAGCCTGCAATCAGGGGTTACATTCCACTTCTTTGGCAAGCAAGGAAACTGAAGCCCAGAGAAAGGAATTAGTTTTGCCCATGACTACATAAGTCATTATAGAGCTTGCTAGACCTAGGACCGAGATCTTCTTCCCAGTCCAGTGTACTTTCCATCAAACCATGCTGAATCTCAAGAACTTATTGCCAATTTACTTAAAGGAACTGATTCCTACTAAGTAATTTCCAATACAAATAGCTAGGATATTGGTGAATGGGGTTTAATTCAATGGTAATTGTTGACTATATAGTTTAAAAGTCATAAAACTAGTGATGAGACTCCACGTGATATGGGGTAAAAATAGAGAGCTACCCTCAAAGCCAAGAAGAACAAGGTTCAAATTCTGATCTGAGTGTAGGAAAATCCCTTAATGTCTCAGTTAACAATAAGCTATAAACTGCAGAGAACTGACACTCTATGAGAATTGCAACTATAAATTGCAAAGAAAGTGCCAAATCTGCATTGGTAGAAGGAGCTTCTGCAATTGTGGATTCTTTATGTCAATGAAGTCATAAATCAACTCCCTCTCACTATAACAGCTGATAGACCAAGTGACTAGCAGTTTGGTCAACTGTCCTCCCAGGCCATCCTTCCTTCAGATAGTGGTAATTAAGTGAGATTCTTCATTTTATCCTCCACAGTAGGAATCCTTATAGTCTTATTTGAAACTACTTCCATGTGTCCTTGGCCATATTAATTCTAAGTAGGATCAATCATTCCATAAGAATTTATTGAGTTCTGTCCAAAGCACTGGAGATACACAGACAATAAATAGATGCTTGCCCTAAACAAGCCTGAATCAATTGGACAAAACCATATGAGTGTGTGTGTGTGCATGTGTGCACATGCGTGTATTTGAGGCATTATATGGAAAGAAATTTGGAAAAGCTTGGGCCAGTCCCTGCCATTATTCTGCCATCTTGGCTCCATACCCACATGTTCTTTTCCAAGCCTTTTGCAGTTCCATTTCATCCTACATCATATGAAATGTCAAAACCAAAACATTTTAGGTGATAACTCTTTGCATTCCACAAAATGTGATCTATGTTTCACATTCTCCAGTAACAGGCACCAGAGAGAGCACAAATAAATGCAATTAATGGATGATCTCTAATTTCCTTTTAGTCCATGACTTTCCACATCTTTCCCCAACAACAACAACAAACTCTTCCCTAGAGGGACTAAAAAGCAGCCAAGTTGCCTAATGTTCCTTTTTGTCCCATCTCACTCTAGAAGACATGCCTCTTAATGGCTTTATGGAATTAGGTTTGTCATTACTTCTCCTGACTGTCCTTGACTGCCTTGTAACATAAGGAAGCTGAATGAGATGGCCTCCAAGGACCCTTTCCATTCACAATTCTATTATAATTAATGAAATGTTTGCTGAATAAAGAAGTAAAGAATAGTCTTAATACATGGATGAGATAATCAGTTCATTTGAGTTAGATATCAGTCACTCCATTAGATCAGCTTTGAACATGGGCAAAAAGAAATAAGGAATAACTAATTGGCCAATATGACTGGAATGCAAAAATGAGTTAAAAAGGGTAAGTACAAATAAAATTGTTGAGGATCTTAGATTCCAGGCTAAGGGTGTCAACTTTTATTCTGAAGATAATTAGATGCCATTTAAGAATATGATGGTGATGTGCTCATATTTGTGTTAAGATATCAATTTAATGTTCATTTAGAACAGGGGTTGGGAACATCCAATCCATGGGCTAGATAAGGCCCTTGAAATTATTTGGTAAAGCAATCACAGATAACGATAAGCTGAAAGTGAGATACAATTACCTCCCACTGCTGGAGTTTTATAAGTTTATAATTTTGTAAGGCCCATGAATGATGTATAGCCAAAATATCCTTTGCAGAGGATTCCCATTCCTGGTCTAAGGCTACACCTTTCTATGGTGCTCTTTGAAATGCATGCTCAATAAGTAATAAAGTGACTCTCATCTTAAATGTTTTCCTTTCTTATTTCTTTCATCTTTCTGGCTGTCCCCAAGGCCTAAGTATCTCTTGATGTCACTACTACCCTGGCCAACCTTTCCAGCACTGGTTGCATTTCACTCATCCCTCCAGTCCCCTGGTTAATGTGGAAGGGTTGGACTATTCCTAATTCTCCATTGTCACTTTTAGATTTTCTTTCTACTTTTATCACTCAGTAACCTCTCCTCCTTTGAAAATCATACGATCTATATCTTGCCACCCAATCAAAATTCTGATAGTTGTTCTCTATTGACATTCAGTATACTTTCCTTTTTTTTCCTCAATGAGTTTACTACTTAACTAACTCACAATCTTTTTTCCCCTCAATTCTTGCTCTCAAACATATATTTATATTCTCTCTTGACCTCTTACTTCAATTCCTCAACTTGTTTATTTCTCATGACCTATTTCTTCACCCCACCTCAGCTAAACAAAGATCATTATACTCTTAATATTATCATCATCCACAAATAATCAACTTTCATGTTTATGAACTCTGAAATTGCCTTATCTGATCACAATCTGTTGTCATCCTACTTCTTCTTCTTGTAGTCCTAAACCATGTTCTTTGTCCTCAATGTGACCTTCACTCCTTCATCCCATTGGTCTTTCTCCAATCCATCATCTCTTCATTGACTACAAACTCCTTCCTTCCCTATCTTGACTCCTTAGTGAACTAGCTTAGCTCTACATTGTCCTCTTCTCTTAAACCCCTTTCTTTCTAATTATATCACCAACTTTTCCCTCATTTTTGAATTTTTTTAAACCAAATGCTGCCTTCTTTCCTCAGATGCTAAGAAATGAAGGTAGAGAAAATCATGAAGCCATGCAGAATGCATTTCCTGAAAATTTCTTATTATATAATCTCCCCAGAACTCTCACTGCTGCTACAAGGCAGTCCTTTTAGCTCTCTTCAAATTTCCCACAACTTTCCTTTGCCTACCCTTTCATATTTAGAGGGGAAAAAAAATCAAGGCTGTTCACCAAGAGATTTCTCTTCTCCATTTCCCTACTATCTGAGACTTCATCTTTCTTTCATCCGATACAGTGACTTTCTTCTTGCCATGACAAATCCTTCTACATATGCAAGTGACACCACCCCATCCCATCTTCTCCATTAGTTTCCCTCTATATTAATATCATTCTCTCACTTTTCAATCTTTCCTTACATGCCCATCTTTCCCCTAAATTTAAAACCTTTACTTGATCTAATTATATCTGGTAATTATTGCCCCATTTCTCTCCTCCCTATTGTGGCTAAACTCTGAGAAAACTATCTACAACAGGTGCCTTTATTTCCTTTCCTCTCATTCTCTTTTTGATTCTCTATAGAAGCTAAATCTGGCTTCTGACTATCAATCAACCAAAACTGTTCTGTCCATAGTTATAAACAACCTACCGAATCCAATGGCTTTTTCTGCTCTAATCCTTCTTGACCTCTCTGCAGCCTTCAATACTGTCAATCACCCTCCTCAACTTGAATACTCTCTTCTCTCTAAGCTTATACAAAGCTACTTTCTCCTGGCTCTTTGCCTACCCATATCTTTATTCCTTCTCAGTCTCCTTAGCTGGGTCTTTATCCAGTTTATACCGCCTAAGTATGGATATCTTCCCATGCTGTGTCCCAGGACCCCTTCTCTTCTTGCTTGATACTATTTGACTTGATAATCTTATCAGTTCTCATGAATTCAATTATCTTCTCTGTGTTGATGATTCACAAATCTATTTAACTAACTCTAAGCTCTCAATGACTATCAGACTTTATTCTCCAACAGTCTATTGCACATTTCAAATAGTCTGTCTAGTAAATATCTTAAACTCATTATGTTTAAAATTCAACTATTATCTTTCCTCCAACTTCCTAACTTCTCTATTATTGTGGTTGGTACTATCCTTCCATTCACCCAGGTCCATTGTCCTGACTCTGCTATCTTTATTACTTCCCTAAATCCAATTTACTCCCAAATCTTGTTGATTTTGCTTTTATCACCTCTCTTTAATCCAACTATAATGGCCTATTTTTTAATCCTAGAACAAGACACTCTATTTCCTAACAATGCTTTTTCTTTAGCACTTCTTCCTGGCCTTGAATTTTCTCCCTCTTTACTTCTGCCTGCTGGCTTCTTATGCTTCTTTTATGATTAAATCCAAATTTCACTTTTTACACAATTTTTTTCTCTTCTCCACAATCTCAATTCTCCTCAGTACCTTTTTCTTCTAACATGAACTTCCTTCTACATGAATATGTCTCATAAGTGCATATTTATTTGCATTTTCTTTCTCTTATTACAATATGAGCTTTGTGCGGGCAAATACAATATTTTTGCTTTCTTTGAGTCCCTACCAGTTGCTTATCATCTGACTCCACAATCAGTTCCCTATACATCTCCCACCACCAACACCAATAGGACCCTCCCTTATAAAAAATAAAAACTTTTTTTATTTACAGTAAACAAGATTTAACAACAAAAATAGCATTCCAAATCTTGCTACCAAGAAAGGGGATTTTTTCTCTGTCTTGGATGACTATTAGACCATATATTTTCCAATCTTGTATCTCCCCTTGTACTATCCCAGTATTCTGCATATAGTAAGGGCTTAATAAATATTGAATGAATTAATGAGTGAACAACCTATAACAAGCATAAGACTTAAAGAAAGCCCCACAGAGTGGTAGAATTGAGTGTCCTAACTCATGCTAGATTTGGTATTTCATGATACTATAGTATCAATCACAGATAAATGGTAATATAAGCTCTGCTTGAATAGTTGCATAGATAGGGCTTTCTCTTTCACATAAAGCAACTATTTCAATTTCTATTCCCATTAAATTATTTGGACATCCCCCCCTCATATTAAGCCAAAATTTGAGTTCTTCTAGAGCTTTAACTTGTTATAATTCTCTCTGGAGTTGCTTAAAATAAATTTAATCCTGTTTTTGTATAACAGCCTTTCAAATATTTGAATTAATGTATGGAAGAATATCTATTAATGTGTTTACTATGTGTGCAAAGCACTATGCTAAGCACTAAAAAGAAAATCACCCCAATCTCCTGCTCTCAAAGAGCTCACATTCTAATTAGGAGAGAAATTTCAAATAGGAGGTTTCAGCTGCAAGTCAGATGGGAAAGGCACTATGATCTTTATACCCCTGTTACAAAACAGATGGTAATGCATCTTCTTAAATGTAATTTCCATTGATAGAAACATATCCATTCCAGGTGTTTGGCAGAGCCAAGGACTTGGTTAGTACCAGATCTCTTTCCTCTTTTCTTCATCAGGAGTTGTGGTTGCTGAGAAGGTGGTGCTGCAGCCCCTGCAGCATCAGTTGCCAGTTTGCATCTCCACAAAGGTTACTTTCCTGGATGATAGCTTCAGGGACTGCGCCACAATAGACCAGTGTTCTGGATGCTGCCATTGATGATGTTTAGGGTCCTTATTTGTCTACATCTGGGCCTAAGGGGAGATAATGTAAAAGTTGCTTGATTTGTCTGGTACATGCTATCTCTCTCTCTTATGTGTCCTTCAGGATGTCTTGTTACAGTATATATATATATATATATATATATATATATATATATATACTGGCTTGCCTGTTGGTCAATTGGCAATTGGTGGGGATGACAGGTCCCTTCCTATGGGTAAAAGGTGAATACTGCTGTTCCTAAGAATCTTGGGCTTAGAGTCCTGGGCTATCTATATCAAGGTGGTGGCAGTCATAATGTGTCACATTTTGTCTTTCCCTATGTGGCAGACTGGGTCACTATACTTTGGATTTCCTCTAGATTGACATTGTTTCTCCTGAATTGTAGCAACCAGGAATGAAAATAATATTCTAGAGGTATTCTGACAAGAAGATGGTGTTCTCTTAATGAACCTAAAATTATAGTTCCTCTTTTTTTAAACAGCTACATCACCACACTAATTGAGTCTGTAGTCAATCAAAAAGCTCTTTTTTTCCCCACAAGAAAAATCTAGGTGTCTCTATCATATTATTCATGTAATTGACTTTTTTCAAAACTAAATGAAGAATATTTTATTTGATCCTTATGAAATTTGATCTTGTTAATTTCAGCCTATAATCTCCAGCTATTGCAATTTTTCTAAATTCTGGAGATTTCATATAATATAATAAACATCCTCCAAGCTTTCTTTCATCTTCTGGGAACCTCTCTGTCTTCATGAAAGTTGTTAAAATGTTGAATTGGAGTAGTACCATGGACAGAACTCTGTGGATCTCCTAAAAGTGACATTTTAAAATGTATTAAAAAACACAGAGAGGATTATAAAAGAATCCAATGAAATTGAATAAAGTTATCAAATGAAAAAATCATAGACCCCAGATTAAGCACCTTGTTCCTAAGTAGACTTAAGCCTCTGACTGTCATCCTCACCTGTGACAGAAGTTTCCCATTTATTTCTAAGCCTGAACCAAGTGTCAACTGACTCTTTAAGGCTAATTCATGAGTAGCACATTTGAGTTGATGGAAGCACAGTAGGAAGGATCGATACATGGGTTGGCTTGATTTAAATTATGCTGGTCTGGTTATATTTTCTCTCTAAATAGATATTAAAGGTCCTTCTATGGTTAAAGGTGCCTAAGAAAGCAGAGAGAATCTGGACCAAAGCAAGTATACCAAGCTATCTCCTAAGATTGCTCCAGATATTATCCTGTCTCACAAAATTCTTCTGATTTGATTTAGTAAACTGTATTTTTTCCCTTACATATAGATAGATCCTTCAGATTTTCATTACAAAAAGAGGAGACATACATATTGTTTGAGAACAAGGATTTTATTTTGCTTCTTTTTGCATTTCCAGCAATTAGCACAGTGCCTGGCTCATAGGGGATGTTTATTACATGTTTATTTGGTTGTTTTATCACTTCATTGACAGATCAACTTCCTCCCTTACTATTTCTATGAACTGTGGGATTAACTAAGTGCCTTTCATGCAAAATCCTATATAATGGCAGAAGAGGCTATCACAACTGTGCTGTAATTTTAGTGGAACCTGGAAGATATTGTTGCTCCTAAATATTTATCCCATCCAGGTGTAATGATGTCTGAAATTCTATCATTAAAGATCTATTCCTTTTGTTCCTTCTCCCATAAGTCCTGTAAAACTGGTTTCTTCCCCTCAACTCCCAAAACATACACAGTTCTAGTCTTTCTTGCCCTCTGACCCATCTGATTCTTCTAATGATTGCATTATTCCTCTCTTTCCTTCAATATCACTCTTCTCAAACTAAATGACTAAGCTGATTATCTTGATTTCCTCACCACTCATTCACTCCTTAATATAATTTGGTTTTTTTCCCTACTAGCATTGAATCTACAACTCTCTCCAAAGTCACCCAATGATTTAATCACCATATCCAATAGCCTCATTTTCCTTGACCTTTCTGCATTATTTGACATGATTGACCACTTTTTCATGAAATCTTTTCCTTGGCCTTATGACATTGCCTTTGCTATCACTCATTGCCAGTTCCTTTTTATCTCTCCATTTCCTAATTATAGATTTCTTTCTCAGAGATCTGTATTCTGTCTATCCTTAGACTTCTACAGTTCCTAAGGTCTCCAAGGCAGTAAGTAGCAAAGAGGAGATTTGGTCCAAAGCCACCAGATGCATAAAGCAACTGATTTTTTTCACTCAACTGTGCTTCTTCCCACTCAAAACCATCAACAATAGTAAAAATAACTGATTGAGCTCTTATTAAATTCAACACATATATATCTATGATTGAACATTTACTCCTATACTTCCTCTACTTCATACCAAGGACAAATAGATGATTAAATATTGTCAGTTCTTCCTTTTATATGCAAAGAAACTTAAGTCCAGATAAATTGATTTGCCCAAGGCTACACAGATTAATTAAATGAAAATTTGAAACTATATCTCACTTGAAATCTAGTTCTCTATTTTGCTACAGTTTTTACCCTTGTTCCAACCTTTTCGCCTTATGCTTAATTTGGTATGATAGATTCCTTTCTGCTCACCTTGCTTCTAGGTTTTCCATCTTCTAGCTTATTTGGCAACTTGGCTGCTAAAGCATTCATTCTAAGATGCTCATTTTTTTGGAAAATATCTATACAAGTCATGACATGAAATTAGAGGATTGTAAGAAATTTTGAGAATGTTGAATACAGGAAAGCATGTGGAGACTCACATTAAATGATGCAACTTGAAGCATGCAGAACCAGGAAAACAATCCTTAGAATAAGTAAAACAATAGGCATGAAAAAAATAACATAAAATTTGATTAATTTGATAAAAAAAAATTATGTGAAGTCATCAACTTTTCTGACTTTGTAGAAGTTGGGGACTATGATCTTTTGCTTAATTACTTTGTGTATGTATGTATAAGTGTGTGTGTGTGTGTGTGTGTGTGTGTGTGTGTATCCCTTCCTTCTTCTCTTCCTCTCTCCCTCTCAATTTTTTTCTCTCTCAATCTCTCTCTCTCTCTCTCTCTCTCTCTCTCTCTCTCTCTTTCTCTCTTTCCATCTCTCATAAAAGTTGACTCTGTAGTTGGAGATACATTGGGAAATAAGATAAAAAAGATATCAATAAAAGAGATCTTAAAAGGAGATAGAAAAATAAATAAATAAAAGGAGATAAATCTAGAAATTGAAGGGAACTTAGAGGCCATTAAGGCAAATTCTCCTTGTTTTACCAATGAAACAGGTTGGGAGAAGTCAAGTGACTTATCAGAGTCATACTGCCAATAAGTATATCCAACTCAAAATCCAGTTTCCTTTATCTTATGGGGCAATGTGCTACTTAAGCCACTATCATTAACATCCCATTAGAATATAAACTCCTTTAGGGAAGTACTGTCTTGCTTATTTATATTTATTTCTTCTAGCACAGAGCCTGGCATATACAAAATGCTATTTTATGAATCATCTATCTTCGTTCTGGCACTTTATAGTGCCTAAAATAATGCCAAGCTCAGCAAATATATGTTGGAAGAATTTTGAAAAATAGACAGATGGATGAAGAAAGGAATGAATGAAAGAAAAGTAGCTAGAAGAGACAATACATTAAAGTATAATTACTTTAAATTAATATATTAATAACTTATTAAATATTCTTAGTTGAAGGTTCTGGTGCATATGGCTGGAGGAACAAAGAGGAGCCCACTAAAGGTGAGGTATAGGCCACAGAAAATGGAAGTATGACATCCAAAGAAAGAACTATGGAGTCTAAATGCAGAATGAAGCATGCTATTTTTATTTTTATTATTGTTGTTATTTTTCTTGTGGTTTCTCCCTTTCATTCTGATTCTTCTTTCACAACATGACTAATGTGGAAATATGTTTAATATGACTATACATTTGTCTTGGGGAGGGAAGAAGGGAGAGAGGAAGGGAGGAAAAATTTGGAACTCAAAATCTTATAATAATGAATGTTGAAAATTATCTTTTCATGTAATTGGGAAAAAAATGCTATTAAGTGTATGTATAATGGGGAGGGGAGGAAAGGTGATATTCCTCAAAGAGAAAGGCTACTTACTTCATAATTTAGTGTAAGTTATATTTTTTCTTATTTTTTTGTCAAATCTATAAACCTGCTGCATGTGCAAAAAACATGCTAGTAAAATTGAAGAATCGAAACTAATTTGAGAAAATCCAGATGCACCAATAGGGTCCATTAAGCAGCAGACAATTTCCAGAAGGGGTTAAGGTGTTTGACCCAGGTGGAAGGTAGGCTGGGTTGGTAGCCTCTCTGGCCTAGTTTCTTAGCAGTCAGCCCAGGCACAGAAAATCTGTTTGAATGCTATAGTGACAAGGGCCATTTCAAAGAGAATGATGAGTCCCTTGAAAGAAGCTAAGAACCACAAAGGACAAAAAGATTAAAAGGATTCTAGGATTTGTTTATTTTTTTCCCCTTACACGAGTAGTTGTTGATGCACGGCTAACTCCCCAGAGTTTTTTGGTGACATTTGTTACTTGGCTTTTTGGGCCTTAAATGGCAATTCTGTCCTTTCCACTGAAATTGCTCCTTCTTTGCTAATGCTCTATGTTCCCCCCAAGTCCCACATAGAAGATTTGACATTTGTTATTGGTACAAGAACATCATTTGCTGAATGTGAGAAAAAAGTTTCCCATGAGGGGCAAAAATGAATGATTAGCTCGGATCCCTTCACCTTTCCCCCACCTCAGTACAGCTCTAGATAGCCATACTGGGCTCTACTTGAGAGATGCCTGTCTTTTTCATGTTTTTGTTTCACAGAGATCTTTTGACGGTAGGGCAGGAGCGAGGATCGCTTAGGGTGAGGTACTAATACATTTAATTTTGGCTTGGTAGAGAGGGTACTGGACTTAGCAACAGCAGATGGTATTTCCAAAGCCTGCCCCTCAGTATTTCTGAAAGTTAATTGAAGCCAGTATGCTGTTGGGTAAGCCATTTCTCTCAGTAGCCTTTTCTTCATCCATAAAATTAGGAAGTCCCATGAGATAATTTCAGATTTCCCTCCTATCTCTAACATTTATGACTTTATGATCCATTCTCCATTAGCATCCTTATCTTTTCCCACCTATCTGAGTTTGCTCCTTCTTCATGACCGTCAATTCTGTCCACTCTCCCTTCTTTAAAGACTACATTAAACCTACTTCTTTATGAAGACTTTCCATAGGAAGGAACCTCTTATATCACTTGTTGGGAATACTCTCATTTATAGATTCTTCTCTTTTGTGTTAATGTTTCAAAACAGAAATGGGTATTTTATCTCTTCTACTAGGTCTGAGCTCATTGCAGGTAGGGTCATAATTGTTTATGTGTTCTACTGAGAATCATACAGAATGTTAAAGAGTAAGATGGCAAAAATCCCAATCTTAACCTTGCTAGAGATTTAGTCAAGTCCCCTCATTTGAAATATGAGAAAAGACTGCTTTTCTCCAAAGTACCAGAAGTGGATCATGAATCCAATGGTCTCTGCCAACAATTACTGCACTCTTTCCATGTATTTTTTTAGCACTCACTGAATTTGTTTTTCAGAAGGTCTGAACTGAACTGAGAGAAGTGATTCTATGTTGGTCATATCTTGTTTGCACTAGATAGTCCATAAATATTTGTTGCTTGATTAATGTTTTGACATTCTATTTCCCATCTCCATGCATTTGCATAGATTGTCCTCTATCCCTGGAATGCTCCACTTTGTCACTTCCATTTTTTTGGAATCCATGGATCGGCTTCAAAATTCAGCTCAAATGCTGTCTCCTGCCAGAGGCTTTTCCTGGATTCCCCATTGTTCAATTGTTCTCATTCAAAGTTTGTGTGCATTTTGTATTTATGTTGTTATTATCTGCTTATCCATGCACATGTTTGCCCTCTAGTACAATGTGAAATTCTCAGTTGTCATTATGGGGGATTGGATAGAGCGCTAGGCTTGGAATCAGGAAGACTCATCTTCCTGAATTCAAATCAGGCCTCAGACATTAGCTATGTAGCCCTGGGAAAGGTGCTTAATTTATTACAACACAGATTTCTCTTCTGTAAAATGAGCTGAAAAAGGAAATGATGAACTATTCCAGTACCTTTAACAAACAACAACAAATGGGTTTCAAGAAGAGTCAGACATGAATGAAATGACTGAATAAAAAAAGTATATCCCCAGCACCTAACTATGTCTGGTACAAAGTAGGCACTTAATAAATGCTTGCTCAATTGAATTGGATCGAATTATCCCCAGAGAGAGGAGATCAACGTTCTTGGGGAGCAACTACAAGTCTAGGTTGTTCTGTTGGTGAGCTAAGTGCACCTGAGTATCTTGTTCCAGGGGAGTGTCAGCTCCTTGGTCCTGCTAGTTTTCACATTCTTTCCCCTCCCCTCCTGCTTTCCTTCCTCCTCCTTTCCCCCATTTGGTGTAAATCTACTGAGGAGCGCTGTTTCTCCTTGTGGTCACACAGTAACAGGCCACTAAACCTGCCAGTGCCATGAATTATGAGTTAGTCCCTGGAGTCCGAGTCTCTGATGTCCATGGAATGAGTTGTAGGGCTCCCGGGCTGCTGGGAGTTTTATTTATTTATTTGTTTGCTTTAGCATATTTTAATCTGATCATTAAACAGCAATCTGCCACCCATCCCCTACCCTGGCCATTCTCAGATGGAACAGATTTTTCATGGATAATGATACCTATAAACATTGATACTGACACACAGCTAGAAGTGAGCAGAATCAGCTGATTAGAAAGCAAATCTCGCAGGGTAGCCTCCTGCCTCTTGACCCACTTTCCTTGGCTGTATTTGGGGAGGGTAGGTGGGTTAGCACCCAGAGGGCTCATCCCATACTGGAGTTCAGGATAAAGACCACATTGGCTGACTTGTCTTCCTGGAAGCTTCTACACTGAGAAAAAGTCTGCCTTGGAGTCAAAAGTGACTGATTCTGTGTGTCCCATCGCTATGCATATAAACTGGATACTGCTCTGCATGCAGTATGACAGTAAAAGTGTCATGCAATGGGCCTTTATGTTACTGCCCAGGGAGAGAATTGGGTTGATAAATCAAAGGTAAAAAGGGCGCCAGATGGTGCCAAGGGAGCTCTCTTGACTAAGTTCTTGCTTCAGAACCAGTGTACCTCTGCAATGGCATGTGGATCAATGGCCTTTAGAGGTAAGTTGAAAGAAGTCCATGGTATAGAGAAGTGGCAGCATGACAACATGGAAATAAGGACGATGCAGTCATAGAATTATATCTAGAAAATTATGTACCATAGAGCCATTTGATGGTTCCTATTTTGACAGATTAGGAAATTGAAGTGTAAATAAGTCAGTTGAATTTTCCAAGATCATCTCAATAATTGTGGCATGGGAAGGATCTAGATCCTCTGACCCACTATATTCACTACAAGAGGATCTGGTTCAAATTCCAGTTTTCCTCCTTAGAATTTGACCTTTAGTAAGTCACTTTCTCTCCTTAAATCTCATTTTCCCTTTTGTAAAATGATTTGGTAGACTACAATTTGTGATTGGTGACCCAAATGGCTACAACCTAGAACCTTGGTGGTTAAAAATTTCTCTACTTTTTTTCTTATACAAGTTGTTGTTCAGTCAAATAGTCATGTCTAATTCTTTGTTAGTCCATTTATTTTTTTTAACAAAGATATTGGTTTGCCACTACTTCTCCAGAAAACTGAGGCAAACAGGGTTAGGTGACTTGTCCAAGATCACATAGCTAGTAAGTGCCGGGGGATGGATTTGAATTCATCTTTCTGACTCAATCAGGTGCTCAATCCACTTCACCACTTACATGAACTGATGCTAAGTGAAATGAGAAGAACCAAGATAATATTGTACACAGTAACAACAAGATTATATGATGATCAACTATGATATAGTTGGCTGCTAAAAAGCAATGTAGTGATTCGGGGCAATTCTAATAGACTTGTGACAGAAAGTGCCATCTACAACTAGAGTGAGAACTATATACATGGAAGGTGAATCAAATCATAGTATTTTTTTACCTTTTGTTGATGTTCATTTGCTTGTGTTTTTTTTCTTTCTCATCTTTTTGTTTTTATTTTCATCTGATTTTTCTTGTACAACATGACAAATGTGAAAACATATTTAGAAGAATTGCACATATTTAACCTACGTTAGTTTGCTGTCTTGGGGAGTGGGAAGGGAAGGAGAGAAGGAGAAAAATTTGGAGCACAAGATTTTGCAAAGGTGAATGTTGAAAACTATCTTTGCATATACTTGGAAAAATAAAATGCTATTTAAAAAAGTAAAGTCATTCCTCTATGTGACTGATTGGGAGTGAAAATAAAGATCAGGGTGTGAGGTGCTTTATGAACTGGGCTTTAAAGGAATTAAAAGGATACCAATATGTTAATCAAAGCACCAAAGTATAAAGGCTGGAGACAAAAACAATGATCTTCTTGTGGAAAGAAAAGGAATGACCTCTAGACTGGTATAGACCATAAGGATCTAGACAAGATAACATATCTGAATAGAATGTTCTTCTAAGGAGAAAAGATTGCTGGGAAAGAGTGGCAGGGTGCGTGGCTGGAGTTGGAAGTGAGAAAAAAGAAAAATATGTATTCCTCATCTTAGTTCAATAGGCCTACAGTATATTAGAGAAGCCATGTCCAATTTTAGAGACAATGACCAGAGATAGAATGTTTCTGGAGAGAACTTTGTTTCCACAAGTATAAGATAGAAGAAGCATGAGATTGCAAGTTCTGCTATGAGGGTAATTTGTTACCAATAGAATAGGGTTTCTCTAGAGCAAAATTGAAGAGGAAAGGAGAGTGGAATATGGGTATTGGAAGGGCAGAGATGATGACAAGATCATGACACAGATGGTAGTATCAGAAAAGGAGAACAATATTTTGTGACTTAATCATAATGATGCAAAGTAGAGGAAAAAGTTAGCTGGCTGTAAAACAGTAGATTCTCATGCCTTTCCTGGTAGTAATGATATAATGGATTTAATTGTCATTCCCTAAGCAGAAAGTAGAGAATAGGAAGGGTTTTTTTTTTAGGTCAGCAGTAGGGCAGATATTCTTCATGGTTGTTTACTTGTTGACTTGTATCCATGAAGGGATAAGGCAGGGACTACATATCCTTGAAATATGGCAGCTTCAATCACAATGAAAGGGTAGCAACTATGACCCAAAGTCAATATACTTGACATGCTTTGGAAAACAGAATCCTTAACTCTAGCCCTGACCCTAATCTTAATTCTCATTGATATCCTAATTAACCCAAACTCAAGCCTCAAACCTAATATCAAACCACATGTAAATTAGTGAATGATTTGCTGATTATTTATAATTAGTGTTCAAATAGCCAATAGTGACATTCAGACAATCCTAGATTCTTAGAAGTTCTTCAAATAGAGTAAAGGGGTTGGGAGCTATGATCAGGCTGAAAAGGCTTGAAGAGCTTCGATAGTCACAGGAGCACCGGTCTACCTAAACTTCTAGCAAATTACCTCTAAAAGGTTGGTAATAGATGATGAATATTTATGTTCTAAGAAACCTATGCAGTAATTGTGGGAGATCAGGAGAGATTAAATTTGCAATAATTGAGGGAGTGCTCTGACTGATGAAGTCATAGATTCTGTGGTATATGTGTTATTATAACTGATAATAACATTGTTTCAGGTCATACCAAATGCATGTGTATTGTTCTCTTATCTTGGAGAGTCATTCCATCACCAAACTTATGGAAAGGGAATCCAGTTTAAAAATTCATGGAATCTAAGGCCTGAAAAATAGCCTAATTTATTGCCAAATGGTCTGTGCCACAATCTTTCAGCAGAATTTCATGACGAGGCATTTTGGAGCATGAACAAAGGCAACTGATGCTATGATTATCATATGGATCAATTGTGGGTTAATGATTTCCAATAAACCACCAAATGTGGTATATTGAAAGGAAGAAACCTCAAGCAGAAATCACTGTTCTGGGGAACAAGTAGCCTACAATCTATCATTTTAAAAGCATATCTTCTTCCCTGTGATTTGTCATTTCAATCTGTAAAATGGAGCTAACCGGATCTGCCATTAGTATTCTATGTTCCATGGGCTCAGAGATGATTTACAGATAGTTATAAAAGAAATCTTTAAAATTTTAGTGGGAAATATGATAGGAACTGTTTGAAAATTCTGGTGGGAAGGTAGCTAATTCTTGATGTAGGATGAGTTAATAGCTCAGTAGTAGTTCATAAAATCTATAGACTTAAATCTAGCCTCTTGTAGGTTTGGGAACTGGAAATGACTGTAGATATCATTTAATTCACCCTATGTTCTTTGCAGATGGGGAAAATGAGGCCAAAACAAGGAAGTCACTTACCCAAGAAAATACAGATTATATGTGTGGCAAAGTTAGGATTTGAATCCAGATCTTCTAACTTGACATTATTGATTCTTAACAGCAGATCTAAAATCTTTCCCTTTCCTTCTTATGCATGCACCCATTTCTCCTCCTCCCCCCTTACCATTATCTTTGAAGTTTCATTAAACATTTCAGAGAAAGAATAATAAACCAAAGAGCTAGGCACCCAGAAGAAAAAAAAACAGACCCCATTCCTTTCAGTCACTGCTCACTGACTGCCTCATATCCCCCATGGATTTCTTGTCAATGACTATTCAATCTCAAGCCTGACCTTTCTATTCTAAATAACACTGCAATATCAGCCTGGCCCAGCCTGCAGCTTCTGCAGGAAATTAACTGTATCTGGCTCTCACAGGAGACCCAAGAAATCCCCTCAGTAACTGAGCCCAGACTGGTTTGGAGGAAAAAAACAACAAAAAACAGCCAGCATTATCTTCCTTCCATACACTCCTCCTAATACCCGTCTAAATATCACAGAGCTCCCAGCTGTTTAATTCTAATAAATACTCATCTATTCTCAAAACAGACAAATGTTAGGTCTCAGGTGGGCCCCATGCCTTTCGTGTGGCAAAAAGAAAGGGGAAAAAAGGAAGAAAAAAGAGAGACCCACAGCCAGTTTTAAATTTCCATTCATGGATAATGCCTGTTTTTGAAAACAGCTGACAGTTCCCCTTTGGTCAGAGCCAGAGATGACTTTTCCTGGATGTCATTGGAGAGCCAGCTCTGGCTCCCTGTATTCACCCCTCACTTTCGCTCTATATATCCTGGAGATTGAGATGTGATACCACAAAGTGAGCATGCTTTAGGGTGGTCTTTTAGAACCCATGAAGAGGTTAGGTATCACCTTTTTGTTCAGGGAATTTTCCTCATCAACTTCCAATCAGTCAATCAATAGCATTTATTAAGCACCTACTTATTTCTACCTATTTCTAGGCACTGAGAGAGGTTCTAGACATATAAAGAAAATCAAAAGCCAGTGCCTGCTCTCAAGGCACTCACAGTTTAATGGGGAACACAACATGTAGATAATTGGGTACAAACAAGCTGTACACAGAATAAATTGTAGATAATCAACAAAGGAAAGGCACTAGCATTAGGGGATGTGAGGAAAGTATTTTTGTAGAAGTTCTATTTAAAGAAAATCCTCCTAAAATGAGAGTTGTCCCAAAGCAAAATAGGTTACATTGGGAAGTGGCTTGTTACCCCTTCCTGGAGGTCTTCAGATGTGGAGGCTGAGATGGGAATTTGGAGTGAGGATTTTTATTCAGGCATGGATTGGATTAGATGGATATTGAGTAATGTAGTAAATAGAGCATTAAAATTAAAGTAACAAAAGCTTGAGTTCAAATTCTGCCTCAGATAATTGTAGATTTCTGGTCAAGTCATTCAGATTTTGTTTTAGTTTGTCATCTATAAAGCAGAGTTAATATTAGTATTGGTACCTTTCTTGTGGGATTGTTGTAAAATAAGTGGGAAAAATTCTAAACCTTAAATCACTATAAAGTGCAAGTCATTATTATTCTTTCAAACTTTGAGACTCTGCAATTCTGTAAATTACTTGTCTTTAAAGGGCAGATGTAATGAGGAGGAAGTATAATGGAGGAGGCAATGAAAATAACCCTGTGCATCAGGAGATGTAGATTCTCTTTCAAGCTCTTTCACTAAATAAGTATGTAACTTTAAGCAAGTCCCTGGGTCTCAAGTTCTGTATCAGTAAAATCTGAGAGTTGGACTAAACAATCTTTAGGTTCCAGAGCTATAAATAGTTGGGAGGATACAGTAATACCACAAATTCTTTGTATGTGAAAATGTGGGACTAAAAGTAATCTCAGGCAGAAATTCCACCCAAGCAGCATGTACATAGTCCAGAAATTGGACTCCCTCTTTTTTCTAGTCATACTTCTTTTGCAATTAACATAGTTATTGATGAATATCAGAGAAGGATTAGAAATTTTATGACATTTTTGTAGCAGGATGTGAGATTTTTTGGCACAAATATCGATGGAATTTCCATGACCTGTGTCTCATCTGTCTTTGTGAACAGTCACAACTAATTGAGAACAAATGGTTGCTTCTACCGAGACTCAGAGATAATGAGTTATCCATTATTGTCTGGGTTCCTGGTGTGTCTGTTGCATAACTTGATTAGTGTCTTTAGCCCTAGCCAAGTGACACTCAGTTGGGGACATCACCTTTTCAGCCTTGATGCCTAGGGATATCTTTGATCATTGGAGCAGTCTCATCAAGCCCTTGATAAATCAAATGACAACTCTTTGTAAACCTGATGATCAGGCTCCAAAATGATGGCATTTAATCACTTAAATCATAGTTTTAAGGGTTAAAAAGAACTCAGAAGTTATCTGGCCCAATCCCTTCATTTTACATATAAGGAAATTGAGGTAATAAAAGATTAAATAAGTTGCCTAGGATCACACAGGTATTAACTGGTAAAGCTAGTTCTTGAAATCAGGGATTGTGGCTCCAAATATTTTTCCCATTATACCATAAATAGTATGCTTACTTCAATTATTATATTTAATTATCCCTGAATGCATATATTCCCTGGTACTGGGGAGGTAGAGAACGAGGCTGGTGAATTAATTGAGTTTGGGAGTTTTGATCTGTAGTAAGGTTAGTTTTGCATTGTCAGGCTCTAGGTACTGAGCCTTTGGCAAGGGGAGAGAGATGGAAGGCCATCCTGCCCAGAAAGGGATGAATGGACCAAGGTTGGAAACAGAGCCCCATTTTTGTTGCCAGTAGACAGTGATATGGCATATGCCTGCTGCACTTTGAGTTTGAATGAGCTTGGTAGAGCCAGTCTCAATAAATTAATATCCCCATATATATATTTATTGTTCATCTACTAAGATAATATTTCAAACTGTGGTCTGGGGGCTATTGGGGTTGAATAAAGACAGTTAAGGTAGTTCAATGTCTTATAAGTAAAATGTCAATAAATGTATTTCTGACATAGATTTAAATATTTTTATATATCAAGATCCCATTTATTTTTCAAAGCTTATTTGAGTTGATGAAAAAAGCAGGTGGGGACATGTGGTGTTGTGATCTACCTTCATTCTATCCCCAAATGACCACTACCAAGCATCTCTTTTACAAAGATGGAGTATTAAAATCAATATTGGGAGGATCAGTAGAATTGCCTTAATCTAAACCTATGACATATAGCACCACTGTTCTAATAGCTCATTTGATATGTTCTCTCTGGGTTCTAGAGGAATACAAAGTCTGATCGCAAGGTCCCACAGACACTCAGATGAATGTCAGAATTCCAAGGCACACAGACATGTAGAGATGATTCTCTGTATAAGATCAGCTCCAAGAAAGCATTGATGACTCAAAATGGCTAAGTCCATACTAAAATTATTATGAAAATAATGATTACTGTCTTATTTTCTTTATTATTGATTTTCAGGTTTGTTACTTTTGCTTCTAAATCTTCTCCTGTATATGTTGGCTTAAGTCTACTTAAGTTTTCCATGAACCTTTGGTTTGGTAGTCAGTCTAAAACTTTTATTGTGCCAGTCAGTACAGACATCCAAACATGGAACCATCAGTTATAGCAAATGATACATCCATGAACTTTTTACAAGTAGAAACTTTATCCCTAAGGATTTCAGAGAACCATAGAATCTGAAATACCTAAACTCTTTAGATCTCCATTTCTTTAAGCTAAATATTCACAATTCCTTCAGTTGGTCCTCTGTCTCTCTCACATTTCTTTTCTCCAAATTCAGCCTATGTAACTGTCCCAAAGTTTTGAGATTAAAAGAAGAAAAAGATCAAAGTGAATTATATATTAAAATTGTCAGGGCTATTTGAAATGTCATGAAATATAGTAGAAGTATTAGAAGACTTGAAAAGTCAAAGTAAATACAAAGATGGTTTATTAAAGCTTACTGTGGTCTAGACAGTCAGCCAATATATCTTCTCTCCCCCACTTTCCTTCAGAGGCTCCCCCAAAACTGAGCTAACTCTGGCAATGCATGTGTTGATCTTGATATCAATGTATACATCTCTAGAAAGCATATTGCTAAGGTAAGTGAACGTAACCCCAGTATTAAAACCGTCTCCATTTGCTATAACTGATGGTTCCATGTATAGATGTCTGGTGCTAACTGGTACAATAAAGGTTTTAGAATGACTACCAAACTGAAGGTCTACAGAGCCATTGTGCTGACCTGATTGTTTTATGCCTGTGAAACCTGGACAGTCTACCAGTAGCATGCCAGGAAACTGAATTGTTTCCATTTGAATTGTCTTAGGAAGGTTCTGAAGATCACCTGGCAGGATAAGATAGCTGCTACTGAAGCCTTTTCTCCAATTAAACTGCCAAGCTTTCAAACTCTGTTTCAGAGAGCACAATTCTAATGGGCTGGGCACATTGTTTGAATGTCAAATATAGGTTTGCCAAAAGATTTTACAAAGAACTTAAAACAGGCAAATGCTCACATGATGGTCAGAAAAATCAATACAAAAGACACTCTCAAAGTCTGTTTTTAGGACTTTGGAATTGATTGCATGACATGGGAAACACTGGCACAGGACCATCCAGTATGTTATGTCCTCATCAGAGAGGGGGCTGTGCACATATTTGTACACATAAAAGGTAGCCAACCAGTTTGGGAAGTGGTATCCCAATTTTAAAAATTAAAAAAGTTGGGGGAACCAGACTACAAATTCTAGGAAAATAAATTTCTCTTTGATTGCAGGGAAAATGTAGAATAAATCATTAAAAAAAGATTGTTCTTGGGGCAGCTAGGTGGCACAGTGGATAGTCTGAAGTCAGGAGGGCCTGAGTTCAAATTTGACCTCATTCACGTAATACTTCTTAGCTGTGTGACCCTATGTGACTTCCTAGCTAGGTAACCTCAATTGCCTCAGCAAAAAAAATAAACAAAATAAAAAAAGGAAGTAGTCAGACTTTTAAAATCGTTCTATTTTGTTTGTCCTTACAATGTTGTTGCTGTAAAAGTTATTCTTCTAGTTCTGATCATTTTATTATTCTACATCAATTCATAAAAGTCTTCTTAGGTTTGTATAAAATCATCCCCTTCACTTCTTATAGCCTAAAAATAAACTTATGTGCTATATAAATCTTATATCATAATTTGTTTAGTCACTCTCCAAATGATAGATACCTTATTTTATCACTACAAAAAAAACTGCTTTTCACTCTGTAAATATTTTAGTCACCCAGGCCCTTTATTTTTTTTTAATCTCATTGGAATATAGTCCTAGTAATGATATCAGAAAGGAGTTGTTATTGGTTCATTGTCAACATGTCAGGAGATCTTCAAAGGAGTGCCTCAATAATCTGTATTTGTCCCTAGGATATTTAACATTTTTATTAATGACTTGGATAAAAAAAAAAAATAAATAGCATGGTCATTCTAGTTAGAAATGACCCAAAGCTGGGAGGAATAGCCCACACAGTACATGACAGTCAGAATCCAAAAAAGATCTCGACAGGCCAGAACACTGAGCTGAATCTAATAAGAAGAAATTCATTAAAGATAAAGCCCTACATGTGGCTACCAAAAAAAAGGAGGTGACTTCAGAATAAAATAGGGGAAAAGTGGCCCAATGGAAGATGTTTAAAATAATAAAAAAAAAAGACAATTCAATTCAATAAACAGTTACTAAGCATCTATTATGTGTCAGGGACTGTACTGAGATCTGGAAAACATAAGAAACAAAAAACAGTTCCTGCCCTCAAGGAACTTATAATAGGCAAAGGCAACACACAAAAAACAGCTATAAAGCATGGCAGATGGTAGAATCAGATGGTACAGGTGCAGGAGCATGATATTCAATGGAATTTAAACTAAGTAAAATTACTGATAGAGAGTGAAGAGTCAGCTGGAACCCTCAGACACCTGAGGTCTAAAAAAAGCTTTTGGAAGAGTTTAATGCTCCATCTCCAACTCTCCAATTAGGAAGAGGAGGCTGAGAAGACATTGATTATCCAAAGCTGATTCAATCAGCATAATAATGAGATTTCAGCTGTTCAGTTTATTTCTTAGGAATATGATGTTCCCTGGGGTCTAAACCCCACAGAGCTGCTGGTGGAAAGTGGAAACAACAGGCTTAACATCAGTCAGCAGTGTGATATGATCAAAGAAAGCTGCTATGGCCTTAGATTGTGGAGAAATCCTCCTCCCTGGAAGTCTTCAAGCTAAGACTGAAAGACTACCTGTTTGGAATGTTAGAATGGTAATTCATTTCCTCAATAGGTTGGATGAGGTGGTCATTGAGGTCTTTTCTGATTCTCATATTTTGTGATACTTTAATATTATGAGCTGCTGTATACTTATCTCAGCTGGCTACTATCAATGTTATATAGAAAGAAAAGTTGGTGCTTTATATAGATTACTATATCTTTATATAGATCACTATCTTCATATAGAAATAATTTTATTGCTGTTGTTTAATTGTTTCAGCTGTGTCTAACTTCATGACCCCTTTTGAGATTTTTTTGGGTAAAGATAATGGAGTGATTTGCCATTTACTTCTTCAATTCATTTTACAGATGAGGAAACTGAGGCAAACAAGATAAAGTGACTTGCCTGGGGTCATACAGCTAGTCTAAATTCAGATTTAAATTCTGTCTCCCTGACTCCTGGCCCAGAACTCTATCTACTGTGCTACCTATAGAAGCAGTTAGGGGGTGTATTAGATAGCACTGGGTTTGAAGTCAGAAAGATCTGAATTCATATCCCTCCTAGGACTTGAGTAGTAACCATACTTCGTCTAGCCTAGTATTAGGTTTATTATTAGGTTGTTAGACTTTTTATAGATAGGCCCAGTTATCTTACAGATAGGCCAGTCTTAAGGGTTAAGATGTTTCTCAAAAATAGTCTAATGTGCTTTAGTAATTCATGAAGGAGTCTGTCTTTTGTCCAAACCTTCAGTCTCCTCCTCTTTAAAATAATGATTTGGACTCAATATATCTCTAAGATCTCCTTCAACTTTAAATCTGTGATCCTACATATTTTAAGTCCATCCCAGCTGTCCTACTTACTGTTCTTCACATGTATGGGGTCTTTTTAGACCTTTCTTTATATCCATAGTTCTTAGCACAGTTCCTGGTTCATAGGATGCTAATGGATGCTTATCAATTCATGAATTCAATACACTAGAGCCATGTTTATAATACTACTTTAAATACACACTATTAGACAACTTTTCCCCTGAAATTTCTTTACAATTTGGTCTTGTTAGGACTTAGTGACAAAATTCAAACAGATGGGGTCAAAGAAGGAACTGATTGATACCAAAAATCTTGCAGAAAGAAGTATAGTTAGCATTATTATTTTGACCACATAGTGATGATACGAAGCTAACTGATTATTTGTGATATAAAAAAGTAAGGTTCTATAGACACATGATTCATGCTAGATAGGACAAAAAAAATCTAACTGTTTTTCATGAAAATATTTAAAGATTGGTCATTCAATAAGTAATTGAAAATGGCCTAAGGTGTCTCCAGAGTGGAGGTCACTGAACTCAGGATAACCCTTTAAATATTCCATTAGAGAGCAGTTAGATGAAGTAATAAATAAATTATTATTAAGTACTTTGCAAATATAGTGTTATGTAAATGCTAAATAATCATAATAATATAGTAGGCTCCTGATCTTGATGAACAGGTCGACTCCCAAGTCATTTAAACAGATGGCACAGCAATATTTGTGAAGATAAATGAGTTTTGTATTCAAAAGCTCAATAATGGCACTATCTCTTCATTTCATAACTCATGACTCTATAGGACCATATTCTCTCTCCTCTCTGGGACAGAACATATGGATGAGACCTGTTCTTAGTGAACCAAAGCAACATATACACCATTATGTTTGTAGGATCTTAGATTTAGAACCGAGAGGGACATGGGCAATCAGTTAGTTAGCCTAATCCCTTCATTTTGGAATCTGAAACCCAGAATGGTGAATGGACTTTGCTAGTAAGCAAATGTGATGTAAATGCTAAATGGACTACATCTGTGATATCTGCAGTAAAGAGAACTCCTTATGAGGAACTTCTTATACTAAAATAGATCATCTCCTTCTTTGCAATTTAAAACATAAGGAATCATTGAGAAGTTAAGTGAATTATTCAGGGTCACACAGTCAGTAGGAGTCAGAGGCTATTTTCCCGCCTTGTTCAATTGTGTCTGACTCTTTGTGATCATAACTCTATGGAACATAGCTCACCAATACTGTCCATGAGATTTTTCTTGGCAAATATATTAGAGGGATTTGCTATTTCCTTTTCCAATGGATTAAAATAAAAAAAAAAAAAAGGTTAAGTGACTTGCCCAAGATCACACAGCTAGTATAGATCTGAGGCCAGATTTGAACACAGAAAAATGAGTCCCTGTGCCACCTAAATGCCATTAATTCATTGCTCTCCTTTATGCACTGCAATGCATCCAGCTCTTTCTGGCACACCTTCTTCTATTCAGATTCTTTTATCTTTGCACTGATCTCCTCTTACCCCAAAAGGTGCACTGGCTTTATCTTAGTATCTCAGAATCCCCAGCTTCCCTCAAAGCTAATCCCAAGAACTAATTCTTACCAAATTGTCCAAGTGCCAATGTCTTAGTCCCAATATTTCTTTTTATTTACGTTGTATATTTTATACAAAATTGAATATACATGTAATAGATACATAATAAAGATATATGATAAGTATGCATATATACTGTCTTATGTAAATATACATATACACACATATATATACTCACATATATTTATAGAATACATAACATACTTGTACATGTTATTCCTTGAGGATCACAGGTTTATAGAAAATGAAGCAATTATTAAGTGCCTACTATGTATGAATGTACTACTATGTACTTGGATTACTGTACTAAACACTTTACATATATCATCTCACATGATCTTTTTTTTATTATAGCTTTTTATTGACAGAACATATGCATGGGTAATTTTTACAACATTATCCCTTGTACTCACTTCTGTTCCAGCTTTTCCCTTCCCTCCCTCCACCCCCTCCTCTAGATGGCAGGCAGTCTCATGCATGTTAAACATGTTAAAGTTCATATGATCTTCATATAAATCCTTCTTCCATTTTACAAATTAGGAAAATGAGGCAAAGAGAAGTAAGTTATTTGCCCAGAGTAAGAACTTCCTGCCCCCAGACCCAGCATTCTATCCACTGGGTAGATCATCAAATTCAACCCATTTGTTTAGGATGAGGAAACTGAAACAAATAGAATTTGAGTGACTTGCAGGGTGAGCTATACTATTGGCAAATATCTGAGGTGGGATTTGAAGCCATGTCTTTTGACTCCAAGTCTATGAGAGCACTGTTTCCTTTTTTTTTCTTTGTATTCTTACAACCTAGCACAGAATCAGACACAGCAAGTGCTTAATAAATGCTTGTTGGTTGGATTGCCCAGGGTCACACAAATTGAGGTAGAGGCAGGATCTCACCCTTAGTCTGCTGGTTTCCAGCCCAGTGCCTTTTTTATTATATTCCACTGACAGTCATCAGTGCCTTAGGATTGATGTACCTGACAACAAAGGCAACTCCATATCAAAGATGTCCTAGAGTTCCAGAGCACAGGATATGGAATAAAAAGACTCTATCATCCCCTAAGTCAGCAATTATCGAAAGTTCTGGTCCTTGAAGGAAATATCTTTGCCAAGAAAATCTCAAATGGGTTCACAAAGAGTAGGACAACAACAACAGAATCATAATAATTTATACATTAATAATGAGCTGTATGCCAGGACCTTGACATACATTATCTCATTTCATCCTTGTTTCCCTGCTTTATTTGCTATTTATCTCCATGATACAGATGCAGAAATTGAGCCTCAAAGAAGTTGCCAGGTTCCTACAGTAGGTACCGAGAGAAGATTTGAATCCAGGTTTTCCTGGTTCCAGATTCAACACTCTATCCACTAAACTATATTGCTTCTCAGTTATTAATATTGTTGTGTTTCCAGCTCAGCCCAGAGCTCTGCCCTGAAGGGTGAGAGTGTCAAAGATAAGGAAGTGCATGGGTCTATAAAGCAAAAATTGTGCCAGCCACAGCGGATTGCCTTTCGAAGGAACAGCAGAATTAGTGAGTGATGAGGTTATTGGTGATGACAGATTTTTAGATTTTAATAAGTTGGCTGATGCAGTTGCACAAAGTTCCATCCACAAGATTAATTCAGATCAGCAGGGACAGCAACATTTTCTTCCCAACCACAAACTGGCTGAATCATGATAAAGATACAGGAAGACTGCAACAAGCCAGTGCCGGGGCTTGGGAATGGAGGCTTGTCACCTGTTTGGACTTGGGTGCATTGGTAAAGGAAAGTCCATTTCAATCTGGAGTAACTTTTGTTTGGAATCAACAGGTACACATCCCTGCCCTCTGGTTCAGTTTTTGCTGATACCTTTGGTGTGTTTAATATGAGAATCTTCTTTCTGGTCACTTTTTTAGCTAGGATAAGGATCAGAGGCTATATCTCCTCAGTCACCACAGGCAAGAAATCACTGTCATTGAGCCATTGAACTCTCATGGATGGATGATGGTCAACCACAATAGCACAGAAGAGACTGTGGGCTAATCTGTCAAGCAAAGAAGGAGTACTCACAGTACATAAATATTCTATTGGAATGAGAAAACTGGAAAGCACAGTTATATTGAAAGAGATCTAGGGGTGAAAGCCAGCAGCAAATGAGATATGGTTATTTGATGTGGTTTGGAAACTATAAATGTCCAGATCTCTTTGGAGTTGCATATGGACTTGTCACAGTACATGGAAATAATAGTCTCACTCATTTTCTTTCCTGATGTGAGACCAATGTATTCTGAAATATGCTGCCTTTGACCTAGGGAGCTCTCACATAAGGAAGACTCATACTTTTTAGGTAATTCAAAGAATAATAACAAGGCTTCTGGCAACAACAAGACTGTCTTTAAGGGTGGGAAAGGCTGGTCAAACAATTACTTGAACCCTCTGTGTAAAGAGGAAACTACTATTAAGTCTGTGAACAGATTTAAAGATGTTAATACTAATAATGAAGATGAGAGTCATTTAGTGATAGTTAGAATATTTGTATTAATCCCATTCAAGGAATGTGGGGAAATAATAATATTTACTTTAAATTGTTGTTTTATAGATGTTGCCTTTTAGGGAAGAAAGTATTCTCTAAAATTTCCTTTACAAATCAAGAAGTCAAACTATAGATTTCAAAACACTGGAATTAGTTGAAAGGCAGGTTCTGAAAGGATGTGGAGATCATGGCAAACAATTTTATTCACAGAAGGTGGTACATAGATCACTGAACTTGGAGTCATGAGGACCCAGACTTTGAATCCTGTCTCTATTTCTGGAAAAGTAACTTCACCTCAGCCTCAGTTTCCATATCTGCAAAATGATTATAAAATTTTAGCAAGACATTCATTAACTAAAACCCAGTGAAACCAGAGGCATCAGATAACCTTTATTTTTTTCTGATCTTTAGAAGAAAGAGGCAAATATCCTATTGATTATCTCCATTTTACCCTGTATATATATATATATATATTTGCACGTTATCTCACCCATTAGATGTGAGCTCCTTGAAGGAAGGGGCGACTTTTGCCATTTTTTGGTATTCTCAACACTTAGGGCAAAACGTGACCCAAAGTAGTTGCTTAATTGTTAACTTGAAATGATGATAATGATGATAACTAGAATTTATATAATGTTTGAATGTTGGCAGGGTGCTTTATAAATATTATCTTATTTCATTACTATAACTATCCTTTTTGGTATGTGTTATTTTTATCCCTCTCTTACAGGTAAAAAATTAAGCCAGACAAGTACTAGGGTCACACATCTAGTGTTTGTTCTAGTCTGAATTTGAACTCAGGTTCAAATTCTAAGTCCTCTGTGCTATCCAGGGACCATCTTTTTATGATATTGTTAAATCATTTCAGCTTTATCACTCTGTGACCCCCATTTAGGGATCTTTTGGTAAAGATGCTGGTTTCCTTCTCCAGTTCCATTTACATATAAGAAAACTAAGGTAAACAGGGTTAAGTGACTTGCCTAAGGTCATACAGCTGATAAATGTCTGAGGCAATATTTGAACTCAATAAGAGGAGTTCTCCTGATTCCTGCCCGTGTTCTATCTACTATACCACCTAGTTGTTACTATATGCTATCCTAATGATTCTTTTAATATGTACTATGATTTTCCCATGCTTAGCATTCCTATTTTCTGAAAAGGAATAAACTACCAGCTCCACAGATGATTTATATAAAACACTCAGAGAGTCTCTCAAACTATAACTAGCATTGTCCTTGGGTGCTGGGGCATTGATTTGTTAGTGAACCAAAAAATGGGAGAACAGGAAGTCTAATGCCTTGTCAAAGGTTGGTCTTCCCTAGGAATGAACCAGACATAACAGTTTAGAATAATAATACCTGTGAATCCCAGTCACATGGTACTGTGAGGACCGTACAAACCATCTTTTTCCCTCCTGAAGAATGTAAGCTCTTTGAACTATTTCCTGTTTTTATATCCCCAGTACTTACTTCAGTGCTTGGCACAGAGTAGCTCTTAAATGCTTATTTATCACAACTTTAAAACTCTTGCTCTATCAGCTTAATATTTAGAATATCTAGTCCCTCTGCTGAGTACTTAGTTTTATGACAAATGAAAACTAAGAACAGAAGCAGATAGGGCTCTTAAATAGTGGAAAGGTATGAAAGGTGGGCAGTATTGTGCTGGAGCCAAACCTTACCAAGGGAGAGTTGAATGTTAAATTTTCATTTTGAGCCTTTAGACCTCAGAAACTGGCAAATCTACAGATCAGGGCTTGGTTCATTGTCTTGTTGATTGATTGGATTTAAGACAGTGATAGAGAAAGGTTTCACAATGAAGATTAAACTTTAAAAGTGTGTTGTACACATACACCCTCCCAGAGAGTTTGTTATAAAACATTTATTAGCACACCATTGGCAAGACTGATAAGAAAATAAGAGAAAATTTGGATGTAGATGAGAAGCATCTATACACTTCTTTTCAAGAATGGAACAGTGGCAGAGACATTGATGACAGGGTCAATCCAGTAACTAAATTATATGAGACAGAGGCAGATTAAGTATACTTACCTGGTTGCCCGAGCTATTTGGCAATATTGGTCAAATCTCTCAACCATGGTCAGTATAAACAGTCATGTGAATGACAAAGTATCAGTTGCTCTCATTATACCACAGTGTAGATGAGTTCCTGAATTGATAATTGCAATTAGAATTTGTGGTTCTGAAATGCTTCAGTCACAAAGTCTTAGTCCTAAGGTCTCCAACTACCTCCATTCTTGAGCCACAAAATGCTGGAGATCCATGCCTGTGAAAATGGAAAGAACATCAGCATTTGTAATGGTTAAAATGAGTCTGGACCAAATGCTAAAAGATATATTGTCAGGAGCAGCCATGCACCAGACCCTGGGGATGAACAAGATTGCCTTATAGATCTTTCCTATTCCAAACTTCTTCAAATTCGCCGATTTCAAACATGCTCCGTTTATTCCAAATGAATAGTAAAGACTGAGCTTAGCTCAGCTTCATATAGTTTAAACATTCATGCAAAGCACATGGGAGCTTCTTCAAACTATAGCAGTAAGAAAATTTGGAAACCAACTCAAAATGGCTTCAAGTCACCTTGATCTGGCTATATCACCCAGCACTAGGACAGTCAAGAAAAACCATGGTACCACTTAAGGAAGACTCATATTAATAGTTTCATGTCTCTTTGAAATCCTATTTTTTCTCTGTTTATTATTATTATTATCATTACCATTCTTAAAATATCAAGGGTGCATGGAGGAATGGGGAGGATGGTTGTCTATTTTTCTTGTGACCTTTTTGGAAGGGAGAGTTCTCTATTCCTTTAAAGGGGAGGGAAAACTGAAAGGGGAAATGGAATTTCTTTCTCTGCTAAGTACCAAGCTTCTAACTTTGCCTTATACCCAACTTCACAGAATTATGGGATTTAAACTGGAAAGGGCATCCTTTAAGCATCCTTTAATTTAGTCATAGGTTATAGGTGAGAAACCGAAGCTCAGAGATGGTATGATTTGCTAAAAATCACACAGATCTTGGGAGTATCAGACCTAGAATTTGAATCTTGATCTCCTTCCAGACTCTACATCTTTTTCGCTTTTCATTAAACTAATGAGCTTAATGCTCAGCACTTTAAACTGACCTAATTATTAAATTTATACAGTTTTATCTTTTTTAAAGAATTTTACATTGACCTTTCACTTGATCATCACATGATTGTCCATTTGAAGAGAGCAGGAATTATTATTTCCATTGGACAGATGAGAAAACTGAGGCTGAATGAGAATCAATAACATAACAAAAGGTCATACAGTTGATGTGTCAGAGTAAGAGGAAAAGCTGAGATTTCTTGACTTAACATTCTTTCCAGTATAGGGAAAAACTTTGCCCGGTAGTCACATTCTAGCTACCCACCTCTGAAATTTCTTTGTTGACCATTTCATTTCATCAGCTACTTTTGACAGATTCCAGGGGACCAGGAAATATTGGCCTGTCTTTAGTAATGTGGTAGATCCCAGGGCACATGGAAATCATTTTGTAGAGCTCCTCACAACTCAGGATGCCTCCCCCAACTCTGACTTGAGGGAACACATGATCTGTTCAGTACTCCACCAGCACCTTAGCTTGCAAAACCAATTAGTTCAAACTAGTTGCTATTTAGATTGGCTAATTAAATTAGCTAGTGTTGCTTTGCTGATAAGGACAATTTGGAAAACAGAAAAGGCCACCAGGCCCAAACTAGACATGACAACTCTCTCAGTGGAATCTGATAACAGGAATACTCAGAAAACTGCCTCCGGGCTTGGTGAGATGAACCTAGAGTTTCTCGTGGACTTTCCTCATTTGATGTATCTTAAAACTCCCTGGCACAGAGGTAAATGGACACTATTGTGCTCCAGTTTCTAAACTTGACATCAGCCTCTCCCATTTGTTGAACTTTCAATGAGTTTGATGAGAATAATAATTATAGGTAATATAGTATATGCACATACATATGTATACATATAAGTATATTAATTTGTTCACATTATGAATATCAATATGTATATTCTTTTATCCATATACATATGTGTATATATATATCCCTACCTACCTACCTATCTATCCATATGTGTATATTTGTACTACTTCCAATAGGATTAAAACTACTTTTGTGTCTATGACATACTGTTCCAGGAGGGGAAGTTGAGATATCTTTTTTTTACTTATTTCCCTTTTAGGCTTTCTCCTCTATTACCTTAATTTCACCACATTTCCCTTCCTTTTATCTTTATTCCATCCATATACAACAGTGATTCTCAAAGTGTCATCCAGAGAATTCTGGGAGTCTCTGAAACCTTTTCAGCGGTTTGACAAATTCAAAATTAGGTTTTTAAATTTCTAATATGGTGAATATTTTTTAAAAATTACCTACATAAGCAAAATCTATTTGGAGAGACTCAATAATTTTTAATTATGTAAAGGGATACTGAGAACAAAAGTTTGAGAACCACTCATATACATAACATTATCCAGATTCCTCTATTGATTCCAGGTCTTCTTTTCTGTTTCCAAGATAAATAAAGTATGGATTCAATAATGTCTAATAAGAGACATTTCCCCAATTGATAAATAATCAAAGGATATGAGAAGACACTTTTCAATGGAAGAAATCCATTCACAACAAAAGGAGGAAAAAATCCTTCAAAGTACTAATAATTGTAAAAGTGAAAAATTTAAAGTAACTGTGAAGCTCCCCTCTTATAACCTTCAAATTGGCCAAGCTGACTAAAATAATGACAAATAACAATTATGCTGGAAGCTCTACAGGAAGACAGGAATACCAATACACTGTTATTGGAGCTATGAATTGCTCCAGCCATTCTAGAAAACAATTTGTAACTATGTGCCTCCAAAAGTTGCTAAACTATAACTTTTGGTCTAGCAATACCAGTGCTAGGCCCATACCTCTAAAGAGAGCAAATTAAAATGTCTAAGTGAAAAACACACATATGTAAAACAAAAAGATACATATACTATTTAAGCTAGGTTGGTGTCTTATCCTCCTACTATGTATCTCACTGAGATTATTAAAGGGCTGTTATGAACTTTGCATATTTCCCAGTATTTGGACCAATTCTCTGCATTTAATACATCTTTAATAATAAAGAATAATATTCTTTAACAATCATTTATTCCAAAGAGCAGATGATGAAATTCATCCCCAAATATAAATAGAAGTCTTTTCTCCACTCTAATTTCATATAGACTTTGGGGCTTTAATATACATGGTGATGTATCTCAGATACTATGATCTCCCAAGGCTCCTAGCACAATATCTGCCATTTTTGATCAATCTTGGAAAACATAAAAATATTAAAACCTTTTATTAAATGCCTCACTATAGCATGAGCTGGGTTATGATGAAGGATAAATCAAATTCACCTAAATTCAGACAGATATATTGTACATCTCATTACCAGCAGACATGATTGGTGATGGAATTCAAACCAGGTCATCTGTGGATTGATGGCAGGAGCTGGGGCTCTTTGATGCAAAGAAAAGACTCGGGATGTCCTGCTTAAGCTCCTCAATGATTTGAAAGGTTGTCTTACAGAAAGAGGAATGTACTTATTATTTTTGGCCTGAGAGGGCACAATGAGGTAGAAATCAAAGTCAGACAGATTTGAGCTCAATAAAAGTAGAGCTTCCTAATGAATAATTGAATGAAAAAAGCATTCATTAAACACTTAACTATGTGGGCTACCTTATAGCTTATTCAGTCTTGTTTTCCTTGAGGTGTTTGAGCAGAAGTTCATTGACTTCTTGTCTGTGATGCTGGAGTAGGAATTGATGTTCCAGATATGGATTGAAATAGATGACCTCTAAGATTCCTTTAAACTTTGAGGTTTTATGATTTTGTATTTCCATTATTCTGTAATCTCCTTCAATATTTAATATAGTAAGTCTATGATAAGGATTTATCTCTTGTCCTCAACACCACTAATGTTATATTAGGCTTCCCCTTTCTCCTGTACAGAACTATCATTAAAAGTGTAGTTACTTGCAATCCACACTTGCTAATTTTACAAGCCTGTCAGTAATTAATAAATGGAAATAAATCCATATTTTTTGTCTATTTGAATAAAATAAAGGCCGAGGATCAAGGAAATGAGATGTAGGTAGCATTTCTACTACTTAGAAAAAGTGGGGAGATTACAATGGAGTGAGGACCTCATTTAGTATTTTGACTCTGTATTTACTACTGCCTTATCATAATAACCAAAGGCTTCAGTTACCTCATCTATAAAGTAAAATTTGTAATTTCACCCATCATACAGGGTTACTTTCAGGATCAAAGTAAGCTCTTTGTACATATGAAGTTTTACAAGTTAAAGGTTTAATCAGGAAATGATAAGAGAAAATGGGCTGCTCACACAACAAAGATGTTGGGTGACAGGTGACTCAATGATTCACTGCTAGCCTCTCATTGTCATGAGAAATTGAGGAAAGGTTTTAGTATGTGGAGCAGAAACTATTGCAAACTAATTGGAGGAATATAGAAAAGTCACACAGGATGAGGTCTGATCTGCATTACTGTTCAGTACTTCTAAATCAGAGAGATCATAGATCCCTTTAATTGCTACTTGATTATTGGGGATGGGTTAAATAAACTGTTCCTAATTCTCCATAATCATGTCCTCCAAGAAAATATTCTGTGACCTGGAATTATGGAATTTGCTGATCATGTTAAGTGGAGGTTGTCCCTCACTGGTCATATGATATTCTTCTTGTACCTAGCATAAAAGCTAGCACATAGTAGGTACTCAACAAATATATTTTGAATGAGTAATAAAATGTCATTTGCCAAGCTAGCTAAATTTGACAAACACATGAAACCTGGTTCTCTTAGTCATGGGTACTTTCACATTCCCTACATATCAAATTGGGACAGTTATCTTTCCTTCCCCTTACTCTGTGACTGAGAATACGATGAGGAGTCATGTCCTGACAGCCCCCTGAGGTTCTCAGAGACAAGTGCTAAATAAATCTGAGACACCATTATTAACATTTGAAAAAGTAATTTCTCTGAAAATTGCTTTTTATTAAGGCTGGGCTATATATATGCTTTTCTGAAAGGCAAGAGAATCTGAAAAATATAGTCTCTCACCCCTCATTGCCCCATGACAGGACTGCAGTACAGAATTTCCATTATTAACCCTTTTGTCCTCTTTTTCAAAGAAATTTCCACCTCATCTGTCCAAGTACTTTAAATCACTTCTACCCAAAGTTTGACATATTTTGTTTTGTAATTTTTTGACCATGGAATTCTCTTCTCTTGTTTTCCAGAATAGGAATTCTTTGCTTGACAGCATATAAATGAAAACAAATTTCAGTCAATTCTCAATTATTCAGTGATTGATTGGATACGTCCTGTGGTCCCTTTGCTTCCTTTTCCTACTGAGCCCCTTGGCTACTCACTCATCAGGTCTTTTTCCTGGAATAGTGCCGGGAAATAAAAGCTAGAATCAGTCAACTTTGTTCACATAGTCAGAATTCTGCTGGATATCTTGCTTAGAGGAAAAGATAAAAATTGTGGTCTAAAAGGAGGTTTGCATTCTTTTAAAAATAATAACTTTTTATTTTCCCAAATGCATACAAAGAGAATTTTCAACATTCACCTTTGCAAAGCCTTGTGTTCCAAATTTTTCTCCCCCTTCTCCCCTAGACAGCAAGCAATCCAATATAGGTTAAACATATGCAGTTCTTCCAAACATATTTCCATATTTTTCATGCTGCACAAGGAAAAAGAACATATCAAAAGGGAGAAAAGCATGAGAAAGAAAAAAATCAAGCAAACAAACAACAACAGCAAAAATAGGTGAAATGTGCTTTGATCCACATTCAGTGTCCATAGATCTCTCTTTAGATGTGGGTGAGTCTTTCCATCACAAGTCTATTGGAATTGCCTGAAATCAATGAGGTTTGCATACTTGATAAAAAAAATTTACAAGGACTGAAAACCATAAAAACAATTTATAATTGTATCTCTCATCATCAGCCATGTTATCTGTATGGCAGTTTAACCCTCTGGCAATCAGAAGCTTCTCCAAGATGGGTGTGCAATATTACATTTGGAGTCAGAAAGTTAATTCAAACTCTTACTCTTCTGCTTGTATCTTTCATATTAGGCAAATCAAATGGCCCTTAGGTCCTCAATTTCTTCATCTGGAAAATCAAGAGTTAGGTCTATATATCTTTAGGTTCCCTTCAATTGGAAATATATGATTCTTTGATGTAGTATGTCTGGAGTTCCTATGTGTCCAGTATTATTGGGACCAGAGAAATGGAGAGAAAGGGTAAAAGATTCATTAGAGATGACTGCTACTTTAAGAAGGTCATTTGAGGAAATGAAACATATACAATGAAAAGATAATTAATAACAAAATCCAATAAATTTTAGTTATTAACTACTTACTGTATGCAAACAGCAATATCCTATGTCAGTTAAAATAGAAATGTTACAAAAGAGACAATGTCCTGGAGCTTAAAGTCTAGATGGGAACTATCAAACTTAACAATAGTCACAATACTGCCTGCCATCAAGGGGAAGGAGCGGAGGGAAGGAAAAGAAAAGTTGGAACAGAAGTTTGCAAAGATCAGTGTTGAAAAATTATCCATGCATATGTTCTGTCAATAAAAAGCTATAATAATAATAAAAAATTAAATCCAAAAAACCAATAGTCACAATAAAAAGCAACATATGCATAATTGATGAATAGATTTAAAAATATTAAATATTTGCCATTTGCAAAGCTCTGTTTTAAGAAGATATGTAAAAACATAATATTCCATGTTTTCTAAGACCTCACATTCTAATATGGGGTGACTACATAGATAGGAGGGTTCAGCTAAAAGTCAGATAGAAAGATTCTATGTTCCTTAGGATATAGAAATAGAGCTCAAAAATGCATCTTTTTAAATGTAATCTCCATTAATAAAATCACATTTTCTTTGGATGTTTGCAGACTAAAGACTTTTGGTGGTGAGAATTTTCTTTTATGTTCCTTCAGTAGCTGGGGCTGATTAAAGGGGGCTACTAGCACCTGCTGAGTTAATTGATAGGTTACATCTCCAAAATGTTTGTTGGGATGATGATTGTGGGAGCTAAGTTAGAAGCAGGACTGATGGTTTAGGCAGGGGAGAGGGTCTTCCCAAGGCTCTTAAGCTCTATCTTCCAGAATGTTTCTACTAGGGTCTAAAGGGGTAAAGGTAAAGATAGATAAGTTGGTTTGATTTGCCTGTCTATTCTTCTGGCTGCTTTGCTACATTAGAAAAGTATAAAGCAATATGTCTGTGAGGCCTCAAGGAAAATTGTGTTAGAAGCATGAGGCATTGGGGATGATTTACGAAAAAGGAGCCACTTGAGTTAAATTTCAATGGAAGTAAAAGAATTCAAGAGGCAGAAATGTAAAAGGAAGATTGTTCTAGGCAACGAGGATAGCAAGAACAAAGTCATAGATAGAGAAGTACCAAGCCCATCTGGGGAATCAAGCAGATCAATTGGACTGGAGCAAAGTGCATGGTAAAAACATTATGAAAAATGTTGCAAAGTAATGTGGGAGACCTTGAATACGATTATCTCTTATTATTAAATTAAAGGGACTAACTGAATAGTTTTGAGGAAAATAGTGATTTACTCTTCCTTCATTCCTCTGGGACAAAGCCAAGGTAGCAGAATAGAGGCAGGGATTCACCTTAATTCTCCCACATCTCCTTCAAAACAACTTTAAAATTGGGGTATCTAGGTGGCACAGTGGCTCAATGGATAGAGCAGCAGCCCTGGAGTCAGAAGGATCTGAGTTCAAATCTGATCTCAGATCCTTAACGCTTCCTAGCTGTGTGACCCTGGGCAAGTCACTTAACCCCAATTGCCTCAGCAAAAAACAAAACAAAACAAAAAACTTTAAAATAAAGCCTCAAATTGAATTCTGAAGCAGCAGTACCAATAAAAGATCAAAGTAAAACGATTTTCAAGTCCAAGACTATTTTGGAGGTTGCAGGATATCTATAATGGGGATATTAGAAACCTTCCCAGTAAGATCAGAATACCCATCATCACCATTATTATTCAATATTATACTAAAGATGCTAGTGATAGCAATAAAAGAAGAAAAAGAAATTCAAGGAATTAGAAGAGGTAACAAGGAAATAAAATTATCAGTCTTTGCAGATGAGATGATAGTATATTGAGAGAGCCAACTAAAAAAGTAGTTGAACTAATTAACAAATTCTGCAAAAGGGACAGGTATAAAATAAATCCATATAAATCATCAGCATTTCTCTATATTATCAAAACATTTCAGCAGGATGAAATAGAAAGAGAAATTTTATTTAAAACAAATGCAGACAATATGAAATGTTTGGAAGTCTATCTGCCAAGATAAACCATATAAACAAAATTATGTAACACTTCTCACACAAAACGTCAGATCTATATAATTAGAGAAATATTAGTTGCTAATGGGTAGGCTGATAAGATTAATGACAATTTATAAGATAAATGACAATTCTACTTAAGTTAATTGACTTATTGAAGGTCATCAACCTACCAAAAATTATTTTATAGAGGTAAAAAAAATTATTAGTAGAACAAAAGGTCAAGAATATCAAGGGAATCAATGAAAAAATAAATAAATAAAGTGTCCTAAGATACAAGATCTCAAACTGTATTACAAAGAAGTAATCATGAAAACATTCTGGTACTGACTAACAAATAGTAATGAAAATGTGGAATAGATTTGGTCCACAATATGGTAGTAAATAAGTATTATAATCCAGCATTTGATAAATGCAAAGCTCCAAGTTTTGGGGACAATAACTCAGTATTTGACAAAAATTCCTGGAAAAACTGAAAAATAGTTTGGCAGAAACTAGGTATAGACTAACATCTCACACTGTATCCCAAGATCAGGGGAAGATGAGAATATGCTTTAGATATAAAGAGTAAGACCATAGGCAAATTAGGGGAATATGATATATTTTACCTCTTAGAGCTATGGATCAGGGAAGAAATTAATGGCCCCAAGAAAAGACAGAGAACAAAAAGTAGAGAATATAAAATGGCTATTTTTGATCGTGTTAAGTTAAAAAGTTGGATACAGCCAAAACCAATATAGCCAAGATTGGAAGGAAAACAAAAAACTAGGAGGGGTGCCATGCATTTTACAGCAAGTTCTTTGACAAAGGCCTCATTTCTCAAATGTATAGATAATTGAGACAAATATATAATAATATGATTCATTCCCCAGTTGACAAATGATCAAAAGATGTGACTAGACAGTTGTTAGAAGAAAAAAATCAAAATTATCAATAGTTATATGAAAAATGCTCAAAGTCACTATTTGTTAAAAAAATACAAATTAAAATAACTCTAAGGTGCCATCTCACATCTGTCACATTAACTAATATGACAAAAAATGGATATGACTAATACTGGAAAAGATGTGGAAAATTTGGTATACTAATACATTGTTGGTAGAGTTATGAGTTGATCCAACCATTTTGGTAAATAATTTGGAATTATTCCCAAAGAACTTTAATGTATATTCTTTGACCCAGCAAAGACAATTATGTAAGGTACTAGATCTGCACTCCAAAGAGACCAAAGAAAAAGAAAAAAACACATGTACAAAAGTATTTAGAGCAGCTCTTCTTATGGTGGAAAAAATTTGGAAATTGAAGCAATGGTAATCAGTTGGGGAATGGCTGAACAAGCTGTGGTATATGATTATGATACAATACTATTGTGCTATAAGAAACAATGAGCAGGATGTTTTCAGGAAAGAAAAACAGGGAAGATGTGTGTGAACTGATACAATTTAAAGCAAACAGAGCCAAGAGAATATTATACAAAAATTACAGCAATAATGTAGTTCAATGATCAATGTGGATGATTTAGCTCTTCTCAGCAATACACTGATCCAAGACTTTTCTGAATGATTCATAAAGAAAAAAAAATTATCATTATATCTCTAGAGATAAAATGATGGAATGTGAATAGAAATCAAACATTTTTGATTTTTTAAATTTTTCTTGTTTTTTTTGGGGGGGTCTGTTGTTTTGTTTTTTGGGTTTTTTCCCCACAGCATGACTAATATGTTTTTCATAATTTTACCTGTATTATCTATAGTAAGGTGCTTGCCTTCTCAAGGCGGGAGATAGATAATAAAGGAGGCGAATTTAGAACTCAAAATTTTAAAAAAGAAGGTTATTTTTTTACAGGTTATTGAGAAAACAAAACAAAATTAGAATATTTCACCTAAAAAGTGGTGGCAGGATTGCAGCTTGAATTAACTACTTACTCTATAATATTAGTAAGACAGCCAGCATATTGAAAAAGCTATGTGAGTGGTGGGTTGCTAACTTTCAGCTCATGAAGGAACATTGTAAATTTCACTAATCATTATACAGCTTTCAGAAATCATTCCATTTACCACTGCAGACTAGCTCATTGGTTTTGGAATAGTTTGTAGCCAGCAGATAAATTTCTGAACTGAGGAATGATATGGAAGTCCAACTAATCTTCAAGGACTTGGTTGAAAGAAATGGGGATATTTAAATCAGAGAAATGTTCTCCCTCCCTTTCTTCTATTTCCCCATTACTTTCTCTTCCTTCTCTTTTTTCTTCTTTTTACTTCCCTCCTTCCTCCCTCCTTCCCTTCCTTCTTTTTTCCTTCTTACTTTTACATTTCTGCTTTCTCCACTTTATTTTCTAATGTTTTCCCAAGGCAAGCTGGCTATCAGGATTTGGACATAACTTCTTTATTTCTAGGCTGTTCAGCGACACATATCTCACATAGTCAGGCAAGGATCTTATCTGTACAATCAGTCAGGAAATATGATCCTCCACCTTTGAAATCAATGGAACTTTAACCCAGAGAATCCCACTTCTCTCTCTATTCCCAGAATCATGTTTAAAATAATATGTTATTTTTGGAATTTTGTGTGATTTTATGCTTTGATGAAACTACATGATAAAAAGTTAGGAAAGGGATCACTGAATGGGTGTGGCTTCAGCCAAACAGACCTGTTAAGGCCAAAGCCTCCCATTGCATCATGGGCTGTCTCCAGGAATCCTGATTTATATCTTGTCGTTGAACCCATATGGATTTGGAACAGAGTAAGGAGAATGACTTTACATAGTCCTGCCCCACTTAAATCCAATTCACTTGCATCATGACATCACCTTCCTCATGTCATAGTTCTCTTCCCAGAAGGAAGGACAAGCAACCATAAGTAGTAGTAGCTTCCCAGCTGGGGAGTCAATCTGTTAGTTCCAGTTGGGCAGCACAGAGGCTTGCTTCCTTCCTCCCTTCCTTCATGACTGCCTGCCTCTTTCTTTCCTTTTTTCTTTGCTGACTTCCTTCCTTCCTTCCTTCCTTCCTTCCTTCCTCAGTTTCTTCATCTATAAAATGGGGACAATCTTACCTATTTTCAGGTTTGTTGTAAAGACAATTATAAAGTAATTTGAAAATTTGAAAGTCATATCAGTGTTGCTATCATTATGATTATGATTATAATACAATTCTGTGATTTAGTAATTTGAAAATCTTAAAGTCATATCAATGTTGTTATTATGATTATAATTATATCATAGTGCTGTGATTTAGTGTAAGTGTTTTCATTCTTATTTAACAGAGGAAGAAAAGGAAACTTAGTGAGATGATTTGCCCATGGTCACTTGGATCCATGTGTCAGAAGTGACATTAGAAGTTTTCTTGTTTAATGCCATCATTTTATATATGTGACTTACTTGTGGTCACACAGCTAGTATATAATAGATTTATAATGTAAATATCAGATCTGGTAATTGGATCTAGTTTTCTCATTAAAAACAGTACTCTTTTTCACTAGACAAATTGCCTGTTGTCATAGTTAATAATTGGTGGGGGGGGAATCTACAAATTTAGTGATTTCTTTTTGATTTTTAATTTGAGAGTAATTTCTCACAAATTATCCACATACTCATAAGATGCAGTGTCAGAAACCCAAACAACTGATAGTCTAGTGAGATCAGGTTTCTTACTGATCAAGCAACAGCACCCATACAACTCACACAAGAGTATTCTTCTGAAATATAAGCATAAAAAAGGCAGAAATGCAGGCTAAGAAAGAAGGAATGAAATAAGCATTTATTAAGTTCTTACTATGTGCCAGGCACTGTCCTAAGTGGCTGAAAAATAAAGAACATGTCTCAGAATTGCTTTTTTTTCCTCTTTTTTTCCCCTTTAGATCTTTGGAATATCTAATTCAACACTAGAGTATTTTTAGGAAGAGATCTTGGAAATATCTAATCTGACATTTGCAATAAAAGGATATTCTGTATTAATTTTATTGATTGGGTGGGATGGCTACTATCAAAGAACTGTCAGCTTGCCATTGCCCGGTAGAACTTCTAGCCATTGTATTTTAGCAGACTTGTGTTAAAAAAGATTGGTGGCTGTAAAGAGATGCATTGAGAAGTTAGTCAAGGAAAACAATGACCAGCAGAAACACTGTACCCAATGGCTGCCACAACATATTAGAGCAAAAATAAACATTTTGGTGTGGTCTTGTGAGCTATGATTTTGAGTAGGTGTAGCTCACTATTCTAGAACCTCATGTGTGGGTTGTTATACTCTTTTGTTTATTGATTGATCATTAGAAAAAACTCTTGAAGGGTAAGCTAAATATTTCCATGTGACATTAAATGCTTGTTGATCGAATGATTGATTGATACTTTTAGAGAAATTTAAACATCTTGTGAGATTAGATTTTCTAGGTCCCACATTATGACCCTCAGAATCTTCCTGATGTGCTGAGCTTCTGAAATAATTAGTCTAAGCCTCTTGGCCTTGTCTAACCACTCCTTGAGAAGTCAGTTCCTGAATACTGTTTCACAAGGAAGATTGTAAAAGACAGGAAGTCTGAGACAAGATTTGTCTCAGTTTCAAAGTTCCCTTAACTTCATTATGTTGTCTGGTTTTGATTTCCTGTCTGACTACCTACCTTGGATCCTTTGCCTTGTCTTGGCTCCTACTTTCTATGTAACCCCTTATTGGCGACTGCTTACTTAGTGTTGACTCATTACTTATCTGTAACTCATGTCCAAATCCCAACCTTCCTGCTGTTCCACTTTGGCTGTCTAGGTTCTGTCTTGCATTTTTGTTTTATCAGTTTCTTGACTCCCAAAGCCCAGTATTATGGAGATGCTACCCAAGGATAAGGTTTGACAAAGACAGCTGAATTGACTAATAGTTCCGGCTGGATTTACCATGAACATATAACCTCAGCCCAAGGAAAAGTATATGGACTTTTAAAACTGTGAGGCACCATTGAGTACATTGAGATCAAGTACCCATTCAGATTAAAAGAAAAACAAAACCTGTATAAAAAGGTGTCAAACTCATGAGTAGTCATCCCTGCTGATATAAGACTACATTAAAGAAGAATTGGGAGAATTCTTTAAAAATAAATAAAAATACAAAACAACACAGGCAATATCAATTTCTGTTTTTCTCAGTCAATATGCAATCTGTAGTATTCTATTTGACCTTGATTACCACTGTTCAAGAATTTCTCTAGTAGATGTTTAACTCATGTCTGTTGGAACATATTTAGGATCAAGTTACATAGCAGATTCCATTTTATGTATTGTTAAAGTGTTAGGTTTTTCCTCATGAAACATATGTAAATTCTGAAAGTACTATCTCAACTCTTACAGGAACTGATGTTTAAGGTCCTCAAAGTATGACTGTTATGTCCCTGCAGGCGTAGGACAAGCTTTGAGGATTGTGGGTTGTATTCTAATGCTGTGATTAACCAGTCCACACTGCTGTGCTTCCCTCAATGATTGTCAGTAAATATCAATTCCTCAGTCAGATTTGAAAGGGCCATTTACTAAGATGATATAGTTGGTACAAAACAACCCCCCAAAGTATGTGGCTCACCTTTTCCATGAGCACAAGTAGAGTACAAGGGAAAGTGGGATCAAGTTTAGGGCAAGACATGTTCTGTTTGTTTTTCAGCTGGTGGTTATTCTATGATAGCAATGGTTTTGAGAATGGTTCTATTTTATTGTCTCGAGTATTCTAGCTGACTTTGTCTGTAGTTCTGTGGTTTAAGGAGTCACTTATATGAGTTTTTTTATTGGATTTCTTTATAATTGTTTGATTTCATGTGAAGTTCAGGGTTTTGCTGAAGTGGATATGTGGGAAATGACTCTATCATCTGTTTAGACAGTCATCTTGGCCAGATTAGAATAAACTGCATTTTGCTTGCCTTTAATTTGTCATCTTCATCAATTGTCATCACTTTTATAATCAAAACATTACGAATCTAATTGTGCAAGTTGGTAGGCTAAGAAATTAGATATAATCTCTAATCTGTAGGACCTTTAAAATGATGTGAACTAAATCACATATAACATCGATGATAGTAATAGTAATATCAATAACAATAAAAACAACAATAATAATATGCAATTATATAACATAATAAGACGATTTCCTTATTACAATCCTCTGGGGGAAGCAGTGCAAATATTATTAATTTCATTTTCCAGATGAAGAAACTGGAATTTTAAAAGATTAAATGATTTGCTGATAGTCAACTGGTATTTATTAAGTTCCTACTATGTGCCAGTCACAATCCTCATCCCTCAATTTCTCTTTGTCTTTCTCTCTGTATGTCCTGTTATGTGCTGAGCACTGGAAATTCAGAGAAAGGCAAAATGCAGTCCATTTCTCACATGCAAATTATGCACAAACAAGATGTATACAGAATAAATTGGGGATTATCAACAGAGGGAAAGCTCTAGCATTAATTAAGATCAGAAAAAAGATTCTCATAGAAGCTGAGACTTTAGCTAAGAGTTTAGGGAGGGTAGAAAACTGCCTTTTCTAGAATAAGTTATAGAATGTGAACAGACTACTAGATATTCACATTATAAAGACATCAAGTAGAAATACATTTCAAAGATAGGGATTAGGAAGTGAGAGTCTAGACTTGTCATGAAATTTTCATTTACTAATCTATAACTTTAAAGTGGATTCATCCTCAACTGGGAAAAATATTTTATAGCAAGATTCTCTAATAAAGGCCTCATTTCTCAAGTATGGAGGCAACTGAGCCAATTTATAAAAATAAAAGCCATTCCCCAATTGATAAATGTTCAAAGGATATTAATAGGCAGTTTTCAGAAGAAGAAACCAAAGCTATCAATAGTCTCATAGAGGAAAAATGTTCTAGATCACTATCTATTAGAAAAATGAAAATTAAAGCCACTCTGAGGTACCACTCCACACATATCAAATGGGTTTCAATAACAGAAAAGGAAAGTGGTAAATGATGGAGGGAATGAGGAAAAATATGGATACTGGTACATTGTTGGTGGGGTTGTGAAACGATCCAACCATTCTGCAGAACAATTTGGAACCACACCCAAAGGAATACAAAACTGCATACCCTTTGATCCAGCAATACCATTACTAGATCTGTGTTCCAAAGAGATAAAGGAAAAGGAAAAAAAAAACCTCATATGTCTAAAAATATTTATAGCAGCTTTTTTGTTGTGGCAAAGATAGGAAATTGAGCTGTCCATCAATTGGGAAAGGGATGAACAAGTTGTTGTATATATTAGATTACTTGCCATTTAGGGAGGGGGTGGGGGGAAAAGAGGAAAATTTGGAACACAAGATTTTGCAAAGGTTAATGATGAAAAATTATCCATGCATAGGTTTTGAAAATAAAATTTTAATAAAAACATATATTATAGGTAAAAAAAATTAAAGATTCTGAGGTTCTTGTAAGAAATAATGAGCAAAATGGTGTCAGTAAAACCTAAGAAGACTAATACTAACTGATGCAAAATGAAATGGTGAACTGAGCAGAAACAGAACATTGTACACAGTAACAAATGTTGTAAGGATGATCAAATGTGAAAGACCTAACTATTCAAATCATTACAACGATGAAAGACAATTTCAAAGGAAAAATTCTATTCATCTCCAGAGAGAGAACTATGTAATTCTGAATGCAAACTTAAGCATGTTTGTTTTTACTTTCTTTATGTTTCTTGCTTTTTATGTTTTGTAGGGGTTTTTTGTAACAGAGTTAATATGGAAATATGTTTTACATGACTTCAAATGGATAATTGATATCATGGTGCTCACCTTTTCAATAAGTGAGAGAGGAATTATAAGGAAGGAAAGATTTTTGGACTTCACAATTAAATTAATGTTAAAAAAGTAATTTTCATCTTTTTATTTTTTCAAGGCAATTGGGGTGAAATCATTTGTCCAGGGTCACATAGTTGGTAAATATCAAGTGCCAGAGGCTAAATTTGAACTCAGGTCTTCCTGACTCCAGAACTAATGCTTGAAAATAAAATTTAAAAACCATAAACATACCTTTAATATCTTTAAATCCCTAAGTGCATTTCTTTAACTCTGTTATACCTACTTCATTTAACTAGTCCTCTGACAATAAAATGTAGTTTCATTATTAAGAGGTAGGTTATGAATATAGCCTTTGACCCCTCATTGTCCCAGGCCATCAAACTATATAGTCATGGAATTGAACAATAGTTTTTTAAGACCAGAAACTGAAGCAGAATCACATAGCTAGTATCTGAAGACATAGCTAAGTGTATGAAGTTGAATCAGACTTCAGGTCTCCTTTAACTCTTTGACCAGTGCTCTATCCACTGAGACACCTAGCTAACTCTAGAGGTGGTAATTCTCTCAGGACTACCAAGAAGAGACTAAATATCATCACAGCTGCCCCATTTCTCAGTCTCACTTAACAGAAATGTTTTAGTCCGAGGAGTTTGGGTTTTCTCCCAGGTGGGTGGACTGAAGGCAGGAACACTGCCTCATGACCCAAAGCCTGAGGAGACAATTTCAATCAATTTCTCAGTTTAATTTTCAAAAAAAAAAAAAATGCTTCTTAATTAAATGACTAATTAATGAGATCACAGCTGGATATTGTTTGAGTAAAAATAATTCATTTATAGGATACTTCTAAGTGTGCAGAGCACTTAAAAAATTCCCAAGAGGCAGGTAGGACAAGAATTATTATCAAATGTAAAGGATTATTGTTTTAGTTTGGTCTTTTCCCTCTCCCTCCCCCACTCCATCATATCCAACTCTTCCTGATCCCAGCTTTCTTGGCAAAGACACTGAACTGCTTTGCCATTTCCTTCTCTAGCTCATTTTACAGATGAAGAGCTGAGGCAAACAGGGTTAGGGGACTTACCCGGGATCACACAGCTAATAAGTGTCTGAAGCTGAATTTTGAACTCAGGAAAATGGCTCATGGCTCTATTTATTGAACCAATGTAAGCGCTTAAAAAGTCAGCTCTCAGTCTCTCTCACTGCTCTCTCTCAGTCTCTGCGCATGTCTTTCTCTGTCTCTCTCTTTCTCTTTGTCTTTCCTTTCTGTTTTGCTCTCTTCACTCCTACTTTCTTCTCGCCACCCTCTTTCTCTTTCCTTTTCCTTTTTTCCTATTCTGTCTCTCCTCCTTCTTGTCTGATTCTTATCTCCTGTCTACACTCTCTGTCTCCCTGTCTGTCTGTCTGTCTCTTTCTCTGTCTCCTCTCTCTCTGTCTCTCTGACTCTCTCTTTCTCTCTTGTCTGTCCCTCTATATATGTATGCATTCATGACCTCAGTTTCCATGATTACTATCTTTATTATTGTCACTCCCCCCATTTTAGAGCAGAAAAAATTCACGGAGGGCAAAAGTGACTTGCCTAGGGTCACACAGCTCGTAAGCATCAGCGCCCCATGGCACGCTGCTGTCTCCAGCTCCCAAGGCCAGAATACAACCATACTGGCTAGCCTTGGGACCCAAAGCTTAGCATGATGTCTTGGACTCTGCTCCTGCCTCCGCTCCGGTGCTTTGAATCGCCCTGATTTACATCTCTTGGAAAGCCTTCAGCCCCCGGTTCACCGGTGACCTGGCTCTCGGAGCTACTTTCCCATCAGGGGTGCGCCGGTTCCGCTCCGAAGCCGCAGCCGGGCCGGGTCGGCCCCAAGTTCGCAGCCACGGCCGCCGCCGCTCCGGGTCCGACGTGCCATTTCTCCCCAGGTCGCTGGCCGCCCCGTCGCTGCTCGCCCCGCAGGCTGTTAGCTTCTCTTTTTATACTCCCTGTCATTCTTTCCAACCGTAGGTGTCCCCACTGGCAGGAAGGTGATCAAGCACGGAGAGGCCCCTATTAAATTTCACTCCTGCCTCGTCAGCAGATTTCCTGCGGAGACCTGCAGTGTTTTCAAAAGTCAGTTCTTTCCTGCGAAGCTTAGCGGGGACGCCGGGGAGGGGAGCGGGCAAGGGACTGGCACTCTGTGAAGCGCTGAGAGACTTCCGTGCTTTTTTCATATGATCATTCTGAGTATTTCCTTTTATTGCTTTTCGGATGCCTCTTGGGATGTCATTTTAATTGCAGTGGCTTCTATGGAAAATATCTCGGTCCTTTGGAACAGGCAATAAAACGCGCTGGGTTTTGTCTGAAGGATTCTAGTTCACATGTGTAAATAATAAATGCAGGGACCCCCAAGTCAGAGATCTGCTAAACCTGCCTTCTGCCTCCTCAGTTAAGCGGTTTGAAAGTTACTTTAAAATAGCAGCTGGGAGAGATGATATTGGCAGCTTTAAGGCTATTTAGATCTGTTTTGTGATTCAGTCTTCTCCTCCAGCTCCCTACCTGGGGGCGGCAGAACACACATTTCCAAGGACTGCTGGAAGTGGCAATGTGGATCTGGCCTCTTCTCTCGTGGTGGGATTGATGTTGGTGGTGAGGGAGGTAGAGAGGAGTACTGGATTTGGTATCAGAAGGTCTGGGTTCGAATGTGGACTCTGATGCTTTTCTTTTCTTTGGCCTGGGCAAGTCATACGTACTAGGCTTTTCTTATAATAATCCTGTGAGGTAGGTAAGGTAAGCGTATTTATGCCAATTTCATTTGCTTTTTCTTTTATTACAGATGGGAAAACCAAAGGTCGATATGAATTGTGACTTGCCTCTAGATCAAGACCAGGAAACTAACCCAGTTTTTCACTCTGTGAGAAGTGGAAGCTGGATCCAAATTTGCATCTGCTACTCTACCTGGTTTCAAAAAGGGAGCCTTCCAGATAAACTCATCACTTCTAATCCTATTAACTCAAGCCTGGATTGATACCAAACTACTTCCAACACCTACCTTTATAGAGGGCAGAAACGGGATTCTCAATTTACTCTGTTTTGCATCTACTTCTCCGTTGGGTTTCAATACCATGGCGCAAGATGCCCCGCTCCTGGTATTCCCTGATATTACTCACCCTCAACCTTTCCCACCAGTTTCCCATCTCCATTTATGAATTGTTTTCACTAGATTTTCCATTAATCTAAATCTAATTTAATTTCCATTCATCTAAAATCTAATCTCCCATTAGATTTTAAGCTCCTTGAGGGAAGGAACTGGCTTTCTTTTTTATCAATTGTATCACCAGTGCTTAATACAGGTACAGGAGGCACTTATGGATTGGACTGGATTTTATAGTGGAGTAAAAGAGAAATTTTAATTCTGACTCCAGTTATGGGACCTTAGGCAATGACTTGAATTTTCTGATCTTCACCTTCTTAGCTTTTAAAATAGGAATAAATATACTTGTATCTCACTGGTTTGTTTTGAGAAAAGCACTTTTATATATACCTCAAGAAGTGTTAGAGACAGCTAGTGGCACAGTGGATGAAGTCAGGAGGACCCCAGTTCAAATCTGTCCTCAGACATTTAACACTTTCTAGCTGTATGGCCCTGGGCAAATCACTTAACTCCAATTGCCTCAGGGAAAAAAAAAGATTTGATGATTTCTTCATACTTTTATCTAGTCTGGCCTCAGTATAACAAGCATTCAAAACCTCCCTTCCATCACATGGTTGATTGCCTCATAGAACTGTTTGGTGCTTATGGAACTGTCTGGGAATGTGATCTTCATAAAAGTGGTTGGCTCTGCTCCAGGCTCAATAAAGATGGGACTGGGACAGGCTGGGGTTGGCTGTTCACTGAGAACAGGTGTCTCTGGAACACCTTGATCCAGCCCCATCCTTGGTACTATTGGACCGTGTCTCTTTATAAATTATTATTTAGATGTCGGAGAATGTACCTCATGCCCAAACTGTCTTTGGCCTCCTGTATCCAACTTATCAATCTCTCCCTATGTAGGGGAAAGCAAACTGGAAGGAAGCCACCGGCATGCTCACTTACACTTATTCTAGGAGTGTCAGGCCCCTCCAGTAAAGGTCTTTGCATAGATTGATGAGGCCCATGGAAGAAATGGCAAAGGAAAAATAAATGAGGGGGGAGTAGATTTTCCTGTTTAATATTTTGTTCTCTCTCCTTTCCCATAAAAAAAAATATCCTGCCTCTCTTTGTCTTTAAGTATCTTCTTTTTTTGATTTGTCCTCTAAATCTGGATACTAAAATGGGGAGTGTGACAGTGTGAAGTTAGGTCTGAGGACAGAGCATACAGAGATCAGGATCAAGACCAACTCTGGGGACTGAGTTTTAAATCTTTGTTTATCAAAGAAGGCATTGCGACGCAGTGAAAAGTGAACTAAAATCCAGAGGCAAGAGCTCTGGGTTTGAGCCTCTTTCTGCCACCTATTAGTTATCTTTGGAAGAGTTCTACAGATTTTCTTCATTTGTAAAATGAAGGGAATAAAATTTGGAACTATGTTGAAAATGACACTCAGTTTTAATCCCTTAGTCTGAATGTTTCCACTGTATGCCCCAAGGGAGTCAAAGATGAAAAGAAAGGTTCTTTATGCCCTCATGTTTCACTTTCTATGGAAATAAAACTAAAACAAAGTGGATGCCCATTGGTTGGGTAGTGGCCAAACAATCTATGGGATGAAAATCTTTGGATGAGACTGCGCTATAAGAAAATAACATATATGAGTATAATATCTCTTTCAGGATACTGCCCTACTTTGTCCTCAGATCCTGAGGTTACATCACAGGTGGAGTAGGTGGGAGAAGGGGAGATGACTTCCCTAGACTCTTTGAGTCTTTACTCCTAACACTATGGCTCATGGGCCCCCCATTAGTATGGAACTTTCCATTAACATTCAGGCATTAGACACAGTTCTCTCTATATAAAGGCATTTATTTATGATGGAATAATAAAAAGAGCATATAAGAAATATTCCTCTAATGCATTTAGGTGCACTCTTCAAAAAATGCATGCAAGTGGTCTTAAACTTACAGGACAATGATAGTTAGGCATACATGTTATGATATACCTGCAGCAAAAGCAACTTACATTTCACAGTACTACAGGATCTGGAATCCTTTCTATCTTCATAGACTTCTCAACGATCCTTTGAGCTAGCATCTTTGCTAGTAGATTGCTTAGCTAAATGGTGAAATGGATAGAATATTGGAGCTGGAGACAAGAAGATGAGATCAAATCCTGCCTCAGATACTTACTATTTGGGTGATTCTGGTCAAGTCACTTAATCTCTGTTTGCCTCAGTTTCTTCATCTATAAAATGTGTGTGTGTATGTGATAATATCAATTAACACAGGTTGTTATAAAGATGACATAACATAAAGTATATAAAATGTTCTGCCAAAATAAAAATAGTGCTAATTAATATTATTAGTAGTAGTAGTAATATTTATTTTAGTAGTATTCTCAGAGCTGTTTCTTTCCATAGCTGGTTCTCTTCTATGCTGCCAGAAGCTACATTTTCTCAAGTTGCTTCCTCCCTCAAATGATTGCTTTTTTGTATATGTCTGCCTAGATCATGTGTTTCCATTCACTAAGGAACTCTCAAACTGCTGGAAGGAGTGTCAATTGTTACTAGATGAGATAACCTATGCAGAATAGGGGATAGAGAAGAAAAGAACTTCCTCTTCCCTTTAAAGAGTTCATGAGCTTGGTTCTTCCCTGGCTGCTAGCTGCTGGCTCTCAGCCTCAGTTTTTTCATCTGTAAAATGGGGTTAATAATAGTATCTACCTCCCAGAGTGGTTGGGAGAAGAATGCAGCTTTGTAAACCATAAGATACTAAGTACTAATATGTAATTCTAAAACGTGATACACTGTAACGTGTATAATGTAGATACTTCTATTCCCTCTGGAGCCATCTCCTGCAGACCTAAAACTAAGATGTTTGTCTTAGTCTACTAGTGTGTGCTGTCTCCCCAAGTTCTCAGCCCATTACGGCCCCCTTTCCTTTTCAATGAGGAGGGAGACCTTAGTAAAAAGGTCCATAATGAGGTATCATTGAATTGATGGGTCACTCCTTCAGAAAGTTGTTGACTTTTTAAGAGCAGAGCGCAGTGGCTAAAACCATTTTAAAAGGTGGAATATCAGACCTTGTAGCCCCCTGTATTAGGGAGGGGGTAGCCTTCCAATCGTAGGTTCCTCAAGTCCCTCCCCACCCCCACAGGCAGCCATCTATTTTGCCTTATGTATAAAGGTGGACGGGCTGCCAGAAATCTCCTCCAGATTGTGAGGGAGCGTGCCACAGGGGCAGGGCCGACCTCTGCTGTCAGTGCCAATCTCTCTCCCTCCTCATACACAGGATGTTACAGTTGGCACCTGGGATGTCACATTCTGACATGTGAGGCTGTGTCAGGAGGGGAGGGAGTGGGGGGTCAGGCTGGTAGGGAGAGACCTTGGCTTTCCCAGCCAGGTACATGTCAAACCAAATCCCACTAATGATTCCGTGTCACACTTGGACCTGGAGCTGATCTGTATCAGAGTGATACAGCTGAAGTCAAATGACAACGTTTGTCTGGCTGGGGCTTATCTGACAGGACAAGCTTCCCAGCAGCTCACACTGTTGGCTGGGGAGGCCACCATGGGTGGCGGGGGCAAGCGGTGGGGCTTGGTCTCTCTCCCTCCTTCCTCCCTTCCCCATCCGCCACCTTGTCCTTGAATTTGCTGCTGGTTTGTGTTTGCTGACATTTGAGCAGATTCTGCTTATGCAAATGGCCTTGTTTGTCTTTATTTTGATTCTTGTACATGTGTGGAGACCACTGACTGGCATGCAGCTTATTTACATCATGGCAAGAGCCAGCCTGGTCACTCAAGCTGCAGCAAGGAAAAGGCAGGCTGAGGGAGGAGGGTACTTAATATTGATGTGAATATTAATACATTTCATCTGCTGTCACTTTATCACCATCTCACCCTCCCTTCTTATCAATGGACACATCTTTATTAAGTATTGACTATATACAAAGGCAAATATTTTGTCTTCCAGGGTGGTGGTAGTGGGGCTCATTTGTCCTGATTTGCTTCAGAGGACTAGAACCAATGGATAATTTGTAGGGAGGCAGATTTTGGTTTTGCATAAGGGAAGATCTTAGTGATTGGAACTGTCCAGACCACTTGGGAGCTTAGAGTGGGAGAGGTAGGGGCATAAGTATAGGAAAGGGTCATGCAACTATAATTTCAGAGGCAGGTCTTGAGAGATCTAATTCCTTTTTTTTTTTCACAACTGGATGCCAGTCTAACCATGTTGCTTCCAGGATTAGTAATCTTCAGTTCTTCTTATTACCATGAGGTCATCCAAGTTTTTTCATATCCTACTACTAACTTACATTTCCAGGCTTTTTTTTACCTTTTTTTCCTGTTTACACACACACACACACACACACACACACACGCACATATATATATTTGCTGAGGCAACTGGGGTTAAGTGATTTTCCCAGGATCACACAGCTAGGAAATGTTACATGTCTGAGGCCAGATTTGAACTCACTTCCTCATGACTTCAGGGTTGTTGCTCTACCCATTGTGCTTCCTAGCTGCCCCTCCTGTTATATATTTTAAGACAGAGATATTAAACACATGGTTTGAAGACTATTGGGTGGCAACATTTCCCAATTCAACCAGGGCCCCCTTTCTACTGAGTCTAACATCACTTTGGTTTATAACACTAGCCTTCATGCAGTATTTTCCTATAACACTCCATTTTTAATCTCCATGCCTAGAATGGATTCTCAATTATTTTTTCTTTAAGAATTTTTTTTACATTCCTTAAAAATTCATACAAATAAAGCACAACCTTTTCCAGTGGGCCCTTTTTGAGTCCCTTCCAAAATTGACCTTGAATTTATTTTGTTTGTGCTTTTCTATGTACCTGTTAGCTCCTTGGAAGAATAGAAGATCTTTGAAATGAGAACTAATTATGGCTTTTTGTCTTTGTGTTCCTATCATCATGGCAGGGATTCACATGATACACAGTGAATAGAAAGTTGGATTTGGAATCAGCAAGATCTTATTCAAAATCTTGCCTCAGACACATACCAGCTATGTGAGCCTAAGCAAGTCGCTTAATCAAATCATCATCAATTTCTTCTTCCGTAAAAATGAAGATTATAATAGCACCTTCCTCCCAAGGTGTTTTGAAGACCAAATGATAAAATGATATGTATGTAAAGCCCTTGGCAAGACTAATAGATTTATAGAAATGCTCACCATTTTGTTGTTGACTGATTGATTCCATCCAAATCTCCTTTGGTCTACAATCGAGCTAAATATAACACAAAAAGGGTCAAGGACTTGCTAAAATCCCAGATAACCAAAATTCAAAGCAATAATTTCATTCCAAATCTAATCTTCTTTCAAATGTCCCACTATAACTTATAGTAAAGATTCATGATTTAGGCAGGGATTAATCAGTTAATTAATAAACATTTATTAAGCATAGGCTAGGCCCTGTTCTAGTCACTGAGATACAAAGGCAAAAACTGAAACAATTACATTCTTCTTATAGAAACAGCAAAAACAGTTTTTGGGGAACAGGAAAAACATACAACATAATTTCTAAGTAATTTCAGGAGAGAGGCAAGGTCACTAGCCATTGGAGGGGAAGGATGTTAAATCCAAGCTAGTTCCCTGGAAACCTCAGGATCAGCCAGCATCAGGATAAATAAAAGGCCTTGATCTTTAGGTGGAGGAGTGAAAGAAGCAGGCAAATTGGTAGGAGTTTTGCCACAGGTCTCTTCTTGATTCTGGAGTCCAGAATCTTCACCTTTCTCCTCCTCATCCTGCTACCAAGTGAAATCTCACCTCTCTTACCCTACCCTCTAATCCTTGCCTACCATTATCTTAACATCAAACACTGAGCCAGCACCAATGGTGAGAAGAGCCATTTTTCCAAACATAGGCTAATAGTCATTGTCTCATATCGAATAGGTAATTAAAGTGATTCAGTTGTTACCATTAGGGAATAAAAAGTAGACCAGTGTGTCTGGGTCATAAAAGTTAGAAAGGAGAGTTATGGGTACCAGAAAAGATGAGTGGTAGCCAGCTTTGGAGAGTTTTAAATAAAGAATTGCATTTTGTCTTAGAAGCAAGAAGGATGCAATGGAACTTTTGGAACAGAGGAGTGACATGATCAGATTGAACCAGATCCATATATAGTTAATTCATTAAAAAAAAACTTGTGGCAAATGAATTCAATGGAATATTACTAGTATATTGAAATAAATGAGGAAATAGATGATTCCAAAGAGATATGAAAAAATTTATTTAAACTGATGCAGAGTGAGGTTAGCAGAACAAAGAAGTAATTTATAACATCAATATTATAAAAACAAACAATTCTGAACACTAATGAAAAATAAAATAAGCAGCCAGGAGTTGTACAATAGCACAGTTTAAAAAACAAATAAACAAACAAAAACAAAACCACATATGCTCAGAAAAATGACTATTAAAGATTCCAGAGCATTGAGAATGAAACATGCTTCTACTATAGGAAGTGATTGATTTAGGGACTGGAACAAAAAATATACTTTTAACATATCTGATAAAGAATTTGTTTTGCCGTGACTAAGCATATTTGTTAAAGAAATTTCTTTTTCTTTCCCCCCATAATGGGATGAGAGATGGGAAGGAGTGAGTTCTGAGCATGTTGTTTAGGGGGAGATTTTTCTGTGGAAATTGGAGTTAACTTATGTCAGGGGAGTGACATCAACACCATCATCATTACCATCTTCTTATAAAATTATTGATATATATATATATATATATATATATATATATATATATATTATAGCATCAAAAGGTACTGAATATCTACACTATAAAATGCAGTGTAGAAGCTTCATATGCGTAAAGGAAGATCATTTAGACCAATATGTTGGTTGCAATTTATATATCATTGTGTAAAATTACTTCTGTAATGAATTCATACAACAATATTTTGTATTACAATGCTTTCTGTTTATGCATTATCCCCTATTAGAATATAAACACCATGAGGGCAAGGATTCTGTTTTATGTAAATTTTATATCTCCCTCTATTAGCTTAGCTGAGTACTCCACACACAGTAATATATATATCTATATATATATATATATATATAGAAAAAAAGTCTAAAAAATAAAAAAAATAGGGCGCTGTTAGAGCTTTCCATTTTGCCATCCAATAACAAAAGAGCAAGTCCCTCCTTTGGACATTTGCTATCACAAAAATAAGATAAAAAATTTCAAAGGATACACCCTAAAGACTAGGTTCATTCCTCTTAGACATAAGGTAGCTGTCAGCAGTTGTTGTCATGGTTCAGAAAATGTGGGCTAAATAATTAAGCTTATCTTCAACTGTGGATAACTTATCTAAACTGAAACTCATATTCCAATGCTTTTAGAATTTTAGGTTTATTGTGTGTTTTAGTATATAAGGTTTAATGTACTAGGTTTCTTTACCTAGGAACCATGGACTCCTGAGGAATCCATAGATAGATTTAAAGGTGGCCTATGAACTTGAATGGCAAAAGAATTTGTCACAAACTAAGCTTTACTAATAAAAGGAAATATATCTTGGAAAGCAATCTTCAAGTTTGAAGAACTGAGTCTGAATTCTGGATCTGCCTCTTTATGTCTACCTCTGTGACCTTAAGCAAAACACTTAAAACACATGCCTCAGTTTCTCTTTTTGTAACTACATTTATGACCCTTTGTAATTGATTTTAAACTCCCTATGCCTCAGTTTGCATTGAGTTGAAATGACAACAATACATATATTGACAACCTCATAGGGTTATTATGAGGAAAACTCTTGGGAAACTTGAAAACATTAAAGAAATGTAAGCTTTGATTTCCCCTCAAATCAGCTGCCCCCTTTGAGTTCCATGTTTTTTGTCAGTGATACCACTATTCACTCAATCACTCGTTTTTGGAACTTTGGAACTATTATCCTTGACGTTCTCTCTCCCTCACTCCCCCATTCCATGTCCAATCAGTTGTCAAGTCTCATCAATGCCACCTCTGTAATCTATTCCTTTGTCTTTATTCTCCCTGCCACCATACTCACTCAACCTTTCATCACCACCTGCCTGGACTATTATAAAAACTTGAGGCAGTTTTTGTTTCTGTTCAAGAAAAAGAATAGGGAAAAATCTGACTTCTGCTCATTGGTTCTATTATTTCTTTTTGCCAACATCTCCTCGTGATTAAAAAATGACACTAAAGATAATACTAAGCAGCAGTCCATGGTGGGGGGTGAGTAAAGGGAAATCTCTTCCTCTGATCAAGCCCAAAGCTGACTTTAATTATGATTGACAAGCATAGCAGCTAAACTGCTAAGTAGATCATGGCATCATAAATTTAAAGTTGAAAGGGTTCTTTGAGACCATTATTTTAACATGACGTCTGCCTTTTACATGATCTTTTACATGATCTGCCTTTTACAGATGCAAACTTAGCCAGAAATGTTTGAAAGAGGATTTGAACTCGGCTCTTCCTGATTCCATTCCAACCCTCTATCCACTGAATAACTCTCACTAGTTCTTGATTCTTCTATCATTAGTAGGCAATGATATGATATTTTGAGCAGTGTAAGTAATAATAATGATCATGATAACTCATTTACACAGTATCTAAGGTTTACAGAACATTCCCCTTACAACCCTATGAGGATAAGTAGCCCAGTATTATTTCCCTTAGTTTATAAATGAGGAAATGAAGCAATTTGTTCAAAGTCACACAGCTCGACAGTGATAAACAGAACTTGAACCATGGTTAGAGGATCATGGGATTTAAAGGACAGAGAGAGGGAAAAGGGAGAGAGTGAAATAGAAAGAGGGGAAAAGTAAGGAGAAGAAAGTAGGGAGGAGTAAGGGATAAGGGAGAAAGGGAGAGCAAAAGGGAGGGAGACAGGGAAGGGGAAGGGAGAGGGAGAGAGTAAGTAGGGAAGGAAAGTTGGAAGGATCAATGGATAAGGAGGGAAGAGAGAGGGAAAGAGAGGGAGACAGAGGAAAGGGAAAGGGAGGGGGGATTAAGGAGGAGAGGAAAGTGGGAAGGAGTAAGGGATAAGGGAAGAAGGGAGAGGAAAGAGAAGAGAGGGGTAGGGAGGGAAAGAGAGGCAATAAGGAGGAGGGGGAGAGAGTAGGGAAGAGTAATGGGGAGGAGGAAGGCATGAAGGAGGAAGGAAGAGGAAAAGGAGGAAGGAAGAATGTAGAGGCGAAATAGAAAGAAGTGGGGAGGGAAAGAAGAAGAGAAGAAAAGGGAGAGAGTAAAAGAGTTAGAGTAAGGGGAGGAAGAATGGAGATAAAAGGGGAAGGGGAAAGGAGGAAGAAAGAAATGGAGAGGGGGAGAGTAAGGGGGAAAGGAAAGGGGGAAGGCAGGAGAGTCTGGGGATGGAGGAACACAGAGAAAAAAATGGGAGGAGAAGGAGAAGATGAGGGAGAGGAGCAAAAAGAGATTCAGAGTCACATTGACAACATATCACCACCATAGAATAAAAAACCTGCATTTCTGAAGTGAAGAAATTGAAAGCTAAAAATGAAAGCATTGTGGTTCAGGAGGACACCTACTATAGATATAATCAGAACTCCATAGTTGGATTAAAATTCTGTCTCTGCTCCTTACCTCCATGTAACTTTGGGGAAGCCACGTCACTAAGCCTTAGCTTTCTGAAGTATAGTGAGGATTGGAT